>NW_027507913.1:600000-987307 GCF_037356315.1 Lithobates pipiens
CCGTACACCTCCACAGTAAGGATACAGTGAGAAGGGGGTAAGGGGACATCTTGTTACACCCCGTACACCTCCACAGTAAGGATACAGTGAGAAGGGGTAAGGGGACATCTTGTTACACCCCGTACACCTCCACAGTAGGGATACAGTGAGAAGGGGGTAAGGGGACATCTTGTTACACCCTGTACACCTCCACAGTGAGGATACTGTGAGAAGGGGGTTAGCGGACATCTTGTTACACCCTGTACACCTCCACAGTAAGGATACAGTGAGAAGCTGTAAGCGGACATCTTGCTACACCCCGTACACCTCCATGGTAGGATACAGTGAGAAGGGGTAAGGGGACATCTTGTTACACCCCGTTCACCTCCACAGTAAGGATACAGTGAGAAGGGGGTAAGGGGACATCTTGTTACACCCTGTACACCTCCACGGTAAGGATACAGTGAGAAGGGGGTAAGGGGACATCTTGTTATACCCCGTACACCTCCACGGTAAGGATACAGTGAGAAGGGGGTAAGGGGACATCTTGTTACACCCTGTACACCTCCACGGTAAGGATACAGTGAGAAGGGGGTAAGGGGACATCTTGTTACACCCTGTACACCTCCACGGTAAGGATACTGTGAGAAAGGGTAAGCGGACATCTTGTTACACCCTGTACACCTCCACAGTAAGGATACAGTGAGAAGGGGGTAAGCGGACATCTTGTTACACTCCGTACACCTCCACAGTAAGGATACTGTGAGAAGGGGGTAAGGGGACATCTTGTTACACCCTGTACACCTCCACAGTAAGGATACAGTGAGAAGGGGGTAAGGGGACATCTTGTTACACCCCGTACGCCTCCACAGTAAGGATACAGTGAGAAGGGGGTAAGGGGACATCTTGTTACACCCCGTACACCTCCACAGTAAGGATACTGTGAGAAGGGGGTAAGGGGACATCTTGTTACACCCCGTACACCTCCACAGTAAGGATACAGTGAGAAGGGGGTAAGCGGACATCTTGTTACACCCCGTACACCTCCACGGTAAGGATACAGTGAGAAGGGGGTAAGCGGACATCTTGTTACACCCCGTACACCTCCACGGTAAGGATACTGTGAGAAAGGGTAAGCGGACATCTTGTTACACCCCGTACACCTCCACAGTAAGGATACAGTGAGAAGGGGTAAGGGGACATCTTGTTACACCCCGTACACCTCCACAGTAAGGATACTGTGAGAAGGGGGTAAGGGGACATCTTGTTACACCCCGTACACCTCCACAGTAAGGATACTGTGAGAAGGGGGTAAGGGGACATCTTGTTACACCCCGTACACCTCCACAGTAAGGATACAGTGAGAAGGGGGTAAGCGGACATCTTGTTACACCCCGTACACCTCCACGGTAAGGATACAGTGAGAAGGGGGTAAGCGGACATCTTGTTACACCCCGTACACCTCCACGGTAAGGATACTGTGAGAAAGGGTAAGCGGACATCTTGTTACACCCCGTACACCTCCACAGTAAGGATACAGTGAGAAGGGGTAAGGGGACATCTTGTTACACCCCGTACACCTCCACAGTAGGGATACAGTGAGAAGGGGGTAAGGGGACATCTTGTTACACCCTGTACACCTCCACAGTGAGGATACTGTGAGAAGGGGGTTAGCGGACATCTTGTTACACCCTGTACACCTCCACAGTAAGGATACAGTGAGAAGGGGGTAAGGGGACATCTTGTTACACCCCGTACACCTCCACAGTAAGGATACAGTGAGAAGGGGGTAAGGGGACATCTTGTTACACCCTGTACACCTCCACAGTAGGGATACAGTGGGAAGGGGGTAAGGGGACATCTTGTTACACCCCGTACACCTCCACAGTGAGGATACTGTGAGAAGGGGGTAAGCGGACATCTTGTTACACCCCGTACACCTCCACGGTAAGGATACAGTGAGAAGGGGTAAGCGGACACCTTGTTACACCCCGTACACCTCCACAGTAAGGATACAGTGAGAAGGGGGTAAGCGGACATCTTGTTACACCCTGTACACCTCCACGGTAAGGATACAGTGAGAAGGGGGTAAGCGGACATCTTGTTACACCCCGTACACCTCCACAGTAAGGATACAGTGAGAAGGGGTAAGCGGACATCTTGTTACACCCCGTACACCTCCACAGTAAGGATACTGTGAGAAGGGGGTAATGGGACATCTTGTTACACCCCGTACACCTCCACAGTGAGGATGCTGTGAGAAGGGGGTAAGCGGACATCTTGTTACACCCTGTACACCTCCACAGTAAGGATACAGTGAGAAGGGGTAAGCGGACATCTTGTTACACCCCGTACACCTCCACGGTAAGGATACAGTGAGAAGGGGTAAGCGGACATCTTGTTACACCCTGTACACCTCCACGGTAAGGATACAGTGAGAAGGGGGTAAGGGGACATCTTGTTACACCCTGTACACCTCCACAGTAAGGATACAGTGAGAAGGGGTAAGCGGACATCTTGTTACACCCTGTACACCTCCACGGTAAGGATACAGTGAGAAGGGGTAAGCGGACATCTTGTTACACCCTGTACACCTCCACGGTAAGGATACAGTGAGAAGGGGGTAAGGGGACATCTTATTACACCCCGTACACCTCCACAGTAAGGATACAGTGAGAAGGGGGTAAGGGGACATCTTATTACACCCCGTACACCTCCACGGTAAGGATACAGTGAGAAGGGGGTAAGGGGACATCTTATTACACCCCGTACACCTCCACAGTAAGGATACAGTGAGAAGGGGGTAAGCGGACATCTTGTTACACCCCGTACACCTCCACGGTAAGGATACAGTGAGAAGGGGGTAAGGGGACATCTTGTTACACCCCGTACACCTCCACAGTAAGGATACAGTGAGAAGGGGTAAGCGGACATCTTGTTACACCCCGTACACCTCCACAGTAAGGATACAGTGAGAAGGGGGTAATGGGACATCTTGTTACACCCCGTACACCTCCACAGTAAGGATACAGTGAGAAGGGGGTAAGGGGACATCTTGTTACACCCCGTACACCTCCACAGTAAGGATACAGTGAGAAGGGGGTAAGCGGACATCTTGTTACACCCCGTACACCTCCACAGTAAGGATACAGTGAGAAGGGGGTAAGGGGACATCTTGTTACACCCCGTACACCTCCACAGTAAGGATACAGTGAGAAGGGGTAAGCGGACATCTTGTTACACCCCGTACACCTCCACAGTAAGGATACAGTGAGAAGGGGTAAGCGGACATCTTGTTACACCCCGTACACCTCCACAGTAAGGATACAGTGAGAAGGGGTAAGCGGACATCTTGTTACACCCCGTACACCTCCACAGTAAGGATACAGTGAGAAGGGGTAAGCGGACATCTTGTTACACCCCGTACACCTCCACAGTAAGGATACAGTGAGAAGGGGGTAAGGGGACATCTTGTTACACCCCGTACACCTCCACAGTAAGGATACAGTGAGAAGGGGTAAGCGGACATCTTGTTACACCCCGTACACCTCCACGGTAAGGATACAGTGAGAAGGGGTAAGCGGACATCTTGTGTTAGGGGGTTAGCTCGGTAGCGGGTGTGTGTGACCCCCTGGATGGGTTCACAACACAAAGTCAGACACAGCAGACAGCGGTGTAGGTGCAAAAAAACAAAAGATCCGGTTTATTTAGGCTACATGCAGTGATACATATAACAGCCAAACAAAATAAAACAAGAAAATAAATCCTGGTCAGTTTGACCTCTAACTACACACGTAGACTCCCTGTCTAACAACTGGGTGCAGCCTTGTGCTGCCCCAGTCCCTGTCTCTATTGTAGGGTTTTGCCACACAGGCGTTAACTCACCGCACAGAACAGATCTCAGACTCCCCAGTCTATACACATAAAACTGGTTCCAGGATGGAGCATCTCCCTAAGCATGCTGGGGTTTTTTGTAGAGGCCTTAATGAGCCCACTTACTACAGCTGGGCTCATTAACTCTTCCCCTCTAATTGTAAAAGTCTGCATAAAGCTTGAATCTAGGACACACATATTTCCCATCCTGAATACAACCAGGTGATTTTACCTGCGTGCTGCCACATACCCCCCCCCTCTTGTTTCAACCTTGGGGTTGTAACACAAGCAGCCAGACACGCATGTATCCGAGACAAAGCATCCACATTCCCCATTTTAACACCAGGGCGATGCTTAACTGTAAAGTTAAATTCCTGTAGGACCAGGAACCACCTATTTACCCTTCTATTGGTCTCCTTGTTCTGAGCCATCCACTTTAAAGGAGCGTGATCAGTCACCAGGTCAAAGTGCCTACCTAGCAGATAGTACCGAAGGGAATCTAGAGCCCACTTCACTGCTAAACATTCCTTCTCAATCGTGGAGTAATTTACCTCATGGGACTTCAACTTCCTGCTGAGGTAAATGACTGGGTGCTCTTCCCCGTTCCAGACCTGGGATAACACTGCTCCTAACCCAACGTCTGATGCATCAGTTTGTACCACAAAGTCCTTAGAGAAGTCTGGTGAGTACAACACTGGCTGGCTACATAAGGCTGTTTTTAAGGACTGAAATGCTTCTTCAGCCTCTGGGGACCATTTAACCATGACCGACTCTTTCCCTTTTGTCAGGTTGGTGAGGGGCACAGCCTGAGAAGTAAAATGGGGAATGAATCGTCGATAATAGCCAGCGATTCCCAGAAAGGCTCGTACCTGTTTCTTGCTGTTGGGACGTGGCCAACTCTGTATGGCCTCGACTTTATTGACTTGGGGTTTTATCACCCCCCTCCCAATAGTGTACCCAAGATATTTGGCCTCCTCCTGTCCAATGGTACACTTCTTTGGATTGGCCGTAAACCCAGCTTCCCGGATAGAGTCTAGGACTGCTTGTACTTTTGGCAAATGTGAGACCCAGTCTGTGCTATGGATAATCACATCATCCAGGTAAGCTGCAGCATATTTCTGATGGGGCCTCAGAATCTTATCCATTTTCCGCTGGAATGTTGCCGGTGCATTCTGTAACCCAAACGGCATTCTCTTATATTGGAATGCCCCATCTGGGGTTACAAACGCAGTTTTCTCCTTGGCCGACTCGGCCAGGGGAATTTGCCAGTACCCTTTGGTGAGATCAAGAGTTGTCATATATCGGGCTGTTCCCAGCCGGTCAATCAACTCATCTATACGTGGCATGGGGTAGGTGTCAAATTTTGTAACTTTATTCAATTGTCGAAACAAAACCGCCAGCTCCCATCAGGTTTGGGCACTAGTACGATAGGACTGGACCAGTCACTCTGGGACTCCTCTATCACACCCAATTCCAGCATCCTTTGAACCTCCCCATGTATTGCCTCCCGTCGGGCCTCTGGTATTCTATAAGGTTTTAGTTTTACCCTTTCTCCTGGCGGGGTGATAATGTCATGCTCTACGCCAGATGTTTGTCCTGGCAGCTAAGAGAAAATCTCTTTGTTACACAGTACAAACTCTTTAACCTCCTGTTGTTGGGGTTTCGATAAGGTGACTGCTATTCCATCCTCAGGAACTAAGCAATCAGGCTGGGCTTGTGACCAAGTCTCTGCGACTAGGGATTCCCTATCCCTCCAGGCTTTCAGCAGATTGACGTGATAGATCTGCTCCGGCTTTCGCCTTCCTGGCTGTCTAACCCTGTAGTTCACCTCACTAATTTTTTCAATTACTTCATATGGACCTTGCCATTTGGCCAGAAATTTGCTTTCAACCGTAGGGACTAGCACCAAGACCCTATCCCCCGGGGAAAAAGTACGGGTCTTGGCCCCACGGTTGTACACTCTCTGCTGTGCTAACTGCGCTTGGGTCAAATGTTCCTTTACAATTGGCATTACCTGTGCGATTCTATCCTGCATCAGGGCGACATGCTCAATCACACTCCTGTGAGGAGAACTCTCATTTTCCCAAGTTTCCTTGGCGATATCCAGCAGCCCTCTTGGGTGTCTCCCATAGAGCAACTCGAAGGGTGAGAAACCCGTAGAGGATTGGGGTACCTCCCTAATGGCAAACATCAGATAGGGTATTAGACAGTCCCAATTCTTTCCATCTCTATCCACCACCTTCTTTAACCACTTGCTTACTGGGCACTTAAACCCCCCTCAGTCCCAGACCAATTTTCAGCTTTCAGCGCTGATGCACTTTGAATGACAATTGCGCGGTCATACAACACTGTACCCAAATGAAATTTCTATCATTTTTTTCCCACAAATAGAGCTTTCTTTTGGTGGTATTTAATCACAGCTCGGAGTTTTATTTTTTGCTAAACAAACAAAAAAAGATGCAAAAAAAAAAAAAAAAAAAATCATGTTTTAATAGTTTGTTATAAAATTTTGCAAACGGGTCATTTTTCTCCTTCATTGAAGTGCGCTGATGAGGCGGCACTGATAGGCTGCATTGGTGGGCACTGATGGGCTGCATTGGTGGGCACTGATAGGCTGCATTGGTGGGCACTGATAGGCTGCACTTGTGGGCACTGATAGGCATAGTTAAGGCGGCACTAATAGGCACAGATAAGGCAGCACCAATGGGCACAGATAAGGCGGCACTGATGGGCAAAGATGGGCACAGATAAGATGACACGGATGGGTGGCACGGATAAGTGGCACGGATGGGCACTGATAGGTACCACAGATAGATGGGACTGATGGGCACTGATAGGTGGCTCTGATAGGTGGCACTGCTGGGCACTGATGGGCGGCACTGCTGGGCACTGATGGGCGGCACTGCTGGGCACTGATGGGCGGCACTGGGGTGCAGCACCTTTGAGGCAGATTGGGTGGCACTGTGGGTGGCACTGTGGGTGGCACTGTGGGGTGGCACTGTGGGGTGGCACTGTGGGTGGCACTGTGGGGTGGCACTGTGGGCATTATGGGCACAGACGGGGGGCACTTACTTTTACTTTGTTATATTTCAGGATGGCACTGCGGGAGGCAGGTGGGCACTGGCAGGTGGCATGTGGTGCCTTTCATTGCTGGCCGTGATCGGCTTTTTTTTTTTCTCCTCGCGCTGTCAGCGCGAGGAGGAATAATAGCCGATTACCGGCTCCGTTCTATCACATGATCAGCTGTCATTGGCTGACAGCTGATCACGTGATAAGGGGTCGGGATCGACCCCTTACACGGATCGGTGATCAGGCGAGTCTCACGGACTCGCCGATCACAGAGCGCGCCGCGCGCGCCCCTCAGGGGGCGCGCAGGCCGCTCGTAACCAGGACGACGTCAATAGACGTAGTCCTGGAAATCTAGGTCCGCGCTAATGCCGTCATTCGGCAATAGCGCGGTACCCAAGTGGTTAACATTTGTTTTAGGGTTTTGTTGAATCTTTCAACCAACCCATCTGTTTGGGGGTGATACACAGATGTACGCAATTGTGTCACTTTGTACAACTTGCATAGTTCTTTCATTACCCGGGACATAAAGGGTGTACCTTGGTCCGTAAGCAGTTCCTTACAAATACCCACGCGGCTAAAAACAAGAGATAGCTCTTTGGCTATGGTTTTGGCCGAGGTATTTCGGAGAGGAATTGCTTCCGGATAACGGGTGGCATAGTCCAATATAACCAAAATGTACTGATGCCCCCTAGCGGACTTCATTATCGGACCTACCAAATCCATTGCTATCCTCTCAAAGGGGACCTCAGTGATAGGAAGAGGTACCAGCGGGTTACGGAAATGTGGCATAGGTGCCGACTTCTGACACACAGGGCAGGAGGAACAATAATTTTCTATTTCCTTCATGACCCCAGGCCAATAGAATCTCTGCAGTACCCTCTCTCTGGTTTTCTCATTCCCCAGATGACCTCCCAGAATGTGCCCATGGGCCAATTCTAACACCAACTTCCTGTAAGGTTTGGGCACTACAAGTTGCTCAATGGTTTCTTCTGCCCTTTGAGCCACTCGATACAGCAGGTCCCTTTCCATAGTGAAGTAAGGATAAGGGCAAGTCTTATCTGGGTTCACTAACTCGCCATCTATTTTCACCACATTTTCCTGTGCCTTTATTAGGGTGGGGTCTTTTAACTGTTCTGTGGCAAAATTTTCCCTGTGAACCTCAAGATCCGAAAACTCCACAGACGGCATGTTTTCATCTGAGGATGTTGATTCCTCCCCAGTTTCTCGAGTTTCCCCCGCCAATACCGACAAGGGAAATTCAGGAGAGTCCTCACCACCCCCAGAGGAATTCTGGTCATCTTCCTGGTCTATAGGGGCACCAGTGGGGGGCTCAGGACAATCCCAGAGTTCCCAGAATTTTGGAAAATCCCTTCCTACAATAGCATCATGTGTTAAGTGAGACACTAACCCCACCTGATGAGAGAGGTTACCTTTGGGGGTCTCAAAAAACACTGAAGTTACAGGATACTCTCGGGGGTCCCCATGCACACAAATAACAGCCACCTTGTTCTTCCCAGAGACCTCTGTAGTAACTAATTCAGCTTTTATCAATGTTACCAGGCTACCTGAATGCAGCAACACATCAACATGTCTACCATTAATACACATTTTACATAAATGTTTCTCAGGTCCCCGAATGGCAGTGCATGCAACTGTCGCAAACATCGACTGACGTCTCTCCCTTATCAAGTCACATTGCATAGGCTCATCCACAACGGGGCAATTGGCTGCAATATGTCCCTCTTGCCGGCAGCGGTAGCAAATAATCTTTTTCGCTGTCTCTTGCAGCATGGGCTTCCTGGGCTGCTCCCGCCAGACCTTAGGTAGAACTCCCACCCTCTCACGCTCTCCACCCTCACCCCTTGGAGTCATCTTACCCGCCACTGGGGATGATCTGGTCTTAGGATGGAAAGTCCGTGAGTCCCTGGAAGAGGTGGTCAGGTTCTCTGTAGCCAAGTACCTCTCAACCAGATCCACAAGTTTATCGGCATTTTCTGGGTCTCCATGGCTTACCCATCTTTGGATGGCAGTAGGAAGAGCTCTCAGGAAACGATCCATAACAACACGTTCCACAATGTTTGGTGCGGTCAAAGTCTCTGGCTGCAGCCACTATCTGCTCAGGTGAATGAGATCATACATTTGAGACCTGGGGGGTTTTCCAACCTGAAAAGTCCAATTATGCACACGCTGAGCCCGGACGGCCAGGGTGACACCCAGCCGTGCCAATATTTCTGCTTTTAGCACCACATAGTCTTTTGCTTGGTCAGGCTCTAGGTCATAATAAGCTTTCTGCGATTCCCCAGTTAACAGAGGGGCCACCAGTCCAGCCCATTGCTCCTTAGGCCACTTTTCCCTTTCAGCAGTCCTTTCAAATGTGGTCAAAAACACCTCCGGATCATCCTCTCCCGTCATTTTTGTCAGTAAACGGCTCACACCAAAGGATGCGGTATTATTGTAACCACTTGCCTCATTGGTCTGCGGACGTTGCTGTATTAATGTCTCTATTTGCTGTCGAAAACTCTGCTCTTGCTTCTGCAACAGGTCTATGAAGCGGGGTTCAGATCGCTGCTGGGCTTGTTGCTGAGCTTCCAGACTCTGCAGGTGAGCTTTCTGCTGGGCTGCAAGGCTCTTTTGTAAAGCCGCATTTGTTTGCTGCTGATTTGCATTTGCTAGAGCCAGCTGTCTCAGTATCTCCTCCATGCTGGCCTTAAAAAAAAAAATGCCAAAATTCTCCACCAACTGTGAGGGGGTTAGCTCGGCAGCGGGTGTGTGTGACCCCCTGGATGGGTTCACAACACAAAGTCAGGCACAGCAGACAGCGTTGTAGGTGCAAAAAAACAAAAGATGCGGTTTATTTATGCTACATGCAGTGAAACATATAACAGCCAAACAAAAATAAAACATGAAAATAAATCCTGGTCAGCTTGACCTCTAATTACACACATGGATTCCCTGTCTAACAACTGAGTGCAGCCTTGTGCAGCACCAGTCCCTGTCTCTGTCTCTGTTGTAGAGGTTTGCCACACAGGCGTTACCTCACCGCACAGAACAGGTGTCACACTCCCCAGTCTTTACAAACACAAAACTGGTTCCAGGATGGAGCATCTCCCTAAGCATGCTGGGGTTTTTGTAGAGGTCTTAATGAGCCCACTTACTTCAGCTGGGCTCATTAACTCTTCCCCTCTAGTTGTACAAGTCTGCATAAAGCCTGAATCTAGGACACACATATTTCCCATCCTGGATACAACCAGGTGACTTTACCTGCGTGCTGCCACACTAGATACACCACATCTATGGGCCTTCCTTTATCTAGATACACCACGTCTACGGGCCTTCCTTTATCTAGATACACCACGTCTACGGGCCTTCCTTTATCTAGATACACCACGTCTACGGGCCTTCCTTTATCTAGATACACCACGTCTACGGGCCTTCCTTTATCTAGATACACCACGTCTACGGGCCTTCCTTTATCTAGATACACCACGTCTACGGGCCTTCCTTTATCTAGATACACCACGTCTACGGGCCTTCCTTTATCTAGATACACCACGTCTACGGGCCTTCCTTTATCTAGATACACCACGTCTACGGGCCTTCCTTTATCTAGATACACCACGTCTACGGGCCTTCCTTTATCTAGATACACCACGTCTACGGGCCTTCCTTTATCTAGATACACCACGTCTACGGGCCTTCCTTTATCTAGATACACCACGTCTACGGGCCTTCCTTTATCTAGATACACCACGTCTACGGGCCTTCCTTTATCTAGATACACCACGTCTACGGGCCTTCCTTTATCCAGATACACCACGTCTACGAGGCTTCCTTTATCCAGATACACCACGTCTACGGGCCTTCCTTTATCCAGATACACCACATCTACGGGCCTTCCTTTATCTAGATACACCACGTCTACGGGCCTTCCTTTATCTAGATACACCACGTCTACGAGCCTTCCTTTATCCAGATACACCACGTCTACGGGCATTCCTTTATCTAGATACACCACGTCTACGGGCCTTCCTTTATCTAGATACACCACGTCTACGGGCCTTCCTTTATCTAGATACACCACGTCTACGGGCCTTCCTTTATCTAGATACACCACGTCTACGGGCCTTCCTTTATCTAGATACACCACGTCTACGGGCCTTCCTTTATCTAGATACACCACGTCTACGGGCCTTCCTTTATCTAGATACACCACGTCTACGGGCCTTCCTTTATCTAGATACACCACGTCTACGGGCCTTCCTTTATCTAGATACACCACGTCTACGGACCTTCCTTTATCTAGATACACCACGTCTACGGGCCTTCCTTTATCTAGATACACCACGTCTACGGGCCTTCCTTTATCTAGATACACCACGTCTACGAGCCTTCCTTTATCTAGATACACCACGTCTACGGGCCTTCCTTTATCTAGATACACCACGTCTACGAGCCTTCCTTTATCTAGATACACCACGTCTACGGGCCTTCCTTTATCTAGATACACCACGTCTAAGGGCCTTCCTTTATCTAGATACACCACGTCTACGGACCTTCCTTTATCTAGATACACCACGTCTACGGACCTTCCTTTATCAGTCATTCTGTCCTCTGATAACCATGGAGGGGCTTCCTGTGACGTGTCATGGAGGATAAACACTGCAGTTTTGGTGACTGAAGCCCCCCGATTCCCTTGTGAAGGGTACAGGTCAGCACAGAAGATATAGTCACATGACAGGAGGAGGCGTTGTAGGATAGTGGGAGGAGTCACAAGATGGTGGGATGGGCCCAATAACATTGAATAGGGGTATTATTGGACAGGTCAGTAAAACTCTGAAGGTCATGTCGGCATCCGGGGCGCATTTCGAGTGAACCAAACCGCATATCACCGCAGCGCCGTCTGGCTCGGCGCCATAAAAAAGTAAAAATCAGGGACGCCTTTCTCTGTTTCTCGCAGGTAATGATGACCAATAAAATGAATGGGCGGAGCTACCCGATATCACAGATCTGAGCTCCTCCTTCTCCACTGCACATCACAGTCCTCAAACCCTCCCCCACCCCCCACCACACTACTAACCGCCTCCCACCTGCCATATAGACCAATGACAGCGGAGCGGAGCCATGTCATATGACCACGCCCAGTTTAGGCTCTTCACCCATGTGATTGGCTGTGTCCAATCACAGCTGATCCCATGTAAACAAGGAAATAAAATATATAAAAAAGGGGCGGTCTTTTTTAGTTTTTTTATTATTTTAGAAAAGATAAAACCCCGCCCAACGGTGATTAATTATCACCAAGAGAAAGTTCTATTTGTGTGAATAAAATGTGTAGAGTTTTGTATGACCGTGTAATTGTCACTCAAAGTGCGACCGCCATGAAAGCTGCAAATTGTGCTGGGCAGGAAGGCGGGGGTGGGGGGGTCTGGATGGAGGGTGGGAGCTGCAAGATAGTGATTGGCTGCTTGGATGAAGGGCGGTCCTAGCAACCAATCACTTGCTTGATAACCTTGGGCAGCTCCCGCCCTCCATCCACAACAGTCCTCCCTCCCGCTGTCAGCTCTGTGAGGAATACTGAGTGACGATTGGTGGAAGAAAAGGCTCCTAAATGCTGTGACAGCTGAGACTCCTCCCACAGTCTGCCATCTAGTAATGCCTGATAGAGGAGTCACACCACGGGGGGAGGAGTCACACCACGGGGGGAGAAGTCACACCGCAGCGGGAGGAGCCACACCGTGGGGGGAGGAGCCACACCACGGGGGAGGAGTCACACCACGGGGGAGGAGTCACACCGCGGCGGGAGGAGCCACACCGCGGCTGGGTGGAGTCACCCCGCGGCTGGGGAGAGTCACCCCGCGGCTGGGGAGAGTCACCCCGCGGCTGGGGAGGGGTCACCCCGCGGGGGGGTCACACTACGGGGGGAGGAGCCATACTACGGGGGGAGGAGCCACACCACGGCTGGGGGGAGTCACACCACGGGGAGTCACACCACGGGGAGGAGGAGTCACGGGAGGGTGGGGAGAATCACACCACGGGGAGGAGGAGTCACGGGAGGGTGGGGGGAGTCAGTGGATGGTGGGAGGAGTCACGGGATGTGGGAGGAGTCCCTCGATGGTGGGAGGAGCCACACGATGGTGGGAGGAGTCCGTTGATAGTGGGGGAGTCACGGGATGGTGGGAGGAGTCATGGGATGGTAGGAGAAGCCACGCAATGGTGGGAGGGGTAACGGGATATTGGGAGGAGTCAGTGAATGGTGGGAGGGCCACAAGATGGGAGGAGTCCATTGATGGTGGGAGGGGTCACGGGTTGGTGGGAGGAGACGGTGGGAGGGGTCACAGGTTGGTGGGAGAAGACAGGAGATGGTGGGAGGAGTCACGGTATGGTGGGAGGAGTCACGGTATGGTGGGAGGAGCCACAGCAGCCTAGAGGCGATTCAGTTCGCATTGTGCGCTATATAAGTATTTCATTCATTCATTCATTCAGGATTGTGTGAGGAGCCACGCGATGGGAGGAGGAGACAGGGGATGGTGGGATGACCAGGGGATGGTGGGAGGAGTCACGGGATGGTGGGAGGAGTCAGTGGATGGTGGGAGGAGCCACAGGTTTGTGTGAGGAGCCACGCGATGTTGGGAGGAGCCACGCGATGTTGGGAGGAGTCAGGGGATGGTTGGAGGAGTCACGTGATAGGAGGGGTCAGTGGATGGTGAAAGGAGTCACGGGATGGTGGGAGGAGCCACGTGATGGGAGGATTCAGTGGATGGTGAGAGGAGTCACGGGATGGTGGGAGGAGTCGTGGGTGGAGTCACACACTGGAAGATGTCACAGGATGTGGGAGGAGCCACACAGTGGTGGGAGGAGTCAGTTGGTGGTGGGAGGAGTCAGTGGATGGTGAGAGGAGTCACTGGATGGTGGGAGGAGCCATGTGATGGGAGGATTCAGTGGATGGTGGAAGGAGTCGTGGGAGAAGTCACGGGATGTGGGAGGAGTCAGTTGGTGGTGGGAGGAGTCAGTTGATGGTGGGAGGAGTCACAGGGTGGTGGGAGGAGTCACACGATGATGACAGCAGTCAGTGGATGGTGGGAGGAGCCACTGGGTGGTGGGAGGAGTCACGCAGTGGGAGGAGTCACTGGGTGGTGGGAGGAGCCACATGATGGTGGGAGGAGTCAGTGGATGGTGGGAGGAGCCACGCGATGAGAGGAGTCAGTGGATGGTGGGAGGAGTCACATGATGGTGGGAGGCGTTACGGGATAGTGTGAGGAGCTATGCGATGGAGGGAGGAGTCACTGGATGGTGGGAGGAGACAGGAGATGGTGGGAGGAGTCACACAATGGTGGGTGGAGTCACACGATGGGAGGAGTCAGTGGGTGGTGGGAGGAGTCACTGGATGGTGGGAGGAGTCACACAGTGGGAGGAGTCAGTGGATGTTGGGAGGAGCCACGCCATGGAGGGCACCTGATGTAAGGGGCACTGTTATGGGGCACCTGATGTAAGGGGCACTCTGTTGGGGGCACCTGATGTAAGGGGCACTCTTATGGCGGCACCTGATGTAAGGTGGTTCTATTACTTACAATGTGGATGTGATTGGCTGACGTTTGTGTTCTTTCTTTGTCTTCCATCTTGTTTCGGGTACAGATAGTTGTTGGTGGAAGGACGGAATAAAAGGGTCCAGCCAGTGAAGGGGGAAGAGCTCAGAGTAATGGAGAAGAGGAGTGTCCTGCAAGGCAGAATCCGGGGCTCAGAGAAGACCGCTCACCATCAACATCTCCAAGGCCAACACACCACTGGAAGCTCTGAGGATCAGCACTAAACAGCTGCCCCGCTAGGAGGTAAAGCCTAACCTACTAACAATGTCTTTGCTACAAGTCACCCCCCAGTATCTGCTGATACCCCACATAGTTACAGGTCACCCTCCATTCTACCCATACTCTAGGCCACCCTCTGGCCCAGTCTGTAAATACTACAGATCACCAGTTATCAGGACCATCAATAGGGGGTACAAGCAGCACTTCCCATTGGGTCAGCAGGTGGTGGAACAGAAGCTGTCTGTGGATAGGTGGGGGCTGTCAGGTCAGCTTTCCAGTGCCCCATCATTTCTAATGGCAGCCCAGTCTTCGTCCGGAGGGTTCAATATTGAGTTTGCCCTTTGCAGCTATAACAGGTTCACCTCTTCTGGAAAGGCCGTCCACAAGGTTTAGGAGGGTGTCTATGGAAATGTTTGACCATTCTTCCAGAAGAACTTTTGTGAGTTCAGGCACTGATGTTGGACGAGAAGGCCTACCTCGCAGTCTCCGATCTAATTCATCCTAAAGGTGTTCTATGGGGTTGAGGTAAGGACTCTGTGCAGGCCAGTCAAGTACCTCCACTCCAAACTCGCTCATCCATGTCTTTATGGACCTTGCTTTGTGCACTGGTGAGCAATCATGTTGGAACAGGAAGAGGCCGTCCCCAAACTGTTCCCACAAAGTTGGGAGCATGAAATTGTCCAAAATGTCTTGGTATGCTGACGCCTTAAGAGTTCCCTTCACTGGAACTAAGGGGCCAAGTCCAACCTCTGAAAAGCAACCCCCCCACCATAATCCCCTCTCCGACACCATAATCCCCCCTCTGACACCATAATCTCCCCTCCCCCCACTCCATAATCTCCCCTCCCCCCACTCCATAATCTCCCCTCCCCCAACTCCATAATCTCCCCTCTGACACCATAATCTCCCCTCCCCCCACTCCATAATCTCTCCTCCCCCCACTCCATAATCCCCCCTCTGACATCATAATCTCCCCTCCCCCCACTCCATAATCTCCCCTCCCCAACTCCATAATCTCCCCTCTGACACCATAATCTCCCCTCCCCCACTCCATAATCTCCCCTCCCCCCACTCCATAATCTCCCCTCCCCCAACTCCATAATCTCCCCTCCGACACCATAATCCCCCCTCCCCCCTCCGACACCATAATCCCCCCACTCCATAATCCCCCCTCCCCCCACTCCATAATCCCCCCTCCACCAATTGGTTTGGACCAGCGCACAAAGACATTAATGGCTGTGTGTTGAGTTATTTGGAGGGGACAGGAAATGTACACTGTTATACAAGCTGTACACTCACTACTTTACATTTTAGAAGAAGAAGAAATGTCACTGAGGGGTGTACTTACTTTTGTCACATACTGTATATTTACCTAGAAAAATGGTGAGGTGTTCTATACTTATTTTACCCGCTGCTACCCACCTCAATACCAGGCACTTACACCCCCTTCCTGTACACACCAATTTTCAGCTTTCAGCGCTCTCACAGTTTGAATGACAATTACTCATACAACACTCTACCCATATGAAACTTGCGTCCTTTTTTCCACACAAATAGACCTTTCTTTTGGTGGTATTTAATCACTAGTGAGGTTTTTATTTTTGTGCTATAAATTAAAAAAATTTGTTTCTGTCATAAAATTTTTCTAATTAGTAATTATGGGGGGTGTGGGGTGTATGGAGGTGGAAGGTATGTACATGAGAGGGGTGTGGAGTGTATGGAGGTGGAAGGTATGTACATGAGAGGGGTGTGGAGTGTATGGAGGTGGGAGGTATGTACATGAGGGGTGCGGAGTGTACGGAGGTGGGAGGTATGTACATGAGAGGTGCGGAGTGTATGGAGGTGGGAGGTATGTACATGAGGGGTGTGGAGTGTATGGAGGTCGGAGGTATGTACATGAGGGGTGTGGAGTGTATGGAGGTAGGAGGTATGTACATGAGAGGGGTGTGGAGTGTATGGAGGTGGGAGGTATGTACATGAGGGGTGTGCAGTGTATGGAGGTGGGAGATATGTACATGAGGGGTGTGGAGTGTATGGAGGTGGGAGGTATGTACATGAGATGGGTGCGGAGTGTATGGAGGTAGGAGGTATGTACATGAGGGGTGCGGAGTGTACGGAGGTGGGAGGTATGTACATGAGAGGTGCGGAGTGTATGGAGGTGGGAGGTATGTACACGAGGGGTGTGGAGTGTATGGAGGTGGAAGGTATGTACATGAGAGGGGTGTGGAGTGTATGGAGATGGGAGGTATGTACATGAGAGGGGTGTGGAGTGTATGGAGGTGGGAGGTATGTACATGAGGGGTGTGGAGTGTATGGAGGTGGGAGGTATGTATATGAGGGGTGTGGAGTGTATGGAGGTGGGAGGTATGTACATGAGGGGTGTGGAGTGTATGGAGGTGGGAGGTATGTATATGAGGGGTGTGGAGTGTATGGAGGTGGGAGGTATGTACATGAGAGGGGTGTGGAGTGTATGGAGGTGGGAGGTATGTACA
Organism: Lithobates pipiens; assembly: GCF_037356315.1. Classification (NCBI taxonomy): domain Eukaryota; kingdom Metazoa; phylum Chordata; class Amphibia; order Anura; family Ranidae; genus Lithobates; species Lithobates pipiens. The sequence goes on from NW_027507913.1 coordinate 617,213, forward strand.
TGAGAGGGGTGTGGAGTGTATGGAGGTGGGAGGTATGTACATGAGGGGTGTGGAGTGTATGGAGGTGGGAGGTATGTACATGAGGGGTGTGGAGTGTATGGAGGTGGGAGGTATGTACATGAGAGGGGTGTGGAGTGTATGGAGGTGGGAGGTATGTACATGAGGGGTGTGGAGTGTATGGAGGTGGGAGGTATGTACATGAGGGGTGTGGAGTGTATGGAGGTGGGAGGTATGTATATGAGGGGTGTGGAGTGTATGGAGGTGGGAGGTATGTACATGAGAGGGGTGTGGAGTGTATGGAGGTGGGAGGTATGTACATGAGAGGGGTGTGGAGTGTATGGAGGTGGGAGGTATGTACATGAGGGGTGTGGAGTGTATGGAGGTGGGAGGTATGTACATGAGGGGTGTGGGGTGTATGGAGGTGGGAGGTATGTACATGAGGGGTGCGGAGTGTACGGAGGTGGGAGGTATGTACATGAGAGGGGTGTGGAGTGTATGGAGATGGGAGGTATGTACATGAGAGGGGTGTGGAGTGTATGGAGGTGGGAGGTATGTACATGAGGGGTGTGGAGTGTATGGAGGTGGGAGGTATGTATATGAGGGGTGTGGAGTGTATGGAGGTGGGAGGTATGTACATGAGGGGTGTGGAGTGTATGGAGGTGGGAGGTATGTATATGAGGGGTGTGGAGTGTATGGAGGTGGGAGGTATGTACATGAGAGGGGTGTGGAGTGTATGGAGGTGGGAGGTATGTACATGAGAGGGGTGTGGAGTGTATGGAGGTGGGAGGTATGTACATGAGGGGTGTGGAGTGTATGGAGGTGGGAGGTATGTACATGAGGGGTGTGCAGTGGACTGGTATGTCCCTGCACAAAATGACATTTCTAAAGGAATAAAAGTCATTTAAAACTGCTTGCGGCTTTAATGTAATGTCTGGTCCCGGCAATATGGATGAAAATCATTGAGAACAAAGGCATGGGTACCCCGCCCCCAAGCCCATTACCAGCCCCTTTGGGTCTTGTATGGACATTAAGGAGAACCGCACACCCAAATTATAAAAAGGAAAGGCCTGAGGCCCCCAGGCCCTATATACTCAGAACAGCAGTATACAGGCGGTCCAAACAAGACAGGGACTGTGTAGGTTTGTTATTAAGTAGAATCTGTTTGTAATTTTAAACTGGTACATTTTTAAAGTGTAGCTCCAGCCAAAAAATCTATTTTTAAGCTTTTTGGAAAACATAGGGAAGGGTTATCACCCCTGTATAATTTGTTTTGCTGTCTGTGCGCACCTGTTCAGAAGATTTCACCTCACTTTCTGTCCAAATGACAATTGGATTGTTAAAATTTGGGTTTTTTTGTGAAACAAGGAACTCTTACAGGAGAGAATTTCCCTTCCTAGGGGTAGATTTCCTCTCACTTCCTGTTGTCTCCTTCTGTTTGAAAGTAGGAGTTGTTTGTAAGTTGGATGTTTGAAAGTAGGGGCCTGCTCTATATACTCAAAATATAAACGCAAAAATGTGGGCCTTAGGTGTTGGTGTTGCCACAACACTGTAATCCCTCACAGTTACTCTGGGTGGGCGCAGGAACGGGCCCTGCTGTGAAATATTAGATCAAGAATTGTAATTACATGCCCCTGAACAGGGGCAGAAAAATTGGGCCTTAGGCACTGGTGCCACAACACTGCAACCCCTTACAGTTACTCTAGTTGGGGCACAGGAATGAGCCCTGCTGCAAAGTATTGCATCAAAAATTGGCCTGTGACCAATTATGGCTCTCTTCGCTGACGCCGCTGTGAGTGGCCAAAGCATGCGGGTCATCGTGCATGCTTGGCCAATCATCAGCCAGCAATGCACTGCTATGACGCAGTGCATTATGGGCCGTGACACGCCGCTCTAATTTGGCACCAACGGACCATAATGTTCGATCTTCCTCTTGAAATCGAAGCTCATCCCTAGTGGTGAAGTATGGGGCAAGATTCCTCACCCTGCTGCCATTCCTCATTATATTTCTTAGAAAAAAGAAGAAAAAAAACACATACAAAGACAATTAAGGTGCGACCAATCTTTATTGGAGATAAATCTATAGATGGAAATGATTGTCGGGCTTCGGAGAACAGTGACGGTTGACCTAGGACTCCTCAAAGGCAGGGCCTTTTTACACTAAGCCTAAACCTTAAGATGATTCAGAGGAAGGCGAAAACCCCCCCGGCCAGATGGGCTCCAAGGGGGGGAAAAATTCCTTCCTGACCCCCTAAGGCGATCGGATTGTCCCTGAATCATCAGTCTAGGGTGCCCAGTTCATCTCATATAGAGAAAAAAACCATACATAGAACCATACAGAACATATGTATTGCAGGTATGTATGCAATAAAACACACCTACCTGCTTGTTCACAATCATCTTTGGGGCTTATTCAGAATATATGCATTGAGCATCCGCACAGATCAGCGCCCCCACACTGATCAGTGCCTCCGCCCGCCGCACCGATTCTTTATGTTTTCTGTGCCCAGCCCCCTACAGGAGGACTGGTGGTACCCCCTTATTGGTGGCCCTGGTGGTGGTATGTAGACATGCTGTGTATGATGGTATGCATGGTGCTATATACGCAGGTATGTATGCAATAAAACACACTTGCATGCTTGTTTACAATCATCTTTGGGGATCATTCAGAATATATGCATTGAGCATCCGCACAGATCAGTGCCTCCCCCACTGATCAGTGCATCCGCCCGCCGCACCGATTCCTCATGTTTTCTGTGCCCAGCCCCTACAGGAGAACCAGTGGTACCCCCTTATTGGTGGCCCCGATGGTGGTATGTTTGGTACTAGGTAGGCATGCTGAGTATGGTGGTATGTATGGCCCTATGTATACATTCTATGTATGGTTCTATGTATGGTGTAGGGAGATCATTGCCAGTGTGCCACAATTATCTCACTCAGTACTGCTTGTGTTACCGTCTCACAGCAGGCAAATCTCTTTTGAGGTCAAATACCCTCGGTTGGTGGTGACGAGGCTCTTCCTTCAAATGGTGATGAGGAGGCCCTCTATTAATGTCATTGCCCCTCGGATGGTGGTGACGAGGCTCTTCCTTCAAATGTTGCTGACGTGGCCCTCTGTTAATGTCATTGCCCCTCGGTTGGTGGTGACGAGGCTCTTCCATCAAATGGGGCTGACAAGGCCCTCTGTTAATGTCATTGCCCCTTGGATGGTGGTGACGAGGCTCTTCCTTCAAATGGGGCTGACGAGGCCCTCTGTTAATGTCATTGCCCCTTGGATGGTGCTGACGAGGCTCTTCCTTCAAATGGGGCTGACGAGGCCCTCTGTTAATGTCATTGCCCCTCGGTTGGTGGTGACGAGGCTCTTCCTTCAAATGGGGCTGACGAGGCCCTCTGTTAATGTCATTGCCCCTCGGTTGGTGGTGACGAGGCTCTTCCTTCAAATGGGGCTGATGAGGCCCTCTGTTAATGTCATTGCCCCTTGGATGGTGCCGACGAGGCTCTTCCTTCAAATGGTGATGAGGAGGCCCTCTGTTAATGTCATTGCCCCTTGGATGGTGCTGACGAGGCTCTTCCTTCAAATGGGGCTGACGAGGCCCTCTGTTAATGTCATTGCCCCTTGGATGGTGCTGACGAGGCTCTTCCTTCAAATGGGGCTGACGAGGCCCTCTGTTAATGTCATTGCACCTTGGATGGTGCTGATGAGGCCCTCTGTTAATGTCATTGCCCCTTGGATGGTGCTGACGAGGCCCTCTGTTAATGTCATTGCCCCTTGGATGGTGCTGACGAGGCCCTCTGTTAATGTCATTGCCCCTTGGATGGTGCTGATGAGGCTCTGTGTTAATGTTATTGCCCCTCGGATGGTGGCGACGAGGCTCTGGGTTGATACTGGTTTTCCAGTGGTGAGTATTAGGCCACTGGCTGCAATTCACATTCTCGCTCAGGTAGGAGAAGCCCTCAAATCTCTCCTGCCGGTGTGGAACCTCATCTCTCCCAAAGTCTTCATTTTTAATGAAAGCATCCCCTGGAATTCCTTCCCCCAGGTCTTCCTCATGCATCTGGAAAGAGAAAAAAGTATTTTGTCAATGTTTCTGATCGATAGGGAAATAATCCCTAGAAATCCCCCCATTGTGCTGGGACTCCTCCCGTATACTTACATGTCGATTTGGAAATGGTGGGCGTGAGTTCCCTTTCTCTAGCTCCTTCCAGTCCACCTTGCTGAAGTAGGGGTGTTCTCTGATGTCTCTTACTAGACTCATCCGCAGCTCTTGGTCTTTACATAGGAACTGTAAAAAGGAACAAAATATAATAAGATACACTGGAATAACATGAACAATCTATGAACAATGTAATATTTGATTCTGATTCTCTCTATTATTTTGCCTTCTGACCTGCTACTACATCCTGATTGGATTGGATGGTAGCATGGGGCCTTATTTGTGTCATATTAGTTCAGAATAGTTATTAAAGGAAAGAAACATCAGATATTTTGCAATTAAATGTGAATTAGGAATGTATTAAAAAAGAGATTTCTATGAAATCTGCACCTGCCATGATTTTTCTTATGACTCTGGCAGTCCCAGGGGAGTTCTATATGTTGTCTGTGCACGGAATGTCCCCAGAAATTGAATTCAATGTGTGCGATTGGCCCCATCACTATCCAATGGAACCACCCGGACCGTAAATTAAAAAGGGCTGCTTCTTTCCTTATGACAGGGGAAGGCAGATCCTTCCATTAAGCAGTCAGCTTGCTGAAAGTACAGCTATGACCTCCATCGATATGTGATGGTAAGAAGGTGGAACCATGTTTAATAAAATCCTAATAAGATATAATGTATGCAACAGGGAAAGAACATTGTCACTTAAAAGGTGTAAAATTTCTATGTATACTTACCATCTCTATGACGTCACGGAGATACGGGTTCATGCTATCTGGATAATGCGGTTCCCTTGTGGTCACGATCTTCACTTCTTCCTCTGCGGACTCCCTGCCGGTCAGAAATGGATGTCTGCCGAAAGCCATCTTATACACGATTATTCCCAGAGAGAAATAATCAGCCGCTCCGAAGTATGGAATGTTTTGAAGGGCCTGTAGAAACATAAAGAGAAAAAGAAGGATGAGCTGATTGTTGGGTAGAGGACGGAGACGACTCAATGCTGATATATGGGATCTATGAATCCTCCCAGGACTCCTAAAATTGTGCTCAAAAGACCTCAAACCAAGGCGGAGCTTGTGAATATTGGAGGTGGGGCTTTAGGTCTCACAGAGACACAAAAGGAAATTGGCTGAAATCTTCCAAATTGAGGTAAATTTCACCAGAACAGGTGTGCCCGTTGAAGGTTTCTCCTCCCCTCGTGTTCTGGGGAAAGATCTAAAACTCTAACTTTCTTTCTCAATGACAATGGTCACCAATACAAACCAATGGGGACAAATACCCCTGGAATATTGTTCCAGCCTGGAAACCCACTGAAACCAACCAGGTCACCAGTAAAGAAATTCTTAATTTAGTGAAAAATTACCTCCCTTTAGCTTATCTCTATATCCCATTATAACAAATATTACAATTAGGTCTAATATCAGGTGGAAAGCAAGTATCTTACCTCTGGCGACAAGTACCCTGGTGTTCCCGATTGTCCTTGAATCCTGCTGGACTCCGTGACGCCCATACGTGCCAAGCCGAAATCGGCTATTTTGATGTGTCCAACGTTATCCAAAAGAATATTTGCAGGCTTGAGGTCTCTGTGGATGATCTCCCTAGAATGCAGAAACTGCAGACCACAGATCATTTCTGCTATGAAGTATCTGATGGGGGAAAGAGATAGAGGAATTAGCATCACAAATCATCACAGAGTAATGAAATCTAAAGATGAAATGACTTCCCCCTGTAATACATAGGGGTTTGGATGGACGAGGCTCAGGTGAAGGGGCTGACTACATCACTGGCTGTGGTCAGTCACCCCCGACTCCAGAGTGACCCGTTCATTGATCTTACCTTATGGTGCCCCCAGGAAATGGAGCTACTGCCATGGCACTATGGAGATCCCCTCTGGTCACACATTCCAGGACAAAGGCGAGATGATTCTGTGTGAACACAAGAGATAAAGTTTACATTATAGACATGCAGGATTTCATTTTGTGGAGGAATAGACAGACACACTTAATTTAGGAAAACCGGACAGAGGAACTAAGTAGGCCGCCATTACTGGACTGTTCTTATTGCAATGCTACTTCTGTCTGGTCTGGTAAAGAAATTGGAAGGTGAAAAGACTTACCTTTGTCTGGAACGTTCCAAACAGATGTGTAATAAATGGACACTCCCTGGCTACTTTCAGCACGTCACGTTCTAAGAAAACCATATCACTATCGTCTTCATAATGAATAAATTCTGTCTTTTTCACAAGTTTAACCGCCAGCTTCTGGTCAATGGCGGGATGAGAGGCCAAGATCACCTGCGAACTGGCCCCCTTTCCAAGGACTCCATAACAGGTCATGTGTTCAAAGGAGAGTACACATGACTGGTCCTTGGTGACCACGCTGGATGGTACTTGTGAGGCGATCTCATCATGTGTGCTGCGGATGGATGGATTGTCTAGGTCGCACTCTGGTGGAGTAGCCACATCTTGGTCGCACTCTGGTGGAGGGGCCACGTCTTGGTCGCACTCTGGTGGAGGGGCCACGTCTTGGTCGCACTCCGGTGGAGGGGCCACGTCTTGGTCGCACTCCGGTGGAGGGGCCACGCCTTGGTCGCACTCCGGTGGAGGGGCCACGCCTTGGTCGCACTCCGGTGGAGTGGCCACGCCTTGGTCGCACTCCGGTGGAGTGGCCACGCCTTGGTCGCACTCCGGTGGAGTGGCCACGCCTTGGTCGCACTCCGGTGGAGTGGCCACGTCCTGGTCGCACTCCGGTGGAGTGGCCACGTCCTGGTCGCACTCCGGTGGAGTGGACAGGTCCTGGTCGCACTCCGGTGGAGTGGACAGGTCCTGGTCGCACTCCGGTGGAGTGGACACGTCCTGGTCGCACTCCGGTGGAGTGGACACGTCCTGGTCGCACTCCGGTGGAGTGGACACGTCCTGGTCGCACTCCGGTGGAGTGGCCAGGTCCTGGTCGCACTCCGGTGGAGTGGACACGTCCTGGTCGCACTCCGGTGGAGTGGACAGGTCCTGGTCGCACTCCGGTGGAGTGGACAGGTCCTGGTCGCACTCCGGTGGAGTGGACAGGTCCTGGTCGCACTCCGGTGGAGTGGACACGTCCTGGTCGCACTCCGGTGGAGTGGACACCTCCGGGTCGCACTCCGGTGGAGTGGACACGTCCTGGTCGCACTCCGGTGGAGTGGACACGTCCTGGTCGCACTCCGGTGGAGTGGCCAGGTCCTGGTCGCACTCCGGTGGAGTGGACACGTCCTGGTCGCACTCCGGTGGAGTGGACACGTCCTGGTCGCACTCCGGTGGAGTGGACACGTCCTGGTCGCACTCCGGTGGAGTGGCCAGGTCCTGGTCGCACTCCGGTGGAGTGGACACGTCCTGGTCGCACTCCGGTGGAGTGGCCAGGTCCTGGTCGCACTCCGGTGGAGTGGCCAGGTCCTGGTCGCACTCCGGTGGAGTGGACACGTCCTGGTCGCACTCCGGTGGAGTGGACCCGTCCTGGTCGCACTCCGGTGGAGTGGACACGCCCTGGTCGCACTCCGGTGGAGTGGACACGTCCTGGTCGCACTCCGGTGGAGTGGACCCGTCCGGGTCGCACTCCGGTGGAGTGGACACGTCCTGGTCGCACTCCGGTGGAGTGGACACGTCCTGGTCGCACTCCGGTGGAGTGGACACGTCCGGGTCGCACTCCGGTGGAGTGGACACGTCCTGGTCGCACTCCGGTGGAGTGGACACGTCCTGGTCGCACTCCGGTGGAGTGGCCAGGTCCTGGTCGCACTCCGGTGGAGTGGACACGTCCTGGTCGCACTCCGGTGGAGTGGACACGTCCGGGTTGCACTGTGGTGTGCAGTCAATACCGCGTACACCTACAATAAAAAAAGAGAGGAATTAGATTTAGCACCTTCACCTACATTTCATATATTTTTCTTTGTAGAACATCAAATTATGGAGAGAAGAGATGAAAACGCTGGTGCCAGAGACCATGAATAAACTCTACAGGACAGGGACACAAGGAGGACTAATGTTGTACTTTGTATAAAAATGCTGGTTTCCTGCCACTCATCCCGACCCACTGGTTGGCAATAATGGCATGAAAAGTCAGAGGGGCTGGTAGTACCCAGCCCCTAATCAGCCTGCCCATACATGGTTAGAATCTTGGCTGGTCCTTGCTTAGCCGGATGAGATTGGAAGTGTCTATGGCCGGCTTTAGGAGCGCAGACACTTCTAATGACAGCACTTGGGGTAAAGGCATAGTGCATATTAAAATGCTGATGGATAATGAATTAGTGCGGTTTTATTTGTGTTGGTTTTGTCCGTCTGTCTGGCCTTGTTTACAAGGGTGATGAGGCCCATATAACATGAATGGGACGTTTCTACAACATCTGTATCTTCCAGGTGCTGCATGCAGGCAGTCCATTGACAATGAGTAGAACGGACAGCTGCACGCACGCAGCCACTTCTCCTAATATGACATGCACTGTCTGCATTCAGGGCCATTCGCCCACACCCAGGACCGCTGGGTCCTGGGTGTGGGCACTTGGCTGGGTGGGCTTGGTGGGCATTGATAGGTGGCACTGATGGGCATTGATAGGTGGCACTGGTGGGCACTGTTACTCTATAAATGAGGCATAATCGCCTCTTCCTTTTCAGGGTCGATGTCCCTTTAAGATGAGCCGGTGATCGGCTTTGTTCTTCTCCTGTCAGCAGAGGAGAAAAAAAAACGATCACTGAGCTTTTGTTTACATCATGTAATGAGCCGTCATTGGCTGATAACTGATCACATGATAAGGGGTCGGGATTGGCCCCGTACTCGGATCGGTGGTCTTCCGAGTCTCAGTGACTCTGTGATCACGGCGCCCTCCGCAGGGAGCGTGCACAGGGGGATGTCATATGACGGCCTCCCGGGAATTCACATCCGCGCTGTGCCCGTCATTTGCCCACAGCGCGGATGTCAGGGGGTTAAACAGGTGGTGAGGAGGCAATATAACACCTTCTTGCCTCCTGTCAAATGCCCTCTGAAGAGCGACTTGAATGTGGATTGCTGTTCAGAGGGCACAACATGTTTAAATGAGCCCTAAGGCAGTTCATACAATCCGTCCATTCAGTAGGGAACAGGAGGGACTATTTCATGTTTTCTTTGGGGCACTGCTAAGTAATCTTCTGGTTTTCAACAAGTACAAAATCCCGGGGAGACGGTGCCAATAAGAGATCTATAACCGTCCATCTGCGTGTGTATGGACCTCCCAGTAGTGTGCAGACGTGGATTGTTGGGGATGAAAACAAAAGATTGACATACATGACTACAGAGGTGCAATCACAATGAGGCCATCAAAGAGAAAGCGGGGGAGGGATCTAGGTCCCATGTGGGATGGTCATGGGGGGCGGCATTATCCGCACTGCCCATGGGGGGAGCGGCATTGTCCGCACTGCCCATGGGGGGAGCGGCATTGTCCGCACTGCCCATGGGGGGAGGGGCATTGTCCGCACTGCCCATGGGGGAGCGGCATTGTCCGCACTGCCCATGGGGGAGCGGCATTGTCCGCACTGCCCATGGGGGGTGGCATTGTCTGCACTGCCCATGGGGGGGGCACTGGGGGGCACTGAACCAATTGGCACCTTTGTTTTGTTTTTTGTGGGTTTACAACCACTTTAAATATTGCTTATAAATGTGTGTTTATTAGGATTGTACAATAAGTACATGGGTTGTGTGTATGTCAGGGGTTGACAAATTTGCTTTGAATTTAGGAGCCAGTTTTTGTTTTTTTAGAGTGGTATGGATTGTCAGCTCCCGGGGTAAGGCCACTCATTTTCACCCCCTATCCCTAACTCACAATGGAGCACCCAGTCAATAACTCCATTGAAACGCTGTTACATCAGGGTTATGGGCTGACCAGAAAGAGAGTAAGGCTGGCAACAGATGGAACTGGCTGGCACTGGCAGGTACGTGGAACTGCCAGATGGCATTGGCAGGTGACACTGGTTTGGCACTGGCAGGTGGCACTATTGGCACTGGCAGGTGGCACTATTGGCACTGGCACTGATTGGCAGGTGGCACTGGTTTGGAAGTGGCAGGTGGCCCTGGTTGGTGATGGCAGGTGGCCCTGGTTGGCGGTGGCACTAGTTGTCACTGGCAGATGGCACTGATTGGTGGTGGCACTGGTTGGTGTTGGCAGGTGGCACTGGTTGGCGGTGGCACTAGTTGCCACTGATTGGTGGTGGCACTGTCAGGTGGCACTGATTGGCAGTGGCAGGTGGCACTGATTGGCGGTGGCAGGTGGCACTGGCAGGCACGTGGAACTGCCAGATGGCATTGGCAGGTGATACTGGTTGGCATTGGCAGGTGACACTGGTTTGGAACTGGTAGGTGGCACTGATTGGCGGTGGCACTGGTTGGTGGATGCAGGTGGTATTGATTGGCGGTGGCACTGGTTGGCACTAGCAGGTGACACTGATTGGCGATGGCACTCGTTGGCACTGGCAGATGCCACTGGTTGGCGCTGGCAGGTGGCACTGGCAGGTTTTACACTGAGCTCTCTATTACTGAAATGTAACAGAGGAGCTGTCAGAATTGAGCTTAAAGCGGAGCTCCACCCTAAAGTGCACCTTCCGCTCATTGGAACCCTCCCCCCCTCCGGCGCCACAATTGGCACCTTTCAGGGGGGAGGGGGGTGCAGGTACCTGTACAGTACAGGTATCTGCACCCACTTCCGGCGTAGATTCTGCAGAAGCTACACCCCTTTCCGAAGGTCCCCCGCTGCCTGCTGGGAAACACACGGATCCCAGAGACAGCGGGGACCATCCTTATTGCGCAGCGCGACTCGCGCATGCGCAGTAGGGAACCGGGAAATGAAGCCAAAAGGCTCCACTTCCTGGTTCCCATACCCAAGATGGCAGCGGCAGCACCCGAGAGACGATCGAGAGATCAGCTTCGGGTGCCGACATCGCGGGCGCGCTGGGCGGGTAAGTGTCATTGTTTTAAAAGTCAGCAGCTGCAGTATTTGTAGCTGCTGGCTTTTTAAAAAAAAAATGGCGGACTCCCGCTTTAATGTCGGAATGGGCGGGACTCGGCCGGGGTGTGAAGCTGACAAGTAACAGAGAGGCGGTGTAGTGTCATATTTTGCTCCCTGAACATTGAAGCTCGGGGATAGGGATGAGGACACTGAACATTGAAGCTCGGGGATAGGGATGAGGACACTGAACATTGAAGCAGGGGGATAGGGATGAGGACACTGAACATTGAAGCTCGGGGATAAGGATGAGGACACTGAACATTGAAGCTCGGGGATAGGGATGAGGCCACTGAACATTGAAGCTCGGGGATAAGGATGAGGACACTGAACATTGAAGCTCGGGGATAGGGATGAGGACACTGAACATTGAAGCTCGGGGATAGGGATGAGGCCACTGAACATTGAAGCTCGGGGATAAGGATGAGGACACTGAACATTGAAGCTCGGGGATAGGGATGAGGACACTGAACATTGAAGCTCGGGGATAGGGATGAGGACACTGAACATTGAAGCAGGGGGATAAGGATGAGGACACTGAACATTGAAGCTCGGGGATAGGGATGAGGACACTGAACATTGAAGCTCGGGGATAGGGATGAGGCCACTGAACATTGAAGCTCAGGGATAGGGATGAGGACACTGAACATTGAAGCTCGGGGATAGGGATGAGGACACTGAACATTGAAGCTCGGGGATAGGGATGAGGACACTGAACATTGAAGCTTGGGGATAGGGATCTCTGCTTTGCTTGTCAGTGTCACACACAGTGCGCAGCCGCAGAGTGTGGAGGAGGGGGGAGGGGGTCAGTCATTGTTAATAGTGATAGTGAGTGGGCTGGTGGCAGCTTAGGCGCCAGGTTGTGATTTCTGGTGGCATTGGTGACCTGGCGCCTGGGGTTTGTGGAGCCCTGGTGTATGTCTTGTGTTGATTGTAACTAAAAAATGTCATAAAAAAGGACTTGATTTAAAAAATATTAAAAAAACATTTGTACCTATGGGAATGTGACCCCAAAACATTTTTTTGAAAAAAAAAATTTCTTTGAAAAAAAAAATTTTTTTTGAAAAAAAAAAAAAAATTTTTTTGAAAAAAAAAAAAATTTTTTTTGAAAAAAAAAAATATGAAGAAAATAATATACTTTGAAAAAAAAAAGTGAAAAAAAAATTTTTTTTTGAAAAAAAAAAAAAAAAAAAATTTATAAAAAAAAAAAAAATCTTTGAATAAAAACACTTACCAATCTCAGTGTCTGTATCCCGGTGATGTCTATTGGCTTTACAGCCGGAACCGAAACATCGAACGACGGCTCTGAAACAGCCGCGCACAAACGCTCGGGTCCTCTTCAGCTTGGAGGGCTTTTTGGTTGGGGTATCTGCAGGCTGGTCACTGACACCTCCTACCATGGCCCTTCCTTTGCTGGGTTTCTCTTTGATGTTTTTCAGAGAAACAATCTGATTACATTTAAATCGGTTCATTATTAAGAATAAAGAAACTCGCTTTAAATGTATGACAACAAATATTGCAATGAAATTGAATTGACCGAAATCAAATCCAATAATATCACAAGGTATCTCTCAGGAGAGATAAAAGCCAACCTCACTTGTCAGTGGACAGTCAACTTCTGATGAATTCTGCCCCAGCGTCTGAATATATAGGGGGACTCAGCCAATGAAATCACAGCGACTTTGGCTCAGCCAATCACAGTGACTTTGGCTCAGCCAATCACAGTGACTTTGGCTCAGCCAATCACAGTGACTTTGGCTCAGCCAATCACAGTGACTTTGGCTCAGCCAATGAAATCACAGTGCAGTCATGTGACTTTTTTTTTTTTTTTTTGAAAAATTAACTGACGATTTTTCTTAAAGGAGCCAGTATACGGATGTAATAGGGATATACGGCTCCTGGAAGAACATGTTATTGTGAATGAGATTTAACCCTTACAGTCCCATGGCTGAAATAAAGATCTCTATTCTTATGATAACATTGTGAATGGAGCCTTAGAAATCCTCTCCGCACATCAAATCTTTTCATTTCTTTTATTTTATCATTATTACACACCAATTATTTCTCCATGAGGGGGGGAGGGGTGATGAGCCTCACGCTGCTCCCCGGGGCCGCCCGCCGTGTGACGATCCGTACCGCGCTCTACTAACCAATCACAATTGATAACGGAAGTGACGTTCAGTCGCAGCCATCTTACTATACCCCGCACTCCTCTATAGTAAGCATACACTGAGAAGGCGGACATCTTGTTACACCCACCGGAGTTTGATGCATAAATAGAGTATTTAGAAATCGGAATGTTTGGATGTTACATTTTAAAAGCCGCGGCAAACCTGCCCACCTCACACGTTTACTAATGTGACAGAAAACTCTGAGTTCAGTCCGTGGGATTTCACCATATAACCTCCGATTTTGTGTTTTATAAAAAGTGTAAAATGCAAAACTCTGGTGGGTGTAACAAGATGTCCGCCTTCCCCCCCCCCTTCTCGGTCTATCCTCACAGTGGAGGAGTGCCTGGTGTAGCAAGATGGCGACGACGGATCGTCACTTCCGTTACTAATTCTGAGGGGTCGCGGAATCTGACGGAACACCGGAGCCAGCGCTGCAGCGGTCAGTCCGCCCGATTCTCTTGTATGAAATCTTCACTCTCCACCCTTTGTCTCTCAGCTCCTCCCCTATCACACAGGCTCCACCCTCCTCGCACTCATCTCCGTGGTAACCGTACACTGCAGGGGGAGGAGATAAGAGACACAGCCCCACCCCTCATTCTTCCTCTCTGTTTACTAATATGGAGGCGTCCAATCAGCGGCGGGACAAGTGACCAGCAAGGAAGGTGGGGCCGGTAGCGGAAGGGGCGGGGCAGGGATTGAAACGCACAGTGTCTGGTAGTCATGATCATCTCTCGCCAGGTTAGACCCCGAAGTATCGAGGGGGAGGGGGAGTGTCCACTATAGAGGGTCCCCCTCCCCCAACACACACAGAGGACCAATCATAGGCTGAGCTCTACTACCATCCCCCATCATCCCAGGAGGGACCCCAACTCTACTCAGCTATACAGAGGGGGAGGGGCAGTGTGAGAGGGAGGGGTGTCAGGTGAGGGGGAGGGGTGTAAGGTGAGGTGATGAGGAGTATTGATGGGAGGTTCTCTGTCGCTCTTCATGTGTCGGTGCTCTTCGATGAGGTGGGGGTGTATTTCTCGGAGGGGGAGGGGTGTAATGAGGAGTATTGATGGGAGGTTCTCTGTCGCTCTTCAGGTGTCGGTGCTCTTTGATGAGGTGGGGTGTATTTCTCGGAGGAGGAGGGGTGTAGTCTGGAGGAGTATTGATGGGATGTTAGGGGATGGGATGTTGGTAGGGGGCACACTTTAGTGGCACTGGTAGGTGACACTGATGAGGCACGGGTAGGGGGTTACACTTTAGTGGCACTGGTAGGTGACAATGATGAGGCACGGGTAGGGGGCACACTTTAGTGACACTGGTAGGTGACACTGATGAGGCACGGGTAGGGGGCACACTTTAGTGGCACTGGTAGGTGACACTGATGAGGCACGGGTAGGGGGCACACTTTAGTGGCACTGGTAGGTGACACTGATGAGGCACGGGTAGGGGGCACACTTTAGTGACACTGGTAGGTGACACTGATGAGGCACGGGTAGGGGGCACACTTTAGTGACACTGGTAGGTGACACTGATGAGGCACGGGTAGGGGGCATACTTTAGTGGCACTGGTAGGTGACACTGATGAGGCACGGGTAGGGGGCACACTTTAGTGGCACTGGTAGGTGACACTGATGAGGCACGGGTAGGGGGCACACTTTAGTGACACTGGTAGGTGACACTGATGAGGCACGGGTAGGGGGCACACTTTAGTGACACTGGTAGGTGACACTGATGAGGCACGGGTAGGGGGCATACTTTAGTGGCACTGGTAGGTGACACTGATGAGGCACGGGTAGGGGGGCACACTTTAGTGGCACTGGTAGGTGACACTGATGAGGCACGGGTAGGGGGCACACTTTAGTGGCACTGGTAGGTGACACTGATGAGGCACGGGTAGGGGGCACACTTTAGTGACACTGGTAGGTGACACTGATGAGGCACGGGTAGGGGGCACAGACTAGCGGCACTGGTAGGTGACACTGATGAGGCACGGGTAGGGGGCACACTTTAGTGGCACTGGTAGGTGACACTGATGAGGCACGGGTAGGGGGCACAGACTAGCGGCACTGATGGGCACATATTGGGACCGATGTCCCTGTAACAGAAGCTGGTTACTGGCTGCTTTATTTTCTCCTTCCGCTGATTGTGAGAATAAAAAAGCAGATAATCGGCTTCTGTTTACTTCTGTGATCAGCTGTTGGCTGAGAGCTGATCATGTGATAAAGTGCCGCAGCGATTGGCTCTTTACCCTGTTCTGTGATCAGCTGAGTGGGAAGAACTCGATGATTGGAGAGCGCGCCGCAGGGGGCACGTGAGCGGCACCATCACGGGAGGACATCTGTGGTCTCCCTCCCACCACCGGAAGGCCGCGCTGTAACAGTCTTTCTATAGCGCCGGTGGAAAGTAGTTAACGGCTTGCCGACCAGCCGCCGCGGTTGTACTGCGGAAACGCGGCTCTGCGAATCGCCGTCATGTTACGTTGCTTCCATATTCAGCCACTAGGGGCGCGCGTGCTCGTCCATGAAACCGATGCCATCACCCGGAGAACAGCGATCTGTGTGTTTCTTATCTGAGGGGAGAAGAGACAGATCATCTGTTCACACAGAGTATGAAGAGCCATCTGTCATCTCCCCTACACAGTCCCCTCCCCCCCTTCAGTTAGAACATGTAGTAGAGGACGCATTAACCCCTTGATCGCCCCCTAGTGTTAACCCCTTCCCTGCCAGTGACATGTTTACAGTAATTGATGCATATTTATAGCATTGATCGCTGTATAAATGCCAATAGTCCCAAAAAATGTGTCAAAATTGTCCGACGTGTCCGCCATGTTGCCGTCCCGGTAAAAGTTGCAAGTCGCCGGCATTACTAGTAAAAATAATAAAATAATAAATATGCCATAACTATCCCTATTTTGTAGACGCTTTACCTTTTGCGTAAACCAATCAATATACACTTATTGATTTTTTTTTTTTTTCTACAAAAATATGTAGAATACATGTCGGCCTAAACTGGGGAAAAAATATTTTTTATATATCTTTGGGGGATATTTATTATAGCAAAAAGTAAAAAAAACATTGCTTTGTTTTATTTTTTGTTTTCAAAATTGTCGCTTTTTTTGTTTATAACGCAAAAAAGAAAAAATGAAGAGGCGATTAAATACCTCCAAAAGAAAGCTCTATTTGTGGTGGGGGGGGGGGCATTTATTTATTTATTTATTTTTGGATGCTACGTCACCCAACTGCATAATGGTCAGTTAAAGCGACGCAGTGCTGAATTGCAAAAAGTTCTCTGGTCAGGAGGGGGGGTAAAATCTTTCGGGGCTGAAGCGGTTAAAGTGGTTGTAAAAAGAAAAAGCACCTGGGTGCAGCAGCCCCCTCCTTATACTTACCTGAGCCAGTAATGTGCAGGAGGTCAGTGGCTCTCCCGGGTCTCTTCTCATTCATTGGCTCTGTATACTGTCAATCTGAGATAATGAGGGGGGGGGGGGGCTGAGCTGCACTCTGTGACTGGGCACACCGAGCAATAACTTGGGATGGAGCCCTGCTCAGGTGCCCCCCAGAGCAAGCAGCTGGGAAGGTCTGTAATTATGAACTGGTAATAACGGGAAGAACTACTCATGAAATAGATCTTTCAGATGGTGAGTTGGGCGGGGGGCGGTAAAAACAGGCATCTGATGTAGTTTTGCAGTCTGGATGTTTGGGACTGAGCAGTATAGAGGTATATAGTGTAAGCTTTGTGCTGTCAGTGTGATCTCCCGCCCCGGGATTGGAGAGGTCTGTGCTGCTCACATAACATTGTCTCGCCTCTTCTGGCTGATTTCTGAGGTGCTGCGGCCCGATTCCTCCCATGATCACAATTAGGGTTGTCACCTTTTCTTCACCTCAAACCCAAACACTTGATTGGTGCACACCAATTTTTATTATAGTATAAACTATAGATATATTTTGGTATTAAATAATATTTCTAATCATATGAAGTTAATAACAAGAGTCCCCCTTTACGTCAGAGTCCACGGAGTCCCCCCTTTATATCTGAACTCACAGAGTTCCCTTTCACTCTAAGGGGGGACTCTGCAGACTCTGATGTAAGGGAGAATTCTGGGGACTCTAACATAAGGGATGCTCTGGGAACCCTGATTTAAGGGGGGACACTGAGAACACTGATGTATGGAGAGAACCCTGATTTACCTTAGTGTACTCTCTCAGAGGCAGGAGAGAGAAGGGGTAGACTTCAGACACGGAGGGATGGTGAGCTCACTCACCCTTTGGAAGTCAGCACCTCTCATCCAAATGTATCTGAGGCTGCTGGGCTTCAAATTTTCGGCCCCCACTTTCCTTTTTCTGAGGCACAGCACCAGGCATTGGAATGTGGGCAGACAAAGAGGAGTAGGGGGTGGGGGGAAGAGGTGCAGATTGAGCCCTCTCTCCTCTCCTGTCTGTGTGTGTTTTGTTGGGGAAGAGGGAATTGTTAGTGCTGGCTTTGGGCTGTGTGAAAGAGAGTGTTACAGACACTCTCAGCTTAGACAACTGCAGCCAGCAACCCAGCTGGGAGGCCATAGTACAGTTTAAATAATGTGTCTGGGTCTCAGACAGTCTGAAACCCGGACACATGATTCCAAACCCGAACTGTCCGGGTGAATCCTGGACAGGTGGCAACCCTAATCACAATAGTCTCTCTAGGGCTGAAACAACTAATCCATTATGAAATGAATCGATTCCTATTTTCATAATCGATGAATCGGCCGGTAACCTAATGGGTTAAAAAAACCTAAAATGAGCCCTTTATAATACAAAGATAGCAAATAATCGCTACTATAAATATTCCTGTCACTGTTCTAAAGTAAAAAATGAACCCCTTTCAGTAGTGATTATCGGCTTTTTCTACTCTAAAGGGCTCATTTTAGTTTTTTAGTTTTTAACCCCATTATGTTACTAAACGCGTTAGACCCGGTTCACATCTATGCGTTTTTGGTGCTTTTTGCAGAAATGCACTGCAGTTCATTTCCATGGTTTCCTATGGGACACGTTCACATCTGAAAGGGGCGGGGACTTTTAAACGCAAAATAATGCTTTATTGGTTCAATATACTTCAATGGAGAAGCTGCAGAAAAGCGTGTCATGTGTTTTTGCAGCAATTTGTGTGCCCAAAAAAAATGTAAAAATACAAATTGCAGAAAAATCACGTGCGCAAAAATCAAAACGCACAGCAAAAGGCACTGCAGAAACAGATCAAAAGCAAACTGCATAGGTGTGTACCGAGCCTTGTGCTGACCACACCGATCCATTTTCAGATGAGAATATTCAGACTAAAAATCTTTCTACATTCGCTGAATGAAAGAATTTTGTTTGAAATTTTCACTTGTTTTTAAAATGAAGGTAATATCTGAATGAAAACCACATCCACTGTCTGAAAATTCCTTCCACTAAGACCTTTTCTGTTATTTCTACATTTTCCCCTCACTGTGGTTGAAAATGAACGTCAATTTGATCCACTTTTTTTTTTTTAAGGTTATTAAGCGATTAATCGGCCAACTAATGGATGGTGAAAATAATGGTTAGTTGCAGCCCTAATTCTCTCCCAGTGTTGCTGGGAGAAACCTTGAAACACAACGTACATCCTCCAAGCTAATGAAGCCAATCCTCTTTTATTCACAGATGTGTCCATCACCAACGTTCGCCATCCCAGCTTCACCATTCATGCAGAAGTTTGCTTATGGAACCCGTGTCAGCGTTTACCTGATGAAAAGGTCAGCTCAGCATTCATCATCTTGTTTTGTCGGAGAATAAAGGTGGGGGGAGGGGGAGAATGTTCCAAAATAGATGACAAAGTAGGACGTGTTACTAGTCAGCAAATCTAGGACAGGTAAGTCCTGCATATTGGTGACTACATATCGGAAGTGAAGGCCGGGTTCACACTTGTGGGAATTGGATGAGGGTTTCCCCGCATCCATTTCACATGACGGGAGAGTGTGACCGGCTGTCATTGGAGCCGCTTCACACATCTCCGGGGCGGCTACAGAGCGCACTGCAGAAGGGTCCGGTGTGTCTTTGGCTGTTTTCAGGTCTGAATTGAGGCAAAATTCTGCCCCCCCCCATAAAAAACGGAGAACAGGGGCGCTCCACAAACTGTGTGAACCCAGCCTTAAATCGGAGCTCCGCCCAAAAGGGATGTACTGCTTTTACCACCCCCCATTACCTAGTTTCAACAGGTTCCTGCACCCACTTCTGCTTGGGCAGAAGTTCTCACCCCTCCCCCCTGCGATTTTCTGGGAAACGTCACAGGTCCCAGAAGATTGCATGACCTGTGGAGAGGCAGCCGCCTTTTCCAGGCTTTACTGTCTCAGGGCCGCTCTGTGCAGTTAAGTAGTATAACATGTTCTTCTAAAGTCTGTGGTTTTTTGTTTATTGAAAAACATAATTTTAAGGTTCAAAGCAAGTTTCTCGGCCCCCTAGTATTTCTGGCTATGGCCAATGTAAGTAAGGGCTAATCATTTATGTAGAATTTACAGAAGCAGCTGGGACTGGTGTCTAGCTATGGGGAGGAGTGGAGGATCAGCCCTGCTTTAACCACTTAAGGACCGCCTCGCGCCAATATATACGTCGGCAGAATGGCACGGCTGGACACAATCACGTACCGGTACGTGATTCTTTAAGTGCCCAGCCGTGGGTCGGGAGCGCGCGGCTGGCTCCCGACCCGGTCCTGTGATCTGTGGCCGCGGGACCAGCGGACCCGATCGCCGCTGGTGTCCCGCGATCGGGTCACAGAGCTGAAGAAGGAGGAGAGGTCTGTGTAAACAAGCCTCTCCCCGTGCTTCCCTGAGGGGCTGTCACCGATCGTCTCTTGTTCTGGGCGCGTCTCCGATCTCAGTAAAGAAACATCGGCTCTTTACCCATGTGATCAGCTGTGTCCAATCATATGTAAACAAGGAAATGGCAGTTATCTGCTTGACTCTCTCACTGAAAGAGTGGGAGGAGAGAGCCGATCAGCAGCATTTCCTCACAGGGGAGACCTGTACATATCATCGGTGCCGCCCCATCTGTACCCCATTGGTGCTGCCTCATCTGTGCCCCATCGGTGCCACCTCATCTGTGCCCCATCGGTGTCGCCTCATCTGTGCCCCATCGGTGTCGCCTCATCTGTGCCCCATCTGTACCCCATCGGTGCCGCCTCATCTGTACCCCATCGGTGCCGCCTCATCTGTGCCCCATCTGTACCCCATCGGTGCTGCCTCATCTGTACCCCATCGGTGCCGCCTCATCTGTGCCCCATCTGTACCCCATCGGTGCCGCCTCATCTGTACCCCATCGGTGCAGGAGAAAAATGACTTATTTACAACATTTTCTAACAGAAACAGAGTTTTTTTTGTTTGTTTGTTTTACAATATTTGGTCTTGAGTATTGAGGTGGTTAATGGCCCCTTTTCATATCCACCAAATCCTCTACAATTCTGCGGCAGTGCTTAGTATTATTCTTAAAATCAATCCCTGTGTCCCCATGGAGCTCCTTGGATTTCAGGCCCCTAAATGTGTCACATCTTCTTCTGTCTAATGGACAACGAAGCTCTTGATTCGAATGTCAAATGCTAGTTTGTACTGGTCCGAGGAGCTGGCATTTTACAGCTGTGTGATGGGAGGAAGATGATTTTCTTTTTCTTTAAACTCCCATCAAGTAGGGCTATGTGGTAGACTTTAAATTCTGATTCTGATTGTGCCGTCTGTAATCAATAACTGTTCATCTCCATTCTCTGTCCAGAGGAATCCTTCATGGATGACTTTGATGAGGGCGCTTATTACGAAGCTTTGGGCACGAGACCGGCACTTAACATGGACAAGCTGGATGAGTCCTACCAGAAGGTGATTGAATTGTTCTTCGTGTGCACCAGCGAGAACCCCAAGGAACGGCCTTCTGCACCTCCAATTGTGGAGGCCTTGGAAGCGCAGGGGGTCAAGTAGTCATTTAGAATTCTGTTTAAAGGTTTCTGTTGGAATGGTTTTAATGTTTTTAACTATGAGAAGGCAGCTTTGTGTTGCTGTAATGTTTTCTAGAATGGTAGATTAGAGCAATGGTGAGCTCTGCTCTTCATCAGAGGTACTAATGCTGCCATATGAGGCTAGAAGTAAACTCAGCAGTTATGTCCCACGTAGCAGGTCCCTGACATCATGTATGTCATTCCAATGTGAAAGTATTGCTGGCCTTGCTGTATATAGCACTGAGGCACACAAACCTACCTCTAGCCAATGATGGTGCCACCTTTTGGAGTCTTCCTGAAGACACTTCTGCTGCCCCCATCCATCATGGTCACATCCTATAAGGCACATGCCCAGCCCAGCTTTTATTTTAGAATAACTGTGGCAACCAGGTATTACAAGGGTGTTTGGGTGCTGGAGGTAGGGTTTGATTTGTACAAAACCTAAACGTGATACAAGGTGCACTTTCATATGGGGGGAAAGTGTAAATGGAGAGTTTACTTCCCACTTTACCTCCAGCAACCCCTTTGCAGTTCTCTACACATAACTGCAGCAAACAGCCCTCAAGTACCTATTGACTTATGTAAGCTGCCCTAAGGTCCTACCAGGCTGCTGTATGCCAGATACTTCTAGTTCTGAGCCATGGTTGGGATTTCTTTGTAAATCTGAGACATTGATTGGCTGCTCAGACCAAGGAAGATACTTTTTGGGCCTTTGCATAGCATAGAACCTGTTCCTCCTGCCCTACTAGAAGTATTAAAGAAAAAAGCTGGAGGGAGTTTGCTTGTAGGCACGGCCTGCTGTCCTCTCCAAGATGGCTGCCTGGAGCTCATAGCAGAAGATGATTAGTCTTTAGTAGGTTCCTGCTGGTGTTTTGTCAGATTAGGCGAACCGTCAAAGTGTAACGCAAGTGACGTTTCGTCGCCGCCATCTTGCTACACCCCGCACTTGTCCCTAGTGAGGATACGGTGAGAAGGGGGAAAGCAGACATCTTGTTACACCCCGTACTCCTCCACGGTAAGGATACAGTGAGAAGGGGTAAGGGGACATCTTGTTACACCCCGTACACCTCCACAGTAAGGATACTGTGAGAAGGGGGTAAGCGGACATCTTGTTACACCCCGTACACCTCCACAGTAAGGATACAGTGAGAAGGGGGTAAGGGGACATCTTGTTACACCCCGTACTCCTCCACGGTCAGGATACAGTGAGAACGGGTAAGGGGACATCTTGTTACACCCCGTACACCTCCACAGTAAGGATACAGTGAGAAGGGGGTAAGGGGACATCTTGTTACACCCTGTACACCTCCACGGTAAGGATACTGTGAGAAGGGGGTAAGGGGACATCTTGTTACACCCCGTACTCCTCCACAGTAAGGATAAAGTGAGAAGGGGGTAAGGGGACATCTTGTTACACCCCGTACACCTCCACAGTAAGGATACTGTGAGAAGGGGGTAAGCGGACATCTTGTTACACCCTGTACACCTCCACAGTAAGGATACAGTGAGAAGGGGGTAAGGGGACATCTTGTTACACCCCGTACACCTCCACAGTAAGGATACAGTGAGAAGGGGGTAAGGGGACATCTTGTTACACCCTGTACACCTCCACGGTAAGGATACTGTGAGAAGGGGGTAAGGGGACATCTTGTTACACCCCGTACTCCTCCACAGTAAGGATACAGTGAGAAGGGGGTAAGGGGACATCTTGTTACACCCCGTACACCTCCACAGTAAGGATACAGTGAGAAGGGGTAAGCGGACATCTTGTTACACCCCGTACACCTCCACAGTAAGGATACAGTGAGAAGGGGGTAAGGGGACATCTTGTTACACCCCGTACACCTCCACAGTAAGGATACAGTGAGAAGGGGGTAAGCGGACATCTTGTTACACCCCGTACACCTCCACAGTAAGGATACAGTGAGAAGCTGTAAGCGGACATCTTGCTACACCCCGTACACCTCCACGGTAGGATACAGTGAGAAGGGGTAAGGGGACATCTTGTTACACCCCGTTCACCTCCACAGTAAGGATACAGTGAGAAGGGGGTAAGGGGACATCTTGTTACACCCTGTACACCTCCACAGTAAGGATACTGTGAGAAGGGGGTAAGGGGACATCTTGTTACACCCTGTACACCTCCACGGTAAGGATACAGTGAGAAGGGGGTAAGGGGACATCTTGTTACACCCCGTACACCTCCACGGTAAGGATACAGTGAGAAGGGGGTAAGGGGACATCTTGTTACACCCTGTACACCTCCACAGTAAGGATACTGTGAGAAGGGGGTAAGCGGACATCTTGTTACACCCTGTACACCTCCACAGTAAGGATACAGTGAGAAGGGGGTAAGGGGACATCTTGTTACACCCCGTACACCTCCACAGTAAGGATACAGTGAGAAGGGGGTAAGGGGACATCTTGTTACACCCTGTACACCTCCACAGTAAGGATACTGTGAGAAGGGGGTAAGGGGACATCTTGTTACACCCCGTACTCCTCCACAGTAAGGATACAGTGAGAAGGGGGTAAGGGGACATCTTGTTACACCCCGTACACCTCCACAGTAAGGATACAGTGAGAAGGGGTAAGCGGACATCTTGTTACACCCCGTACACCTCCACAGTAAGGATACAGTGAGAAGGGGGTAAGCGGACATCTTGTTACACCCCGTACACCTCCACAGTAAGGATACAGTGAGAAGCTGTAAGCGGACATCTTGCTACACCCCGTACACCTCCACGGTAGGATACAGTGAGAAGGGGTAAGGGGACATCTTGTTACACCCCGTTCACCTCCACAGTAAGGATACAGTGAGAAGGGGGTAAGGGGACATCTTGTTACACCCTGTACACCTCCACGGTAAGGATACAGTGAGAAGGGGGTAAGGGGACATCTTGTTACACCCCGTACACCTCCACGGTAAGGATACAGTGAGAAGGGGGTAAGGGGACATCTTGTTACACCCTGTACACCTCCACGGTAAGGATACTGTGAGAAAGGGTAAGCGGACATCTTGTTACACCCTGTACACCTCCACAGTAAGGATACAGTGAGAAGGGGGTAAGCGGACATCTTGTTACACTCCGTACACCTCCACAGTAAGGATACAGTGAGAAGGGGGTAAGGGGACATCTTGTTACACCCCGTACACCTCCACGGTAAGGATACAGTGAGAAGGGGGTAAGGGGACATCTTGTTACACCCTGTACACCTCCACGGTAAGGATACTGTGAGAAAGGGTAAGCGGACATCTTGTTACACCCTGTACACCTCCACAGTAAGGATACTGTGAGAAGGGGGTAAGGGGACATCTTGTTACACCCCGTACACCTCCACAGTAAGGATACAGTGAGAAGGGGGTAAGCGGACATCTTGTTACACCCCGTACACCTCCACGGTAAGGATACAGTGAGAAGGGGGTAAGCGGACATCTTGTTACACCCCGTACACCTCCACAGTAAGGATACAGTGAGAAGGGGTAAGCGGACATCTTGTTACACCCCGTACACCTCCACAGTAAGGATACAGTGAGAAGGGGTAAGCGGACATCTTGTTACACCCCGTACACCTCCACAGTAAGGATACTGTGAGAAGGGGGTAATGGGACATCTTGTTACACCC
Source organism: Lithobates pipiens (assembly GCF_037356315.1). Lineage (NCBI taxonomy): Eukaryota > Metazoa > Chordata > Amphibia > Anura > Ranidae > Lithobates > Lithobates pipiens. Next base: position 642,111 of record NW_027507913.1, read on the forward strand.
CGTACACCTCCACAGTAAGGATACAGTGAGAAGGGGGTAAGGGGACATCTTGTTATACCCCGTACACCTCCACGGTAAGGATACAGTGAGAAGGGGGTAAGGGGACATCTTGTTACACCCTGTACACCTCCACGGTAAGGATACAGTGAGAAGGGGGTAAGGGGACATCTTGTTACACCCTGTACACCTCCACGGTAAGGATACTGTGAGAAAGGGTAAGCGGACATCTTGTTACACCCTGTACACCTCCACAGTAAGGATACAGTGAGAAGGGGGTAAGCGGACATCTTGTTACACTCCGTACACCTCCACAGTAAGGATACTGTGAGAAGGGGGTAAGGGGACATCTTGTTACACCCTGTACACCTCCACAGTAAGGATACAGTGAGAAGGGGGTAAGGGGACATCTTGTTACACCCCGTACACCTCCACAGTAAGGATACAGTGAGAAGGGGGTAAGGGGACATCTTGTTACACCCCGTACACCTCCACAGTAAGGATACTGTGAGAAGGGGGTAAGGGGACATCTTGTTACACCCCGTACACCTCCACAGTAAGGATACAGTGAGAAGGGGGTAAGCGGACATCTTGTTACACCCCGTACACCTCCACGGTAAGGATACAGTGAGAAGGGGGTAAGCGGACATCTTGTTACACCCCGTACACCTCCACGGTAAGGATACTGTGAGAAAGGGTAAGCGGACATCTTGTTACACCCCGTACACCTCCACAGTAAGGATACAGTGAGAAGGGGTAAGGGGACATCTTGTTACACCCCGTACACCTCCACAGTAAGGATACTGTGAGAAGGGGGTAAGGGGACATCTTGTTACACCCCGTACACCTCCACAGTAAGGATACTGTGAGAAGGGGGTAAGGGGACATCTTGTTACACCCCGTACACCTCCACAGTAAGGATACAGTGAGAAGGGGGTAAGCGGACATCTTGTTACACCCCGTACACCTCCACGGTAAGGATACAGTGAGAAGGGGGTAAGCGGACATCTTGTTACACCCCGTACACCTCCACGGTAAGGATACTGTGAGAAAGGGTAAGCGGACATCTTGTTACACCCCGTACACCTCCACAGTAAGGATACAGTGAGAAGGGGTAAGGGGACATCTTGTTACACCCCGTACACCTCCACAGTAGGGATACAGTGAGAAGGGGGTAAGGGGACATCTTGTTACACCCTGTACACCTCCACAGTGAGGATACTGTGAGAAGGGGGTTAGCGGACATCTTGTTACACCCTGTACACCTCCACAGTAAGGATACAGTGAGAAGGGGGTAAGGGGACATCTTGTTACACCCCGTACACCTCCACAGTAAGGATACAGTGAGAAGGGGGTAAGGGGACATCTTGTTACACCCTGTACACCTCCACAGTAGGGATACAGTGGGAAGGGGGTAAGGGGACATCTTGTTACACCCCGTACACCTCCACAGTGAGGATACTGTGAGAAGGGGGTAAGCGGACATCTTGTTACACCCCGTACACCTCCACGGTAAGGATACAGTGAGAAGGGGTAAGCGGACACCTTGTTACACCCCGTACACCTCCACAGTAAGGATACAGTGAGAAGGGGGTAAGCGGACATCTTGTTACACCCTGTACACCTCCACGGTAAGGATACAGTGAGAAGGGGGTAAGCGGACATCTTGTTACACCCCGTACACCTCCACAGTAAGGATACAGTGAGAAGGGGTAAGCGGACATCTTGTTACACCCCGTACACCTCCACAGTAAGGATACTGTGAGAAGGGGGTAATGGGACATCTTGTTACACCCCGTACACCTCCACAGTGAGGATGCTGTGAGAAGGGGGTAAGCGGACATCTTGTTACACCCTGTACACCTCCACAGTAAGGATACAGTGAGAAGGGGTAAGCGGACATCTTGTTACACCCCGTACACCTCCACGGTAAGGATACAGTGAGAAGGGGTAAGCGGACATCTTGTTACACCCTGTACACCTCCACGGTAAGGATACAGTGAGAAGGGGGTAAGGGGACATCTTGTTACACCCTGTACACCTCCACAGTAAGGATACAGTGAGAAGGGGTAAGCGGACATCTTGTTACACCCTGTACACCTCCACGGTAAGGATACAGTGAGAAGGGGTAAGCGGACATCTTGTTACACCCTGTACACCTCCACGGTAAGGATACAGTGAGAAGGGGGTAAGGGGACATCTTATTACACCCCGTACACCTCCACAGTAAGGATACAGTGAGAAGGGGGAAAGCAGACATCTTGTTACACCCCGTACACCTCCACGGTAAGGATACAGTGAGAAGGGGGTAAGGGGACATCTTGTTACACCCCGTACACCTCCACAGTAAGGATACAGTGAGAAGGGGTAAGCGGACATCTTGTTACACCCCGTACACCTCCACAGTAAGGATACAGTGAGAAGGGGTAAGCGGACATCTTGTTACACCCCGTACACCTCCACAGTAAGGATACAGTGAGAAGGGGGTAAGGGGACATCTTGTTACACCCCGTACACCTCCACAGTAAGGATACAGTGAGAAGGGGTAAGCGGACATCTTGTTACACCCCGTACACCTCCACAGTAAGGATACAGTGAGAAGGGGTAAGCGGACATCTTGTTACACCCCGTACACCTCCACAGTAAGGATACAGTGAGAAGGGGTAAGCGGACATCTTGTTACACCCCGTACACCTCCACAGTAAGGATACAGTGAGAAGGGGTAAGCGGACATCTTGTTACACCCCGTACACCTCCACAGTAAGGATACAGTGAGAAGGGGGTAAGGGGACATCTTGTTACACCCCGTACACCTCCACAGTAAGGATACAGTGAGAAGGGGTAAGCGGACATCTTGTTACACCCCGTACACCTCCACGGTAAGGATACAGTGAGAAGGGGTAAGCGGACATCTTGTGTTAGGGGGTTAGCTCGGTAGCGGGTGTGTGTGACCCCCTGGATGGGTTCACAACACAAAGTCAGACACAGCAGACAGCGGTGTAGGTGCAAAAAAACAAAAGATCCGGTTTATTTAGGCTACATGCAGTGATACATATAACAGCCAAACAAAATAAAACAAGAAAATAAATCCTGGTCAGTTTGACCTCTAACTACACACGTAGACTCCCTGTCTAACAACTGGGTGCAGCCTTGTGCTGCCCCAGTCCCTGTCTCTATTGTAGGGTTTTGCCACACAGGCGTTAACTCACCGCACAGAACAGATCTCAGACTCCCCAGTCTATACACATAAAACTGGTTCCAGGATGGAGCATCTCCCTAAGCATGCTGGGGTTTTTTGTAGAGGCCTTAATGAGCCCACTTACTACAGCTGGGCTCATTAACTCTTCCCCTCTAATTGTAAAAGTCTGCATAAAGCTTGAATCTAGGACACACATATTTCCCATCCTGAATACAACCAGGTGATTTTACCTGCGTGCTGCCACATACCCCCCCCCCTCTTGTTTCAACCTTGGGGTTGTAACACAAGCAGCCAGACACGCATGTATCCGAGACAAAGCATCCACATTCCCCATTTTAACACCAGGGCGATGCTTAACTGTAAAGTTAAATTCCTGTAGGACCAGGAACCACCTATTTACCCTTCTATTGGTCTCCTTGTTCTGAGCCATCCACTTTAAAGGAGCGTGATCAGTCACCAGGTCAAAGTGCCTACCTAGCAGATAGTACCGAAGGGAATCTAGAGCCCACTTCACTGCTAAACATTCCTTCTCAATCGTGGAGTAATTTACCTCATGGGACTTCAACTTCCTGCTGAGGTAAATGACTGGGTGCTCTTCCCCGTTCCAGACCTGGGATAACACTGCTCCTAACCCAACGTCTGATGCATCAGTTTGTACCACAAAGTCCTTAGAGAAGTCTGGTGAGTACAACACTGGCTGGCTACATAAGGCTGTTTTTAAGGACTGAAATGCTTCTTCAGCCTCTGGGGACCATTTAACCATGACCGACTCTTTCCCTTTTGTCAGGTTGGTGAGGGGCACAGCCTGAGAAGTAAAATGGGGAATGAATCGTCGATAATAGCCAGCGATTCCCAGAAAGGCTCGTACCTGTTTCTTGCTGTTGGGACGTGGCCAACTCTGTATGGCCTCGACTTTATTGACTTGGGGTTTTATCACCCCCCTCCCAATAGTGTACCCAAGATATTTGGCCTCCTCCTGTCCAATGGTACACTTCTTTGGATTGGCCGTAAACCCAGCTTCCCGGATAGAGTCTAGGACTGCTTGTACTTTTGGCAAATGTGAGACCCAGTCTGTGCTATGGATAATCACATCATCCAGGTAAGCTGCAGCATATTTCTGATGGGGCCTCAGAATCTTATCCATTTTCCGCTGGAATGTTGCCGGTGCATTCTGTAACCCAAACGGCATTCTCTTATATTGGAATGCCCCATCTGGGGTTACAAACGCAGTTTTCTCCTTGGCCGACTCGGCCAGGGGAATTTGCCAATACCCTTTGGTGAGATCAAGAGTTGTCATATATCGGGCTGTTCCCAGCCGGTCAATCAACTCATCTATACGTGGCATGGGGTAGGTGTCAAATTTTGTAACTTTATTCAATTGTCGAAACAAAACCGCCAGCTCCCATCAGGTTTGGGCACTAGTACGATAGGACTGGACCAGTCACTCTGGGACTCCTCTATCACACCCAATTCCAGCATCCTTTGAACCTCCCCATGTATTGCCTCCCGTCGGGCCTCTGGTATTCTATAAGGTTTTAGTTTTACCCTTTCTCCTGGCGGGGTGATAATGTCATGCTCTACGCCAGATGTTTGTCCTGGCAGCTAAGAGAAAATCTCTTTGTTACAAAGTACAAACTCTTTAACCTCCTGTTGTTGGGGTTTTCGATAAGGTGACTGCTATTCCATCCTCAGGAACTAAGCAATCAGGCTGGGCTTGTGACCAAGTCTCTGCGACTAGGGATTCCCTATCCCTCCAGGCTTTCAGCAGATTGACGTGATAGATCTGCTCCGGCTTTCGCCTTCCTGGCTGTCTAACCCTGTAGTTCACCTCACTAATTTTTTCAATTACTTCATATGGACCTTGCCATTTGGCCAGAAATTTGCTTTCAACCGTAGGGACTAGCACCAAGACCCTATCCCCCGGGGAAAAAGTACGGGTCTTGGCCCCACGGTTGTACACTCTCTGCTGTGCTAACTGCGCTTGGGTCAAATGTTCCTTTACAATTGGCATTACCTGTGCGATTCTATCCTGCATCAGGGCGACATGCTCAATCACACTCCTGTGAGGAGAACTCTCATTTTCCCAAGTTTCCTTGGCGATATCCAGCAGCCCTCTTGGGTGTCTCCCATAGAGCAACTCGAAGGGTGAGAAACCCGTAGAGGATTGGGGTACCTCCCTAATGGCAAACATCAGATAGGGTATTAGACAGTCCCAATTCTTTCCATCTCTATCCACCACCTTCTTTAACCACTTGCTTACTGGGCACTTAAACCCCCCTCAGTCCCAGACCAATTTTCAGCTTTCAGCGCTGATGCACTTTGAATGACAATTGCGCGGTCATACAACACTGTACCCAAATGAAATTTCTATCATTTTTTTCCCACAAATAGAGCTTTCTTTTGGTGGTATTTAGTTACAGCTCGGAGTTTTATTTTTTGCTAAACAAACAAAAAAAAAAAATCATGTTTTAATAGTTTGTTATAAAATTTTGCAAACGGGTCATTTTTCTCCTTCATTGAAGTGCGCTGATGAGGCGGCACTGATAGGCTGCATTGGTGGGCACTGATGGGCTGCATTGGTGGGCACTGATAGGCTGCATTGGTGGGCACTGATAGGCTGCACTTGTGGGCACTGATAGGCATAGTTAAGGCGGCACTAATAGGCACAGATAAGGCAGCACCGATGGGCACAGATAAGGCGGCACTGATGGGCAAAGATGGGCACAGATAAGATGACACGGATGGGTGGCACGGATAAGTGGCACGGATGGGCACTGATAGGTACCACAGATAGATGGGACTGATGGGCACTGATAGGTGGCACTGATAGGTGGCTCTGATAGGTGGCACTGCTGGGCACTGATGGGCGGCACTGCTGGGCACTGATGGGCGGCACTGCTGGGCACTGATGGGCGGCACTGGGGTGCAGCACCTTTGAGGCAGATTGGGTGGCACTGTGGGTGGCACTGTGGGTGGCACTGTGGGGTGGCACTGTGGGGTGGCACTGTGGGTGGCACTGTGGGGTGGCACTGTGGGCATTATGGGCACAGACGGGGGGCACTTACTTTTACTTTGTTATATTTCAGGATGGCACTGCGGGAGGCAGGTGGGCACTGGCAGGTGGCATGTGGTGCCTTTCATTGCTGGCCGTGATCGGGACTGATGTCCCGATCACGGCCGCCGGTGATCGGCTTTTTTTTTTTCTCCTCGCGCTGTCAGCGCGAGGAGGAATAATAGCCGATTACCGGCTCCGTTCTATCACATGATCAGCTGTCATTGGCTGACAGCTGATCGCGTGATAAGGGGTCGGGATCGACCCCTTACACGGATCGGTGATCAGGCGAGTCTCACGGACTCGCCGATCACAGAGCGCGCCGCGCGCGCCCCTCAGGGGGCGTGCAGGCCGCTCGTAACCAGGACGACGTCAATAGACGTAGTCCTGGAAATCTAGGTCCGCGCTAATGCCGTCATTCGGCAATAGCGCGGTACCCAAGTGGTTAACATTTGTTTTAGGGTTTTGTTGAATCTTTCAACCAACCCATCTGTTTGGGGGTGATACACAGATGTACGCAATTGTGTCACTTTGTACAACTTGCATAGTTCTTTCATTACCCGGGACATAAAGGGTGTACCTTGGTCCGTAAGCAGTTCCTTACAAATACCCACGCGGCTAAAAACAAGAGATAGCTCTTTGGCTATGGTTTTGGCCGAGGTATTTCGGAGAGGAATTGCTTCCGGATAACGGGTGGCATAGTCCAATATAACCAAAATGTACTGATGCCCCCTAGCGGACTTCATTATCGGACCTACCAAATCCATTGCTATCCTCTCAAAGGGGACCTCAGTGATAGGAAGAGGTACCAGCGGGTTACGGAAATGTGGCATAGGTGCCGACTTCTGACACACAGGGCAGGAGGAACAATAATTTTCTATTTCCTTCATGACCCCAGGCCAATAGAATCTCTGCAGTACCCTCTCTCTGGTTTTCTCATTCCCCAGATGACCTCCCAGAATGTGCCCATGGGCCAATTCTAACACCAACTTCCTGTAAGGTTTGGGCACTACAAGTTGCTCAATGGTTTCTTCTGCCCTTTGAGCCACTCGATACAGCAGGTCCCTTTCCATAGTGAAGTAAGGATAAGGGCAAGTCTTATCTGGGTTCACTAACTCGCCATCTATTTTCACCACATTTTCCTGTGCCTTTATTAGGGTGGGGTCTTTTAACTGTTCTGTGGCAAAATTTTCCCTGTGAACCTCAAGATCCGAAAACTCCACAGACGGCATGTTTTCATCTGAGGATGTTGATTCCTCCCCAGTTTCTCGAGTTTCCCCCGCCAATACCGACAAGGGAAATTCAGGAGAGTCCTCACCACCCCCAGAGGAATTCTGGTCATCTTCCTGGTCTATAGGGGCACCAGTGGGGGGCTCAGGACAATCCCAGAGTTCCCAGAATTTTGGAAAATCCCTTCCCACAATAGCATCATGTGTTAAGTGAGACACTAACCCCACCTGATGAGAGAGGTTACCTTTGGGGGTCTCAAAAAACACTGAAGTTACAGGATACTCTCGGGGGTCCCCATGCACACAAATAACAGCCACCTTGTTCTTCCCAGAGACCTCTGTAGTAACTAATTCAGCTTTTATCAATGTTACCAGGCTACCTGAATGCAGCAACACATCAACATGTCTACCATTAATACACATTTTACATAAATGTTTCTCAGGTCCCCGAATGGCAGTGCATGCAACTGTCGCAAACATCGACTGACGTCTCTCCCTTATCAAGTCACATTGCATAGGCTCATCCACAACGGGGCAATTGGCTGCAATATGTCCCTCTTGCCGGCAGCGGTAGCAAATAATCTTTTTCGCTGTCTCTTGCAGCATGGGCTTCCTGGGCTGCTCCCGCCAGACCTTAGGTAGAACTCCCACCCTCTCACGCTCTCCACCCTCACCCCTTGGAGTCATCTTACCCGCCACTGGGGATGATCTGGTCTTAGGATGGAAAGTCCGTGAGTCCCTGGAAGAGGTGGTCAGGTTCTCTGTAGCCAAGTACCTCTCAACCAGATCCACAAGTTTATCGGCATTTTCTGGGTCTCCATGGCTTACCCATCTTTGGATGGCAGTAGGAAGAGCTCTCAGGAAACGATCCATAACAACACGTTCCACAATGTTTGGTGCGGTCAAAGTCTCTGGCTGCAGCCACTATCTGCTCAGGTGAATGAGATCATACATTTGAGACCTGGGGGGTTTTCCAACCTGAAAAGTCCAATTATGCACACGCTGAGCCCGGACGGCCAGGGTGACACCCAGCCGTGCCAATATTTCTGCTTTTAGCACCACATAGTCTTTTGCTTGGTCAGGCTCTAGGTCATAATAAGCTTTCTGCGATTCCCCAGTTAACAGAGGGGCCACCAGTCCAGCCCATTGCTCCTTAGGCCACTTTTCCCTTTCAGCAGTCCTTTCAAATGTGGTCAAAAACACCTCCGGATCATCCTCTCCCGTCATTTTTGTCAGTAAACGGCTCACACCAAAGGATGCGGTATTATTGTAACCACTTGCCTCATTGGTCTGCGGACGTTGCTGTATTAATGTCTCTATTTGCTGTCGAAAACTCTGCTCTTGCTTCTGCAACAGGTCTATGAAGCGGGGTTCAGATCGCTGCTGGGCTTGTTGCTGAGCTTCCAGACTCTGCAGGTGAGCTTTCTGCTGGGCTGCAAGGCTCTTTTGTAAAGCCGCATTTGTTTGCTGCTGATTTGCATTTGCTAGAGCCAGCTGTCTCAGTATCTCCTCCATGCTGGCCTTAAAAAAAAAAATGCCAAAATTCTCCACCAACTGTGAGGGGGTTAGCTCGGCAGCGGGTGTGTGTGACCCCCTGGATGGGTTCACAACACAAAGTCAGGCACAGCAGACAGCGTTGTAGGTGCAAAAAAACAAAAGATGCGGTTTATTTATGCTACATGCAGTGAAACATATAACAGCCAAACAAAAATAAAACATGAAAATAAATCCTGGTCAGCTTGACCTCTAATTACACACATGGATTCCCTGTCTAACAACTGAGTGCAGCCTTGTGCAGCACCAGTCCCTGTCTCTGTCTCTGTTGTAGAGGTTTGCCACACAGGCGTTACCTCACCGCACAGAACAGGTGTCACACTCCCCAGTCTTTACAAACACAAAACTGGTTCCAGGATGGAGCATCTCCCTAAGCATGCTGGGGTTTTTGTAGAGGTCTTAATGAGCCCACTTACTTCAGCTGGGCTCATTAACTCTTCCCCTCTAGTTGTACAAGTCTGCATAAAGCCTGAATCTAGGACACACATATTTCCCATCCTGGATACAACCAGGTGACTTTACCTGCGTGCTGCCACACTAGATACACCACATCTATGGGCCTTCCTTTATCTAGATACACCACGTCTACGGGCCTTCCTTTATCTAGATACACCACGTCTACGGGCCTTCCTTTATCTAGATACACCACGTCTACGGGCCTTCCTTTATCTAGATACACCACGTCTACGGGCCTTCCTTTATCTAGATACACCACGTCTACGGGCCTTCCTTTATCTAGATACACCACGTCTACGGGCCTTCCTTTATCTAGATACACCACATCTACGGGCCTTCCTTTATCTAGATACACCACGTCTACGGGCCTTCCTTTATCTAGATACACCACGTCTACGGGCCTTCCTTTATCTAGATACACCACGTCTACGGGCCTTCCTTTATCTAGATACACCACGTCTACGGGCCTTCCTTTATCTAGATACACCACGTCTACGGGCCTTCCTTTATCTAGATACACCACGTCTACGGGCCTTCCTTTATCTAGATACACCACGTCTACGGGCCTTCCTTTATCTAGATACACCACGTCTACGGGCCTTCCTTTATCTAGATACACCACGTCTACGGGCCTTCCTTTATCTAGATACACCACGTCTACGGGCCTTCCTTTATCCAGATACACCACGTCTACGAGGCTTCCTTTATCCAGATACACCACGTCTACGGGCCTTCCTTTATCCAGATACACCACATCTACGGGCCTTCCTTTATCTAGATACACCACGTCTACGGGCCTTCCTTTATCTAGATACACCACGTCTACGAGCCTTCCTTTATCCAGATACACCACGTCTACGGGCATTCCTTTATCTAGATACACCACGTCTACGGGCCTTCCTTTATCTAGATACACCACGTCTACGGGCCTTCCTTTATCTAGATACACCACGTCTACGGGCCTTCCTTTATCTAGATACACCACGTCTACGGGCCTTCCTTTATCTAGATACACCACGTCTACGGGCCTTCCTTTATCTAGATACACCACGTCTACGGGCCTTCCTTTATCTAGATACACCACGTCTACGGGCCTTCCTTTATCTAGATACACCACGTCTACGGGCCTTCCTTTATCTAGATACACCACGTCTACGGACCTTCCTTTATCTAGATACACCACGTCTACGGGCCTTCCTTTATCTAGATACACCACGTCTACGGGCCTTCCTTTATCTAGATACACCACGTCTACGAGCCTTCCTTTATCTAGATACACCACGTCTACGGGCCTTCCTTTATCTAGATACACCACGTCTACGAGCCTTCCTTTATCTAGATACACCACGTCTACGGGCCTTCCTTTATCTAGATACACCACGTCTAAGGGCCTTCCTTTATCTAGATACACCACGTCTACGGACCTTCCTTTATCTAGATACACCACGTCTACGGACCTTCCTTTATCAGTCATTCTGTCCTCTGATAACCATGGAGGGGCTTCCTGTGACGTGTCATGGAGGATAAACACTGCAGTTTTGGTGACTGAAGCCCCCCGATTCCCTTGTGAAGGGTACAGGTCAGCACAGAAGATATAGTCACATGACAGGAGGAGGCGTTGTAGGATAGTGGGAGGAGTCACAAGATGGTGGGATGGGCCCAATAACATTGAATAGGGGTATTATTGGACAGGTCAGTAAAACTCTGAAGGTCATGTCGGCATCCGGGGCGCATTTCGAGTGAACCAAACCGCATATCACCGCAGCGCCGTCTGGCTCGGCGCCATAAAAAAGTAAAAATCAGGGACGCCTTTCTCTGTTTCTCGCAGGTAATGATGACCAATAAAATGAATGGGCGGAGCTACCCGATATCACAGATCTGAGCTCCTCCTTCTCCACTGCACATCACAGTCCTCAAACCCTCCCCCACCCCCCACCACACTACTAACCGCCTCCCACCTGCCATATAGACCAATGACAGCGGAGCGGAGCCATGTCATATGACCACGCCCAGTTTAGGCTCTTCACCCATGTGATTGGCTGTGTCCAATCACAGCTGATCCCATGTAAACAAGGAAATAAAATATATAAAAAAGGGGCGGTCTTTTTTAGTTTTTTTATTATTTTAGAAAAGATAAAACCCCGCCCAACGGTGATTAATTATCACCAAGAGAAAGTTCTATTTGTGTGAATAAAATGTGTAGAGTTTTGTATGACCGTGTAATTGTCACTCAAAGTGCGACCGCCATGAAAGCTGCAAATTGTGCTGGGCAGGAAGGCGGGGGTGGGGGGGTCTGGATGGAGGGTGGGAGCTGCAAGATAGTGATTGGCTGCTTGGATGAAGGGCGGTCCTAGCAACCAATCACTTGCTTGATAACCTTGGGCAGCTCCCGCCCTCCATCCACAACAGTCCTCCCTCCCGCTGTCAGCTCTGTGAGGAATACTGAGTGACGATTGGTGGAAGAAAAGGCTCCTAAATGCTGTGACAGCTGAGACTCCTCCCACAGTCTGCCATCTAGTAATGCCTGATAGAGGAGTCACACCACGGGGGGAGGAGTCACACCACGGGGGGAGAAGTCACACCGCAGCGGGAGGAGCCACACCGTGGGGGGAGGAGCCACACCACGGGGGAGGAGTCACACCACGGGGGAGGAGTCACACCGCGGCGGGAGGAGCCACACCGCGGCTGGGTGGAGTCACCCCGCGGCTGGGGAGAGTCACCCCGCGGCTGGGGAGAGTCACCCCGCGGCTGGGGAGGGGTCACCCCGCGGGGGGGTCACACTACGGGGGGAGGAGCCATACTACGGGGGGAGGAGCCACACCACGGCTGGGGGGAGTCACACCACGGGGAGTCACACCACGGGGAGGAGGAGTCACGGGAGGGTGGGGAGAATCACACCACGGGGAGGAGGAGTCACGGGAGGGTGGGGGGAGTCAGTGGATGGTGGGAGGAGTCACGGGATGTGGGAGGAGTCCCTCGATGGTGGGAGGAGCCACACGATGGTGGGAGGAGTCCGTTGATAGTGGGGGAGTCACGGGATGGTGGGAGGAGTCATGGGATGGTAGGAGAAGCCACGCAATGGTGGGAGGGGTAACGGGATATTGGGAGGAGTCAGTGAATGGTGGGAGGGCCACAAGATGGGAGGAGTCCATTGATGGTGGGAGGGGTCACGGGTTGGTGGGAGGAGACGGTGGGAGGGGTCACAGGTTGGTGGGAGAAGACAGGAGATGGTGGGAGGAGTCACGGTATGGTGGGAGGAGTCACGGTATGGTGGGAGGAGCCACAGCAGCCTAGAGGCGATTCAGTTCGCATTGTGCGCTATATAAGTATTTCATTCATTCATTCATTCAGGATTGTGTGAGGAGCCACGCGATGGGAGGAGGAGACAGGGGATGGTGGGATGACCAGGGGATGGTGGGAGGAGTCACGGGATGGTGGGAGGAGTCAGTGGATGGTGGGAGGAGCCACAGGTTTGTGTGAGGAGCCACGCGATGTTGGGAGGAGCCACGCGATGTTGGGAGGAGTCAGGGGATGGTTGGAGGAGTCACGTGATAGGAGGGGTCAGTGGATGGTGAAAGGAGTCACGGGATGGTGGGAGGAGCCACGTGATGGGAGGATTCAGTGGATGGTGAGAGGAGTCACGGGATGGTGGGAGGAGTCGTGGGTGGAGTCACACACTGGAAGATGTCACAGGATGTGGGAGGAGCCACACCGTGGTGGGAGGAGTCAGTTGGTGGTGGGAGGAGTCAGTGGATGGTGAGAGGAGTCACTGGATGGTGGGAGGAGCCATGTGATGGGAGGATTCAGTGGATGGTGGAAGGAGTCGTGGGAGAAGTCACGGGATGTGGGAGGAGTCAGTTGGTGGTGGGAGGAGTCAGTTGATGGTGGGAGGAGTCACAGGGTGGTGGGAGGAGTCACACGATGATGACAGCAGTCAGTGGATGGTGGGAGGAGCCACGGGGTGGTGGGAGGAGTCACGCAGTGGGAGGAGTCAGTTGATGGTGGGAGGAGTCACTGGGTGGTGGGAGGAGCCACATGATGGTGGGAGGAGTCAGTGGATGGTGGGAGGAGCCACGCGATGAGAGGAGTCAGTGGATGGTGGGAGGAGTCACATGATGGTGGGAGGCGTTACGGGATAGTGTGAGGAGCTATGCGATGGAGGGAGGAGTCACTGGATGGTGGGAGGAGACAGGAGATGGTGGGAGGAGTCACACAATGGTGGGTGGAGTCACACGATGGGAGGAGTCAGTGGGTGGTGGGAGGAGTCACTGGATGGTGGGAGGAGTCACACAGTGGGAGGAGTCAGTGGATGTTGGGAGGAGCCACGCCATGGAGGGCACCTGATGTAAGGGGCACTGTTATGGGGCACCTGATGTAAGGGGCACTCTGTTGGGGGCACCTGATGTAAGGGGCACTCTTATGGCGGCACCTGATGTAAGGTGGTTCTATTACTTACAATGTGGATGTGATTGGCTGACGTTTGTGTTCTTTCTTTGTCTTCCATCTTGTTTCGGGTACAGATAGTTGTTGGTGGAAGGACGGAATAAAAGGGTCCAGCCAGTGAAGGGGGAAGAGCTCAGAGTAATGGAGAAGAGGAGTGTCCTGCAAGGCAGAATCCGGGGCTCAGAGAAGACCGCTCACCATCAACATCTCCAAGGCCAACACACCACTGGAAGCTCTGAGGATCAGCACTAAACAGCTGCCCCGCTAGGAGGTAAAGCCTAACCTACTAACAATGTCTTTGCTACAAGTCACCCCCCAGTATCTGCTAATACCCCACATAGTTACAGGTCACCCTCCATTCTACCCATACTCTAGGCCACCCTCTGGCCCAGTCTGTAAATACTACAGATCACCAGTTATCAGGACCATCAATAGGGGGTACAAGCAGCACTTCCCATTGGGTCAGCAGGTGGTGGAACAGAAGCTGTCTGTGGATAGGTGGGGGCTGTCAGGTCAGCTTTCCAGTGCCCCATCATTTCTAATGGCAGCCCAGTCTTCGTCCGGAGGGTTCAATATTGAGTTTGCCCTTTGCAGCTATAACAGGTTCACCTCTTCTGGAAAGGCCGTCCACAAGGTTTAGGAGGGTGTCTATGGAAATGTTTGACCATTCTTCCAGAAGAACTTTTGTGAGTTCAGGCACTGATGTTGGACGAGAAGGCCTACCTCGCAGTCTCCGATCTAATTCATCCTAAAGGTGTTCTATGGGGTTGAGGTAAGGACTCTGTGCAGGCCAGTCAAGTACCTCCACTCCAAACTCGCTCATCCATGTCTTTATGGACCTTGCTTTGTGCACTGGTGAGCAATCATGTTGGAACAGGAAGAGGCCGTCCCCAAACTGTTCCCACAAAGTTGGGAGCATGAAATTGTCCAAAATGTCTTGGTATGCTGACGCCTTAAGAGTTCCCTTCACTGGAACTAAGGGGCCAAGTCCAACCTCTGAAAAGCAACCCCCCCACCATAATCCCCTCTCCGACACCATAATCCCCCCTCTGACACCATAATCTCCCCTCCCCCCACTCCATAATCTCCCCTCCCCCCACTCCATAATCTCCCCTCCCCCAACTCCATAATCTCCCCTCTGACACCATAATCTCCCCTCCCCCCACTCCATAATCTCTCCTCCCCCCACTCCATAATCCCCCCTCTGACATCATAATCTCCCCTCCCCCCACTCCATAATCTCCCCTCCCCAACTCCATAATCTCCCCTCTGACACCATAATCTCCCCTCCCCCACTCCATAATCTCCCCTCCCCCCACTCCATAATCTCCCCTCCCCCAACTCCATAATCTCCCCTCCGACACCATAATCCCCCCTCCCCCCTCCGACACCATAATCCCCCCACTCCATAATCCCCCCTCCCCCCACTCCATAATCCCCCCTCCACCAATTGGTTTGGACCAGCGCACAAAGACATTAATGGCTGTGTGTTGAGTTATTTGGAGGGGACAGGAAATGTACACTGTTATACAAGCTGTACACTCACTACTTTACATTTTAGAAGAAGAAGAAATGTGACTGAGGGGTGTACTTACTTTTGTCACATACTGTATATTTACCTAGAAAAATGGTGAGGTGTTCTATACTTATTTTACCCGCTGCTACCCACCTCAATACCAGGCACTTACACCCCCTTCCTGTACACACCAATTTTCAGCTTTCAGCGCTCTCACAGTTTGAATGACAATTACTCATACAACACTCTACCCATATGAAACTTGCGTCCTTTTTTCCACACAAATAGACCTTTCTTTTGGTGGTATTTAATCACTAGTGGGGTTTTTATTTTTGTGCTATAAATTAAAAAAATTTGTTTCTGTCATAAAATTTTTCTAATTAGTAATTATGGGGGGTGTGGGGTGTATGGAGGTGGGAGGTATGTACATGAGGGGTGCGGAGTGTACGGAGGTGGGAGGTATGTACATGAGAGGTGCGGAGTGTATGGAGGTGGGAGGTATGTACATGAGGGGTGTGGAGTGTATGGAGGTCGGAGGTATGTACATGAGGGGTGTGGAGTGTATGGAGGTAGGAGGTATGTACATGAGAGGGGTGTGGAGTGTATGGAGGTGGGAGGTATGTACATGAGGGGTGTGCAGTGTATGGAGGTGGGAGATATGTACATGAGGGGTGTGGAGTGTATGGAGGTGGGAGGTATGTACATGAGATGGGTGCGGAGTGTATGGAGGTAGGAGGTATGTACATGAGGGGTGCGGAGTGTACGGAGGTGGGAGGTATGTACATGAGAGGTGCGGAGTGTATGGAGGTGGGAGGTATGTACACGAGGGGTGTGGAGTGTATGGAGGTGGAAGGTATGTACATGAGAGGGGTGTGGAGTGTATGGAGATGGGAGGTATGTACATGAGAGGGGTGTGGAGTGTATGGAGGTGGGAGGTATGTACATGAGGGGTGTGGAGTGTATGGAGGTGGGAGGTATGTATATGAGGGGTGTGGAGTGTATGGAGGTGGGAGGTATGTACATGAGGGGTGTGGAGTGTATGGAGGTGGGAGGTATGTATATGAGGGGTGTGGAGTGTATGGAGGTGGGAGGTATGTACATGAGAGGGGTGTGGAGTGTATGGAGGTGGGAGGTATGTACATGAGAGGGGTGTGGAGTGTATGGAGGTGGGAGGTATGTACATGAGGGGTGTGGAGTGTATGGAGGTGGGAGGTATGTACATGAGGGGTGTGGAGTGTATGGAGGTGGGAGGTATGTACATGAGGGGTGTGGAGTGGACTGGTATGTCCCTGCACAAAATGACATTTCTAAAGGAATAAAAGTCATTTAAAACTGCTTGCGGCTTTAATGTAATGTCTGGTCCCGGCAATATGGATGAAAATCATTGAGAACAAAGGCATGGGTACCCCGCCCCCAAGCCCATTACCAGCCCCTTTGGGTCTTGTATGGACATTAAGGAGAACCGCACACCCAAATTATAAAAAGGAAAGGCCTGAGGCCCCCAGGCCCTATATACTCAGAACAGCAGTATACAGGCGGTCCAAACAAGACAGGGACTGTGTAGGTTTGTTATTAAGTAGAATCTGTTTGTAATTTTAAACTGGTACATTTTTAAAGTGTAGCTCCAGCCAAAAAATCTATTTTTAAGCTTTTTGGAAAACATAGGGAAGGGTTATCACCCCTGTATAATTTGTTTTGCTGTCTGTGCGCACCTGTTCAGAAGATTTCACCTCACTTTCTGTCCAAATGACAATTGGATTGTTAAAATTTGGGTTTTTTTGTGAAACAAGGAACTCTTACAGGAGAGAATTTCCCTTCCTAGGGGTAGATTTCCTCTCACTTCCTGTTGTCTCCTTCTGTTTGAAAGTAGGAGTTGTTTGTAAGTTGGATGTTTGAAAGTAGGGGCCTGCTCTATATACTCAAAATATAAACGCAAAAATGTGGGCCTTAGGTGTTGGTGTTGCCACAACACTGTAATCCCTCACAGTTACTCTGGGTGGGCGCAGGAACGGGCCCTGCTGTGAAATATTAGATCAAGAATTGTAATTACATGCCCCTGAACAGGGGCAGAAAAATTGGGCCTTAGGCACTGGTGCCACAACACTGCAACCCCTTACAGTTACTCTAGTTGGGGCACAGGAATGAGCCCTGCTGCAAAGTATTGCATCAAAAATTGGCCTGTGACCAATTATGGCTCTCTTCGCTGACGCCGCTGTGAGTGGCCAAAGCATGCGGGTCATCGTGCATGCTTGGCCAATCATCAGCCAGCAATGCACTGCTATGACGCAGTGCATTATGGGCCGTGACACGCCGCTCTAATTTGGCACCAACGGACCATAATGTTCGATCTTCCTCTTGAAATCGAAGCTCATCCCTAGTGGTGAAGTATGGGGCAAGATTCCTCACCCTGCTGCCATTCCTCATTATATTTCTTAGAAAAAAGAAGAAAAAAAACACATACAAAGACAATTAAGGTGCGACCAATCTTTATTGGAGATAAATCTATAGATGGAAATGATTGTCGGGCTTCGGAGAACAGTGACGGTTGACCTAGGACTCCTCAAAGGCAGGGCCTTTTTACACTAAGCCTAAACCTTAAGATGATTCAGAGGAAGGCGAAAACCCCCCCGGCCAGATGGGCTCCAAGGGGGGGAAAAATTCCTTCCTGACCCCCTAAGGCGATCGGATTGTCCCTGAATCATCAGTCTAGGGTGCCCAGTTCATCTCATATAGAGAAAAAAACCATACATAGAACCATACAGAACATATGTATTGCAGGTATGTATGCAATAAAACACACCTACCTGCTTGTTCACAATCATCTTTGGGGCTTATTCAGAATATATGCATTGAGCATCCGCACAGATCAGCGCCCCCACACTGATCAGTGCCTCCGCCCGCCGCACCGATTCTTTATGTTTTCTGTGCCCAGCCCCCTACAGGAGGACTGGTGGTACCCCCTTATTGGTGGCCCTGGTGGTGGTATGTAGACATGCTGTGTATGATGGTATGCATGGTGCTATATACGCAGGTATGTATGCAATAAAACACACTTGCATGCTTGTTTACAATCATCTTTGGGGATCATTCAGAATATATGCATTGAGCATCCGCACAGATCAGTGCCTCCCCCACTGATCAGTGCATCCGCCCGCCGCACCGATTCCTCATGTTTTCTGTGCCCAGCCCCTACAGGAGAACCAGTGGTACCCCCTTATTGGTGGCCCCGATGGTGGTATGTTTGGTACTAGGTAGGCATGCTGAGTATGGTGGTATGTATGGCCCTATGTATACATTCTATGTATGGTTCTATGTATGGTGTAGGGAGATCATTGCCAGTGTGCCACAATTATCTCACTCAGTACTGCTTGTGTTACCGTCTCACAGCAGGCAAATCTCTTTTGAGGTCAAATACCCTCGGTTGGTGGTGACGAGGCTCTTCCTTCAAATGGTGATGAGGAGGCCCTCTATTAATGTCATTGCCCCTCGGATGGTGGTGACGAGGCTCTTCCTTCAAATGTTGCTGACGTGGCCCTCTGTTAATGTCATTGCCCCTCGGTTGGTGGTGACGAGGCTCTTCCATCAAATGGGGCTGACAAGGCCCTCTGTTAATGTCATTGCCCCTTGGATGGTGGTGACGAGGCTCTTCCTTCAAATGGGGCTGACGAGGCCCTCTGTTAATGTCATTGCCCCTTGGATGGTGCTGACGAGGCTCTTCCTTCAAATGGGGCTGACGAGGCCCTCTGTTAATGTCATTGCCCCTCGGTTGGTGGTGACGAGGCTCTTCCTTCAAATGGGGCTGACGAGGCCCTCTGTTAATGTCATTGCCCCTCGGTTGGTGGTGACGAGGCTCTTCCTTCAAATGGGGCTGATGAGGCCCTCTGTTAATGTCATTGCCCCTTGGATGGTGCCGACGAGGCTCTTCCTTCAAATGGTGATGAGGAGGCCCTCTGTTAATGTCATTGCCCCTTGGATGGTGCTGACGAGGCTCTTCCTTCAAATGGGGCTGACGAGGCCCTCTGTTAATGTCATTGCCCCTTGGATGGTGCTGACGAGGCTCTTCCTTCAAATGGGGCTGACGAGGCCCTCTGTTAATGTCATTGCACCTTGGATGGTGCTGATGAGGCCCTCTGTTAATGTCATTGCCCCTTGGATGGTGCTGACGAGGCCCTCTGTTAATGTCATTGCCCCTTGGATGGTGCTGACGAGGCCCTCTGTTAATGTCATTGCCCCTTGGATGGTGCTGATGAGGCTCTGTGTTAATGTTATTGCCCCTCGGATGGTGGCGACGAGGCTCTGGGTTGATACTGGTTTTCCAGTGGTGAGTATTAGGCCACTGGCTGCAATTCACATTCTCGCTCAGGTAGGAGAAGCCCTCAAATCTCTCCTGCCGGTGTGGAACCTCATCTCTCCCAAAGTCTTCATTTTTAATGAAAGCATCCCCTGGAATTCCTTCCCCCAGGTCTTCCTCATGCATCTGGAAAGAGAAAAAAGTATTTTGTCAATGTTTCTGATCGATAGGGAAATAATCCCTAGAAATCCCCCCATTGTGCTGGGACTCCTCCCGTATACTTACATGTCGATTTGGAAATGGTGGGCGTGAGTTCCCTTTCTCTAGCTCCTTCCAGTCCACCTTGCTGAAGTAGGGGTGTTCTCTGATGTCTCTTACTAGACTCATCCGCAGCTCTTGGTCTTTACATAGGAACTGTAAAAAGGAACAAAATATAATAAGATACACTGGAATAACATGAACAATCTATGAACAATGTAATATTTGATTCTGATTCTCTCTATTATTTTGCCTTCTGACCTGCTACTACATCCTGATTGGATTGGATGGTAGCATGGGGCCTTATTTGTGTCATATTAGTTCAGAATAGTTATTAAAGGAAAGAAACATCAGATATTTTGCAATTAAATGTGAATTAGGAATGTATTAAAAAAGAGATTTCTATGAAATCTGCACCTGCCATGATTTTTCTTATGACTCTGGCAGTCCCAGGGGAGTTCTATATGTTGTCTGTGCACGGAATGTCCCCAGAAATTGAATTCAATGTGTGCGATTGGCCCCATCACTATCCAATGGAACCACCCGGACCGTAAATTAAAAAGGGCTGCTTCTTTCCTTATGACAGGGGAAGGCAGATCCTTCCATTAAGCAGTCAGCTTGCTGAAAGTACAGCTATGACCTCCATCGATATGTGATGGTAAGAAGGTGGAACCATGTTTAATAAAATCCTAATAAGATATAATGTATGCAACAGGGAAAGAACATTGTCACTTAAAAGGTGTAAAATTTCTATGTATACTTACCATCTCTATGACGTCACGGAGATACGGGTTCATGCTATCTGGATAATGCGGTTCCCTTGTGGTCACGATCTTCACTTCTTCCTCTGCGGACTCCCTGCCGGTCAGAAATGGATGTCTGCCGAAAGCCATCTTATACACGATTATTCCCAGAGAGAAATAATCAGCCGCTCCGAAGTATGGAATGTTTTGAAGGGCCTGTAGAAACATAAAGAGAAAAAGAAGGATGAGCTGATTGTTGGGTAGAGGACGGAGACGACTCAATGCTGATATATGGGATCTATGAATCCTCCCAGGACTCCTAAAATTGTGCTCAAAAGACCTCAAACCAAGGCGGAGCTTGTGAATATTGGAGGTGGGGCTTTAGGTCTCACAGAGACACAAAAGGAAATTGGCTGAAATCTTCCAAATTGAGGTAAATTTCACCAGAACAGGTGTGCCCGTTGAAGGTTTCTCCTCCCCTCGTGTTCTGGGGAAAGATCTAAAACTCTAACTTTCTTTCTCAATGACAATGGTCACCAATACAAACCAATGGGGACAAATACCCCTGGAATATTGTTCCAGCCTGGAAACCCACTGAAACCAACCAGGTCACCAGTAAAGAAATTCTTAATTTAGTGAAAAATTACCTCCCTTTAGCTTATCTCTATATCCCATTATAACAAATATTACAATTAGGTCTAATATCAGGTGGAAAGCAAGTATCTTACCTCTGGCGACAAGTACCCTGGTGTTCCCGATTGTCCTTGAATCCTGCTGGACTCCGTGACGCCCATACGTGCCAAGCCGAAATCGGCTATTTTGATGTGTCCAACGTTATCCAAAAGAATATTTGCAGGCTTGAGGTCTCTGTGGATGATCTCCCTAGAATGCAGAAACTGCAGACCACAGATCATTTCTGCTATGAAGTATCTGATGGGGGAAAGAGATAGAGGAATTAGCATCACAAATCATCACAGAGTAATGAAATCTAAAGATGAAATGACTTCCCCCTGTAATACATAGGGGTTTGGATGGACGAGGCTCAGGTGAAGGGGCTGACTACATCACTGGCTGTGGTCAGTCACCCCCGACTCCAGAGTGACCCGTTCATTGATCTTACCTTATGGTGCCCCCAGGAAATGGAGCTACTGCCATGGCACTATGGAGATCCCCTCTGGTCACACATTCCAGGACAAAGGCGAGATGATTCTGTGTGAACACAAGAGATAAAGTTTACATTATAGACATGCAGGATTTCATTTTGTGGAGGAATAGACAGACACACTTAATTTAGGAAAACCGGACAGAGG
This sequence comes from Lithobates pipiens, assembly GCF_037356315.1. Taxonomy (NCBI): domain Eukaryota; kingdom Metazoa; phylum Chordata; class Amphibia; order Anura; family Ranidae; genus Lithobates; species Lithobates pipiens. Next base: position 664,159 of record NW_027507913.1, read on the forward strand.
AACTAAGTAGGCCGCCATTACTGGACTGTTCTTATTGCAATGCTACTTCTGTCTGGTCTGGTAAAGAAATTGGAAGGTGAAAAGACTTACCTTTGTCTGGAACGTTCCAAACAGATGTGTAATAAATGGACACTCCCTGGCTACTTTCAGCACGTCACGTTCTAAGAAAACCATATCACTATCGTCTTCATAATGAATAAATTCTGTCTTTTTCACAAGTTTAACCGCCAGCTTCTGGTCAATGGCGGGATGAGAGGCCAAGATCACCTGCGAACTGGCCCCCTTTCCAAGGACTCCATAACAGGTCATGTGTTCAAAGGAGAGTACACATGACTGGTCCTTGGTGACCACGCTGGATGGTACTTGTGAGGCGATCTCATCATGTGTGCTGCGGATGGATGGATTGTCTAGGTCGCACTCTGGTGGAGTAGCCACGTCTTGGTCGCACTCTGGTGGAGGGGCCACGTCTTGGTCGCACTCTGGTGGAGGGGCCACGTCTTGGTCGCACTCCGGTGGAGGGGCCACGTCTTGGTCGCACTCCGGTGGAGGGGCCACGCCTTGGTCGCACTCCGGTGGAGGGGCCACGCCTTGGTCGCACTCCGGTGGAGTGGCCACGCCTTGGTCGCACTCCGGTGGAGTGGCCACGCCTTGGTCGCACTCCGGTGGAGTGGCCACGCCTTGGTCGCACTCCGGTGGAGTGGCCACGTCCTGGTCGCACTCCGGTGGAGTGGCCACGTCCTGGTCGCACTCCGGTGGAGTGGACAGGTCCTGGTCGCACTCCGGTGGAGTGGACAGGTCCTGGTCGCACTCCGGTGGAGTGGACACGTCCTGGTCGCACTCCGGTGGAGTGGACACGTCCTGGTCGCACTCCGGTGGAGTGGACACGTCCTGGTCGCACTCCGGTGGAGTGGCCAGGTCCTGGTCGCACTCCGGTGGAGTGGACACGTCCTGGTCGCACTCCGGTGGAGTGGACAGGTCCTGGTCGCACTCCGGTGGAGTGGACAGGTCCTGGTCGCACTCCGGTGGAGTGGACAGGTCCTGGTCGCACTCCGGTGGAGTGGACACGTCCTGGTCGCACTCCGGTGGAGTGGACACCTCCGGGTCGCACTCCGGTGGAGTGGACACGTCCTGGTCGCACTCCGGTGGAGTGGACACGTCCTGGTCGCACTCCGGTGGAGTGGCCAGGTCCTGGTCGCACTCCGGTGGAGTGGACACGTCCTGGTCGCACTCCGGTGGAGTGGACACGTCCTGGTCGCACTCCGGTGGAGTGGACACGTCCTGGTCGCACTCCGGTGGAGTGGCCAGGTCCTGGTCGCACTCCGGTGGAGTGGACACGTCCTGGTCGCACTCCGGTGGAGTGGACACGTCCTGGTCGCACTCCGGTGGAGTGGCCAGGTCCTGGTCGCACTCCGGTGGAGTGGACACGTCCTGGTCGCACTCCGGTGGAGTGGCCAGGTCCTGGTCGCACTCCGGTGGAGTGGCCAGGTCCTGGTCGCACTCCGGTGGAGTGGACACGTCCTGGTCGCACTCCGGTGGAGTGGACCCGTCCTGGTCGCACTCCGGTGGAGTGGACACGCCCTGGTCGCACTCCGGTGGAGTGGACACGTCCTGGTCGCACTCCGGTGGAGTGGACCCGTCCGGGTCGCACTCCGGTGGAGTGGACACGTCCTGGTCGCACTCCGGTGGAGTGGACACGTCCTGGTCGCACTCCGGTGGAGTGGACACGTCCGGGTCGCACTCCGGTGGAGTGGACACGTCCTGGTCGCACTCCGGTGGAGTGGACACGTCCTGGTCGCACTCCGGTGGAGTGGCCAGGTCCTGGTCGCACTCCGGTGGAGTGGACACGTCCTGGTCGCACTCCGGTGGAGTGGACACGTCCGGGTTGCACTGTGGTGTGCAGTCAATACCGCGTACACCTACAATAAAAAAAGAGAGGAATTAGATTTAGCACCTTCACCTACATTTCATATATTTTTCTTTGTAGAACATCAAATTATGGAGAGAAGAGATGAAAACGCTGGTGCCAGAGACCATGAATAAACTCTACAGGACAGGGACACAAGGAGGACTAATGTTGTACTTTGTATAAAAATGCTGGTTTCCTGCCACTCATCCCGACCCACTGGTTGGCAATAATGGCATGAAAAGTCAGAGGGGCTGGTAGTACCCAGCCCGTAATCAGCCTGCCCATACATGGTTAGAATCTTGGCTGGTCCTTGCTTAGCCGGATGAGATTGGAAGTGTCTATGGCCGGCTTTAGGAGCGCAGACACTTCTAATGACAGCACTTGGGGTAAAGGCATAGTGCATATTAAAATGCTGATGGATAATGAATTAGTGCGGTTTTATTTGTGTTGGTTTTGTCCGTCTGTCTGGCCTTGTTTACAAGGGTGATGAGGCCCATATAACATGAATGGGACGTTTCTACAACATCTGTATCTTCCAGGTGCTGCATGCAGGCAGTCCATTGACAATGAGTAGAACGGACAGCTGCACGCACGCAGCCACTTCTCCTAATATGACATGCACTGTCTGCATTCAGGGCCATTCGCCCACACCCAGGACCGCTGGGTCCTGGGTGTGGGCACTTGGCTGGGTGGGCTTGGTGGGCATTGATAGGTGGCACTGATGGGCATTGATAGGTGGCACTGGTGGGCACTGTTACTCTATAAATGAGGCATAATCGCCTCTTCCTTTTCAGGGTCGATGTCCCTTTAAGATGAGCCGGTGATCGGCTTTGTTCTTCTCCTGTCAGCAGAGGAGAAAAAAAAACGATCACTGAGCTTTTGTTTACATCATGTAATGAGCCGTCATTGGCTGATAACTGATCACATGATAAGGGGTCGGGATTGGCCCCGTACTCGGATCGGTGGTCTTCCGAGTCTCAGTGACTCTGTGATCACGGCGCCCTCCGCAGGGAGCGTGCACAGGGGGATGTCATATGACGGCCTCCCGGGAATTCACATCCGCGCTGTGCCCGTCATTTGCCCACAGCGCGGATGTCAGGGGGTTAAACAGGTGGTGAGGAGGCAATATAACACCTTCTTGCCTCCTGTCAAATGCCCTCTGAAGAGCGACTTGAATGTGGATTGCTGTTCAGAGGGCACAACATGTTTAAATGAGCCCTAAGGCAGTTCATACAATCCGTCCATTCAGTAGGGAACAGGAGGGACTATTTCATGTTTTCTTTGGGGCACTGCTAAGTAATCTTCTGGTTTTCAACAAGTACAAAATCCCGGGGAGACGGTGCCAATAAGAGATCTATAACCGTCCATCTGCGTGTGTATGGACCTCCCAGTAGTGTGCAGACGTGGATTGTTGGGGATGAAAACAAAAGATTGACATACATGACTACAGAGGTGCAATCACAATGAGGCCATCAAAGAGAAAGCGGGGGAGGGATCTAGGTCCCATGTGGGATGGTCATGGGGGGCGGCATTATCCGCACTGCCCATGGGGGGAGCGGCATTGTCCGCACTGCCCATGGGGGGAGCGGCATTGTCCGCACTGCCCATGGGGGGAGGGGCATTGTCCGCACTGCCCATGGGGGAGCGGCATTGTCCGCACTGCCCATGGGGGAGCGGCATTGTCCGCACTGCCCATGGGGGGTGGCATTGTCTGCACTGCCCATGGGGGGGGCACTGGGGGGCACTGAACCAATTGGCACCTTTGTTTTGTTTTTTGTGGGTTTACAACCACTTTAAATATTGCTTATAAATGTGTGTTTATTAGGATTGTACAATAAGTACATGGGTTGTGTGTATGTCAGGGGTTGACAAATTTGCTTTGAATTTAGGAGCCAGTTTTTGTTTTTTTAGAGTGGTATGGATTGTCAGCTCCCGGGGTAAGGCCACTCATTTTCACCCCCTATCCCTAACTCACAATGGAGCACCCAGTCAATAACTCCATTGAAACGCTGTTACATCAGGGTTATGGGCTGACCAGAAAGAGAGTAAGGCTGGCAACAGATGGAACTGGCTGGCACTGGCAGGTACGTGGAACTGCCAGATGGCATTGGCAGGTGACACTGGTTTGGCACTGGCAGGTGGCACTATTGGCACTGGCAGGTGGCACTATTGGCACTGGCACTGATTGGCAGGTGGCACTGGTTTGGAAGTGGCAGGTGGCCCTGGTTGGTGATGGCAGGTGGCCCTGGTTGGCGGTGGCACTAGTTGTCACTGGCAGATGGCACTGATTGGTGGTGGCACTGGTTGGTGTTGGCAGGTGGCACTGGTTGGCGGTGGCACTAGTTGCCACTGATTGGTGGTGGCACTGTCAGGTGGCACTGATTGGCAGTGGCAGGTGGCACTGATTGGCGGTGGCAGGTGGCACTGGCAGGCACGTGGAACTGCCAGATGGCATTGGCAGGTGATACTGGTTGGCATTGGCAGGTGACACTGGTTTGGAACTGGTAGGTGGCACTGATTGGCGGTGGCACTGGTTGGTGGATGCAGGTGGTATTGATTGGCGGTGGCACTGGTTGGCACTAGCAGGTGACACTGATTGGCGATGGCACTCGTTGGCACTGGCAGATGCCACTGGTTGGCGCTGGCAGGTGGCACTGGCAGGTTTTACACTGAGCTCTCTATTACTGAAATGTAACAGAGGAGCTGTCAGAATTGAGCTTAAAGCGGAGCTCCACCCTAAAGTGCACCTTCCGCTCATTGGAACCCTCCCCCCCTCCGGCGCCACAATTGGCACCTTTCAGGGGGGAGGGGGGTGCAGGTACCTGTACAGTACAGGTATCTGCACCCACTTCCGGCGTAGATTCTGCAGAAGCTACACCCCTTTCCGAAGGTCCCCCGCTGCCTGCTGGGAAACACACGGATCCCAGAGACAGCGGGGACCATCCTTATTGCGCAGCGCGACTCGCGCATGCGCAGTAGGGAACCGGGAAATGAAGCCAAAAGGCTCCACTTCCTGGTTCCCATACCCAAGATGGCAGCGGCAGCACCCGAGAGACGATCGAGAGATCAGCTTCGGGTGCCGACATCGCGGGCGCGCTGGGCGGGTAAGTGTCATTGTTTTAAAAGTCAGCAGCTGCAGTATTTGTAGCTGCTGGCTTTTTAAAAAAAAAATGGCGGACTCCCGCTTTAATGTCGGAATGGGCGGGACTCGGCCGGGGTGTGAAGCTGACAAGTAACAGAGAGGCGGTGTAGTGTCATATTTTGCTCCCTGAACATTGAAGCTCGGGGATAGGGATGAGGACACTGAACATTGAAGCTCGGGGATAGGGATGAGGACACTGAACATTGAAGCAGGGGGATAGGGATGAGGACACTGAACATTGAAGCTCGGGGATAAGGATGAGGACACTGAACATTGAAGCTCGGGGATAGGGATGAGGCCACTGAACATTGAAGCTCGGGGATAAGGATGAGGACACTGAACATTGAAGCTCGGGGATAGGGATGAGGACACTGAACATTGAAGCTCGGGGATAGGGATGAGGCCACTGAACATTGAAGCTCGGGGATAAGGATGAGGACACTGAACATTGAAGCTCGGGGATAGGGATGAGGACACTGAACATTGAAGCTCGGGGATAGGGATGAGGACACTGAACATTGAAGCAGGGGGATAAGGATGAGGACACTGAACATTGAAGCTCGGGGATAGGGATGAGGACACTGAACATTGAAGCTCGGGGATAGGGATGAGGCCACTGAACATTGAAGCTCAGGGATAGGGATGAGGACACTGAACATTGAAGCTCGGGGATAGGGATGAGGACACTGAACATTGAAGCTCGGGGATAGGGATGAGGACACTGAACATTGAAGCTTGGGGATAGGGATCTCTGCTTTGCTTGTCAGTGTCACACACAGTGCGCAGCCGCAGAGTGTGGAGGAGGGGGGAGGGGGTCAGTCATTGTTAATAGTGATAGTGAGTGGGCTGGTGGCAGCTTAGGCGCCAGGTTGTGATTTCTGGTGGCATTGGTGACCTGGCGCCTGGGGTTTGTGGAGCCCTGGTGTATGTCTTGTGTTGATTGTAACTAAAAAATGTCATAAAAAAGGACTTGATTTAAAAAATATTAAAAAAACATTTGTACCTATGGGAATGTGACCCCAAAACATTTTTTTGAAAAAAAAAATTTCTTTGAAAAAAAAAATTTTTTTTGAAAAAAAAAAAAAATTTTTTTGAAAAAAAAAAAAATTTTTTTTGAAAAAAAAAAATATTAAGAAAATAATATACTTTGAAAAAAAAAAGTGAAAAAAAAATTTTTTTTTGAAAAAAAAAAAAATAAAAAATTTATAAAAAAAAAAAAAATCTTTGAATAAAAACACTTACCAATCTCAGTGTCTGTATCCCGGTGATGTCTATTGGCTTTACAGCCGGAACCGAAACATCGAACGACGGCTCTGAAACAGCCGCGCACAAACGCTCGGGTCCTCTTCAGCTTGGAGGGCTTTTTGGTTGGGGTATCTGCAGGCTGGTCACTGACACCTCCTACCATGGCCCTTCCTTTGCTGGGTTTCTCTTTGATGTTTTTCAGAGAAACAATCTGATTACATTTAAATCGGTTCATTATTAAGAATAAAGAAACTCGCTTTAAATGTATGACAACAAATATTGCAATGAAATTGAATTGACCGAAATCAAATCCAATAATATCACAAGGTATCTCTCAGGAGAGATAAAAGCCAACCTCACTTGTCAGTGGACAGTCAACTTCTGATGAATTCTGCCCCAGCGTCTGAATATATAGGGGGACTCAGCCAATGAAATCACAGCGACTTTGGCTCAGCCAATCACAGTGACTTTGGCTCAGCCAATCACAGTGACTTTGGCTCAGCCAATCACAGTGACTTTGGCTCAGCCAATGAAATCACAGTGCAGTCATGTGACTTTTTTTTTTTTTTTTTGAAAAATTAACTGACGATTTTTCTTAAAGGAGCCAGTATACGGATGTAATAGGGATATACGGCTCCTGGAAGAACATGTTATTGTGAATGAGATTTAACCCTTACAGTCCCATGGCTGAAATAAAGATCTCTATTCTTATGATAACATTGTGAATGGAGCCTTAGAAATCCTCTCCGCACATCAAATCTTTTGATTTCTTTTATTTTATCGTTATTACACACCAATTATTTCTCCATGAGGGGGGGAGGGGTGATGAGCCTCACGCTGCTCCCCGGGGCCGCCCGCCATGTGAAGATCCGTACCGCGCTCTACTAACCAATCACAATTGATAACGGAAGTGGCGTTCAGTCGCAGCCATCTTACTATACCCCGCACTCCTCTATAGTAAGCATACACTGAGAAGGCGGACATCTTGTTACACCCACCGGAGTTTGATGCATAAATAGAGTATTTAGAAATCGGAATGTTTGGATGTTACATTTTAAAAGCCGCGGCAAACCTGCCCACCTCACACGTTTACTAATGTGACAGAAAACTCTGAGTTCAGTCCGTGGGATTTCACCATATAACCTCCGATTTTGTGTTTTATAAAAAGTGTAAAATGCAAAACTCTGGTGGGTGTAACAAGATGTCCGCCTTCCCCCCCCCCTTCTCGGTCTATCCTCACAGTGGAGGAGTGCCTGGTGTAGCAAGATGGCGACGACGGATCGTCACTTCCGTTACTAATTCTGAGGGGTCGCGGAATCTGACGGAACACCGGAGCCAGCGCTGCAGCGGTCAGTCCGCCCGATTCTCTTGTATGAAATCTTCACTCTCCACCCTTTGTCTCTCAGCTCCTCCCCTATCAAACAGGCTCCACCCTCCTCGCACAGTGTCTGGTAGTCATGATCATCTCTCGCCAGGTTAGACCCCGAAGTATCGAGGGGGAGGGGGAGTGTCCACTATAGAGGGTCCCCCTCCCCCAACACACACAGAGGACCAATCATAGGCTGAGCTCTACTACCATCCCCCATCATCCCAGGAGGGACCCCAACTCTACTCAGCTATACAGAGGGGGAGGGGCAGTGTGAGAGGGAGGGGTGTCAGGTGAGGGGGAGGGGTGTAAGGTGAGGTGATGAGGAGTATTGATGGGAGGTTCTCTGTCGCTCTTCATGTGTCGGTGCTCTTCGATGAGGTGGGGGTGTATTTCTCGGAGGGGGAGGGGTGTAATGAGGAGTATTGATGGGAGGTTCTCTGTCGCTCTTCAGGTGTCGGTGCTCTTTGATGAGGTGGGGTGTATTTCTCGGAGGAGGAGGGGTGTAGTCTGGAGGAGTATTGATGGGATGTTAGGGGATGGGATGTTGTTAGGGGGCACACTTTAGTGGCACTGGTAGGTGACACTGATGAGGCATGGGTAGGGGGCACACTTTAGTGGCACTGGTAGGTGACACTGATGAGGCACGGGTAGGGGGCACACTTTAGTGGCACTGGTAGGTGACACTGATGAGGCACGGGTAGGGAGCACACTTTAATGACACTGGTAGGTGACACTGATGAGGCACGGGTAGGGGGCACACTTTAGTGGCACTGGTAGGTGACACTGATGAGGCACGGGTAGGGGGCACACTTTAGTGACACTGGTAGGTGACACTGATGAGGCACGGGTAGGGGGCACACTTTAGTGGCACTGGTAGGTGACACTGATGAGGCACGGGTAGGGGGCACACTTTAGTGGCACTGGTAGGTGACACTGATGAGGCACGGGTAGGGGGGCACACTTTAGTGGCACTGGTAGGTGACACTGATGAGGCACGGGTAGGGGGCACACTTTAGTGGCACTGGTAGGTGACACTGATGAGGCACGGGTAGGGGGCACACTTTAGTGGCACTGGTAGGTGACACTGATGAGGCACGGGTAGGGGGCACACTTTAGTGGCACTGGAAGGTGACACTGATGAGGCACGGGTAGGGGGCACACTTTAGTGGCACTGGTAGGTGACACTGATGAGGCACGGGTAGGGGGCACACTTTAGTGGCACTGGTAGGTGACACTGATGAGGCACGGGTAGGGGGCACACTTTAGTGACACTGGTAGGTGACACTGATGAGGCACGGGTAGGGGGCACACTTTAGTGACACTGGTAGGTGACACTGATGAGGCACGGGTAGGGGGCACACTTTAGTGACACTGGTAGGTGACACTGATGAGGCACGGGTAGGGGGCACACTTTAGTGACACTGGTAGGTGACACTGATGAGGCACGGGTAGGGGGCATACTTTAGTGGCACTGGTAGGTGACACTGATGAGGCACGGGTAGGGGGCATACTTTAGTGGCACTGGTAGGTGACACTGATGAGGCACGGGTAGGGGGGCACACTTTAGTGACACTGGTAGGTGACACTGATGAGGCACGGGTAGGGGGCACACTTTAGTGGCACTGGTAGGTGACACTGATGAGGCACGGGTAGGGGGCACAGACTAGCGGCACTGGTAGGTGACACTGATGAGGCACGGGTAGGGGGCACACTTTAGTGGCACTGGTAGGTGACACTGATGAGGCACGGGTAGGGGGCACACTTTAGTGGCACTGGTAGGTGACACTGATGAGGCACGGGTAGGGGGCACAGACTAGCGGCACTGGTAGGTGACACTGATGAGGCACGGGTAGGGGGCACACTTTAGTGGCACTGGTAGGTGACACTGATGAGGCACGGGTAGGGGGCACACTTTAGTGGCACTGGTAGGTGACACTGATGAGGCACGGGTAGGGGGCACAGACTAGCGGCACTGATGGGCACATATTGGGACCGATGTCCCTGTAACAGAAGCTGGTTACTGGCTGCTTTATTTTCTCCTTCCGCTGATTGTGAGAATAAAAAAGCAGATAATCGGCTTCTGTTTACTTCCGTGATCAGCTGTTGGCTGAGAGCTGATCATGTGATAAAGTGCCGCAGCGATTGGCTCTTTACCCTGTTCTGTGATCAGCTGAGTGGGAAGAACTCGATGATTGGAGAGCGCGCCGCAGGGGGCACGTGAGCGGCACCATCACGGGAGGACATCTGTGGTCTCCCTCCCACCACCGGAAGGCCGCGCTGTAACAGTCTTTCTATAGCGCCGGTGGAAAGTAGTTAACGGCTTGCCGACCAGCCGCCGCGGTTGTACTGCGGAAACGCGGCTCTGCGAATCGCCGTCATGTTACGTTGCTTCCATATTCAGCCACTAGGGGCGCGCGTGCTCGTCCATGAAACCGATGCCATCACCCGGAGAACAGCGATCTGTGTGTTTCTTATCTGAGGGGAGAAGAGACAGATCATCTGTTCACACAGAGTATGAAGAGCCATCTGTCATCTCCCCTACACAGTCCCCTCCCCCCCTTCAGTTAGAACATGTAGTAGAGGACGCATTAACCCCTTGATCGCCCCCTAGTGTTAACCCCTTCCCTGCCAGTGACATGTTTACAGTAATTGATGCATATTTATAGCATTGATCGCTGTATAAATGCCAATAGTCCCAAAAAATGTGTCAAAATTGTCCGACGTGTCCGCCATGTTGCCGTCCCGGTAAAAGTTGCAAGTCGCCGGCATTACTAGTAAAAATAATAAAATAATAAATATGCCATAACTATCCCTATTTTGTAGACGCTTTACCTTTTGCGTAAACCAATCAATATACACTTATTGATTTTTTTTTTTTTCTACAAAAATATGTAGAATACATGTCGGCCTAAACTGGGGAAAAAATATTTTTTTATATATCTTTGGGGGATATTTATTATAGCAAAAAGTAAAAAAAACATTGCTTTGTTTTATTTTTTGTTTTCAAAATTGTCGCTTTTTTTGTTTATAACGCAAAAAAGAAAAAATGAAGAGGCGATTAAATACCTCCAAAAGAAAGCTCTATTTGTGGTGGGGGGGGGGGCATTTATTTATTTTTGGATGCTACGTCACCCAACTGCATAATGGTCAGTTAAAGCGACGCAGTGCTGAATTGCAAAAAGTTCTCTGGTCAGGAGGGGGGGGTAAAATCTTTCGGGGCTGAAGCGGTTAAAGTGGTTGTAAAAAGAAAAAGCACCTGGGTGCAGCAGCCCCCTCCTTATACTTACCTGAGCCAGTAATGTGCAGGAGGTCAGTGGCTCTCCCGGGTCTCTTCTCATTCATTGGCTCTGTATACTGTCAATCTGAGATAATGAGAGGGGGGGGGGCTGAGCTGCACTCTGTGACTGGGCACACCGAGCAATAACTTGGGATGGAGCCCTGCTCAGGTGCCCCCCAGAGCAAGCAGCTGGGAAGGTCTGTAATTATGAACTGGTAATAATGGGAAGAACTACTCATGAAAGAGACCTTTCAGATGGTGAGTTGGGCGGGGGGCGGTAAAAACAGGCATCTGATGTAGTTTTGCAGTCTGGATGTTTGGGACTGAGCAGTATAGAGGTATATAGTGTAAGCTTTGTGCTGTCAGTGTGATCTCCCGCCCCGGGATTGGAGAGGTCTGTGCTGCTCACATAACATTGTCTCGCCTCTTCTGGCTGATTTCTGAGGTGCTGCGGCCCGATTCCTCCCATGATCACAATTAGGGTTGTCACCTTTTCTTCACCTCAAACCCAAACACTTGATCGGTGCACACCAATTTTTATTATAGTATAAACTATAGATATATTTTGGTATTAAATAATATTTCTAATCATATGAAGTTAATAACAAGAGTCCCCCTTTACGTCAGAGTCCACGGAGTCCCCCTTTTATATCTGAACTCACAGAGTTCCCTTTCACTCTAAGGGGGGACTCTGCAGACTCTGATGTAAGGGAGAATTCTGGGGACTCTAACATAAGGGATGCTCTGGGAACCCTGATTTAAGGGGGGACACTGAGAACACTGATGTATGGAGAGAACCCTGATTTACCTTAGTGTACTCTCTCAGAGGCAGGAGAGAGAAGGGGTAGACTTCAGACACGGAGGGATGGTGAGCTCACTCACCCTTTGGAAGTCAGCACCTCTCATCCAAATGTATCTGAGGCTGCTGGGCTTCAAATTTTCGGCCCCCACTTTCCTTTTTCTGAGGCACAGCACCAGGCATTGGAATGTGGGCAGACAAAGAGGAGTAGGGGGTGGGGGGAAGAGGTGCAGATTGAGCCCTCTCTCCTCTCCTGTCTGTGTGTGTTTTGTTGGGGAAGAGGGAATTGTTAGTGCTGGCTTTGGGCTGTGTGAAAGAGAGTGTTACAGACACTCTCAGCTTAGACAACTGCAGCCAGCAACCCAGCTGGGAGGCCATAGTACAGTTTAAATAATGTGTCTGGGTCTCAGACAGTCTGAAACCCGGACACATGATTCCAAACCCGAACTGTCCGGGTGAATCCTGGACAGGTGGCAACCCTAATCACAATAGTCTCTCTAGGGCTGAAACAACTAATCCATTATGAAATGAATCGATTCCTATTTTCATAATCGATGAATCGGCCGGTAACCTAATGGGTTAAAAAAAACCTAAAATGAGCCCTTTATAATACAAAGATAGCAAATAATCGCTACTATAAATATTCCTGTCACTGTTCTAAAGTAAAAAATGAACCCCTTTCAGTAGTGATTATCGGCTTTTTCTACTATAAAGGGCTCATTTTAGTTTTTTAGTTTTTAACCCCATTATGTTACTAAACGCGTTAGGCCCGGTTCACATCTATGCGTTTTTGGTGCTTTTTGCAGAAATGCACTGCAGTTCATTTCCATGGTTTCCTATGGGACACGTTCACATCTGAAAGGGGCGGGGACTTTTAAACGCAAAATAATGCTTTATTGGTTCAATATACTTCAATGGAGAAGCTGCAGAAAAGCGTGTCATGTGTTTTTGCAGCAATTTGTGTGCCCAAAAAAAATGTAAAAATACAAATTGCAGAAAAATCACGTGCGCAAAAATCAAAACGCACAGCAAAAGGCACTGCAGAAACAGATCAAAAGCAAACTGCATAGGTGTGTACCGAGCCTTGTGCTGACCACACCGATCAATTTTCAGATGAGAATATTCAGACTAAAAATCTTTCTACATTCGCTGAATGAAAGAATTTTGTTTGAAATTTTCACTTGTTTTTAAAATGAAGGTAATATCTGAATGAAAACCACATCCACTGTCTGAAAATTCCTTCCACTAAGACCTTTTCTGTTATTTCTACATTTTCCCCTCACTGTGGTTGAAAATGAACGTCAATTTGATCCACATTTTTTTTTTAAGGTTATTAAGCGATTAATCGGCCAACTAATGGATGGTGAAAATAATGGTTAGTTGCAGCCCTAATTCTCTCCCAGTGTTGCTGGGAGAAACCTTGAAACACAACGTACATCCTCCAAGCTAATGAAGCCAATCCTCTTTTATTCACAGATGTGTCCATCACCAACGTTCGCCATCCCAGCTTCACCATTCATGCAGAAGTTTGCTTATGGAACCGGTGTCAGCGTTTACCTGATGAAAAGGTCAGCTCAGCATTCATCATCTTGTTTTGTCGGAGAATAAAGGTGGGGGGAGGGGGAGAATGTTCCAAAATAGATGACAAAGTAGGACGTGTTACTAGTCAGCAAATCTAGGACAGGTAAGTCCTGCATATTGGTGACTACATATCGGAAGTGAAGGCCGGGTTCACACTTGTGGGAATTGGATGAGGGTTTCCCCGCATCCATTTCACATGACGGGAGAGTGTGACCGGCTGTCATTGGAGCCGCTTCACACATCTCCGGGGCGGCTACAGAGCGCACTGCAGAAGGGTCCGGTGTGTCTTTGGCTGTTTTCAGGTCTGAATTGAGGCAAAATTCTGCCCCCCCCCCCCCATAAAAAACGGAGAACAGGGGCGCTCCACAAACCGTGTGAACCCAGCCTTAAATCGGAGCTCCGCCCAAAAGGGATGTACTGCTTTTACCACCCCCCATTACCTAGTTTCAACAGGTTCCTGCACCCACTTCTGCTTGGGCAGAAGTTCTCACCCCTCCCCCCTGCGATTTTCTGGGAAACGTCACAGGTCCCAGAAGATTGCATGACCTGTGGAGAGGCAGCCGCCTTTTCCAGGCTTTACTGTCTCAGGGCCGCTCTGTGCAGTTAAGTAGTATAACATGTTCTTCTAAAGTCTGTGGTTTTTTGTTTATTGAAAAACATAATTTTAAGGTTCAAAGCAAGTTTCTCGGCCCCCTAGTATTTCTGGCTATGGCCAATGTAAGTAAGGGCTAATCATTTATGTAGAATTTACAGAAGCAGCTGGGACTGGTGTCTAGCTATGCGGAGGAGTGGAGGATCAGCCCTGCTTTAACCACTTAAGGACCGCCTCGCGCCAATATATACGTCGGCAGAATGGCACGGCTGGACACAATCACGTACCGGTACGTGATTCTTTAAGTGCCCAGCCGTGGGTCGGGAGCGCGCGGCTGGCTCCCGACCCGGTCCTGTGATCTGTGGCCGCGGGACCAGCGGACCCGATCGCCGCTGGTGTCCCGCGATCGGGTCACAGAGCTGAAGAAGGAGGAGAGGTCTGTGTAAACAAGCCTCTCCCCGTGCTTCCCTGAGGGGCTGTCACCGATCGTCTCTTGTTCTGGGCGCGTCTCCGATCTCAGTAAAGAAACATCGGCTCTTTACCCATGTGATCAGCTGTGTCCAATCATATGTAAACAAGGAAATGGCAGTTATCTGCTTGACTCTCTCACTGAAAGAGTGGGAGGAGAGAGCCGATCAGCAGCATTTCCTCACAGGGGAGACCTGTACATATCATCGGTGCCGCCCCATCTGTACCCCATTGGTGCCGCCTCATCTGTGCCCCATCGGTGTCGCCTCATCTGTGCCCCATCGGTGCCGCCTCATCTGTGCCCCATCTGTACCCCATCGGTGCCGCCTCATCTGTACCCCATCGGTGCCACCTCATCTGTGCCCCATCGGTGTCGCCTCATCTGTGCCCCATCGGTGTCGCCTCATCTGTGCCCCATCTGTACCCCATCGGTGCCGCCTCATCTGTACCCCATCGGTGCCGCCTCATCTGTGCCCCATCTGTACCCCATCGGTGCTGCCTCATCTGTACCCCATCGGTGCAGGAGAAAAATGACTTATTTACAACATTTTCTAACAGAAACAGACTTTTTTTTGTTTGTTTGTTTTACAATATTTGGTCTTGAGTATTGAGGTGGTTAATGGCCCCTTTTCATATCCACCAAATCCTCTACAATTCTGCGGCAGTGCTTAGTATTATTCTTAAAATCAATCCCTGTGTCCCCATGGAGCTCCTTGGATTTCAGGCCCCTAAATGTGTCACATCTTCTTCTGTCTAATGGACAACGAAGCTCTTGATTCGAATGTCAAATGCTAGTTTGTACTGGTCCGAGGAGCTGGCATTTTACAGCTGTGTGATGGGAGGAAGATGATTTTCTTTTTCTTTAAACTCCCATCAAGTAGGGCTATGTGGTAGACTTTAAATTCTGATTCTGATTGTGCCGTCTGTAATCAATAACTGTTCATCTCCATTCTCTGTCCAGAGGAATCCTTCATGGATGACTTTGATGAGGGCGCTTATTACGAAGCTTTGGGCACGAGACCGGCACTTAACATGGACAAGCTGGATGAGTCCTACCAGAAGGTGATTGAATTGTTCTTCGTGTGCACCAGCGAGAACCCCAAGGAACGGCCTTCTGCACCTCCAATTGTGGAGGCCTTGGAAGCGCAGGGGGTCAAGTAGTCATTTAGAATTCTGTTTAAAGGTTTCTGTTGGAATGGTTTTAATGTTTTTAACTATGAGAAGGCAGCTTTGTGTTGCTGTAATGTTTTCTAGAATGGTAGATTAGAGCAATGGTGAGCTCTGCTCTTCATCAGAGGTACTAATGCTGCCATATGAGGCTAGAAGTAAACTCAGCAGTTATGTCCCACGTAGCAGGTCCCTGACATCATGTATGTCATTCCAATGTGAAAGTATTGCTGGCCTTGCTGTATATAGCACTGAGGCACACAAACCTACCTCTAGCCAATGATGGTGCCACCTTTTGGAGTCTTCCTGAAGACACTTCTGCTGCCCCCATCCATCATGGTCACATCCTATAAGGCACATGCCCAGCCCAGCTTTTATTTTAGAATAACTGTGGCAACCAGGTATTACAAGGGTGTTTGGGTGCTGGAGGTAGGGTTTGATTTGTACAAAACCTAAACGTGATACAAGGTGCACTTTCATATGGGGGGAAAGTGTAAATGGAGAGTTTACTTCCCACTTTACCTCCAGCAACCCCTTTGCAGTTCTCTACACATAACTGCAGCAAACAGCCCTCAAGTACCTATTGACTTATGTAAGCTGCCCTAAGGTCCTACCAGGCTGCTGTATGCCAGATACTTCTAGTTCTGAGCCATGGTTGGGATTTCTTTGTAAATCTGAGACATTGATTGGCTGCTCAGACCAAGGAAGATACTTTTTGGGCCTTTGCATAGCATAGAACCTGTTCCTCCTGCCCTACTAGAAGTATTAAAGAAAAAAGCTGGAGGGAGTTTGCTTGTAGGCACGGCCTGCTGTCCTCTCCAAGATGGCTGCCTGGAGCTCATAGCAGAAGATGATTAGTCTTTAGTAGGTTCCTGCTGGTGTTTTGTCAGATTAGGCGAACCGTCAAAGTGTAACGCAAGTGACGTTTCGTCGCCGCCATCTTGCTACACCCCGCACTTGTCCCTAGTGAGGATACGGTGAGAAGGGGGAAAGCAGACATCTTGTTACACCCCGTACTCCTCCACGGTCAGGATACAGTGAGAAGGGGTAAGGGGACATCTTGTTACACCCCGTACACCTCCACAGTAAGGATACAGTGAGAAGGGGGTAAGCGGACATCTTGTTACACCCCGTACACCTCCACAGTAAGGATACAGTGAGAAGGGGGTAAGGGGACATCTTGTTACACCCCGTACTCCTCCACGGTCAGGATACAGTGAGAACGGGTAAGGGGACATCTTGTTACACCCCGTACACCTCCACAGTAAGGATACAGTGAGAAGGGGGTAAGGGGACATCTTGTTACACCCTGTACACCTCCACGGTAAGGATACTGTGAGAAGGGGGTAAGGGGACATCTTGTTACACCCCGTTCACCTCCACAGTAAGGATACAGTGAGAAGGGGGTAAGGGGACATCTTGTTACACCCTGTACACCTCCACAGTAAGGATACAGTGAGAAGGGGGTAAGGGGACATCTTGTTACACCCCGTACACCTCCACGGTAGGATACAGTGAGAAGGGGTAAGGGGACATCTTGTTACACCCCGTTCACCTCCACAGTAAGGATACAGTGAGAAGGGGGTAAGGGGACATCTTGTTACACCCCGTACACCTCCACAGTAAGGATACAGTGAGAAGCTGTAAGCGGACATCTTGCTACACCCCGTACACCTCCACGGTAGGATACAGTGAGAAGGGGTAAGGGGACATCTTGTTACACCCTGTACACCTCCACAGTAAGGATACTGTGAGAAGGGGGTAAGGGGACATCTTGTTACACCCTGTACACCTCCACGGTAAGGATACAGTGAGAAGGGGGTAAGGGGACATCTTGTTACACCCCGTACACCTCCACGGTAAGGATACAGTGAGAAGGGGGTAAGGGGACATCTTGTTACACCCTGTACACCTCCACAGTAAGGATACTGTGAGAAGGGGGTAAGCGGACATCTTGTTACACCCTGTACACCTCCACAGTAAGGATACAGTGAGAAGGGGGTAAGGGGACATCTTGTTACACCCCGTACACCTCCACAGTAAGGATACTGTGAGAAGGGGGTAAGGGGACATCTTGTTACACCCCGTACTCCTCCACAGTAAGGATACAGTGAGAAGGGGGTAAGGGGACATCTTGTTACACCCCGTACACCTCCACAGTAAGGATACAGTGAGAAGGGGTAAGCGGACATCTTGTTACACCCCGTACACCTCCACAGTAAGGATACAGTGAGAAGGGGGTAAGGGGACATCTTGTTACACCCCGTACACCTCCACAGTAAGGATACAGTGAGAAGGGGGTAAGCGGACATCTTGTTACACCCCGTACACCTCCACAGTAAGGATACAGTGAGAAGCTGTAAGCGGACATCTTGCTACACCCCGTACACCTCCACGGTAGGATACAGTGAGAAGGGGTAAGGGGACATCTTGTTACACCCCGTTCACCTCCACAGTAAGGATACAGTGAGAAGGGGGTAAGGGGACATCTTGTTACACCCTGTACACCTCCACGGTAAGGATACAGTGAGAAGGGGGTAAGGGGACATCTTGTTACACCCCGTACACCTCCACGGTAAGGATACAGTGAGAAGGGGGTAAGGGGACATCTTGTTACACCCTGTACACCTCCACGGTAAGGATACTGTGAGAAAGGGTAAGCGGACATCTTGTTACACCCTGTACACCTCCACAGTAAGGATACAGTGAGAAGGGGGTAAGCGGACATCTTGTTACACCCCGTACACCTCCACAGTAAGGATACAGTGAGAAGCTGTAAGCGGACATCTTGCTACACCCCGTACACCTCCACGGTAGGATACAGTGAGAAGGGGTAAGGGGACATCTTGTTACACCCCGTTCACCTCCACAGTAAGGATACAGTGAGAAGGGGGTAAGGGGACATCTTGTTACACCCTGTACACCTCCACAGTAAGGATACTGTGAGAAGGGGGTAAGGGGACATCTTGTTACACCCTGTACACCTCCACGGTAAGGATACAGTGAGAAGGGGGTAAGGGGACATCTTGTTACACCCCGTACACCTCCACGGTAAGGATACAGTGAGAAGGGGGTAAGGGGACATCTTGTTACACCCTGTACACCTCCACAGTAAGGATACTGTGAGAAGGGGGTAAGCGGACATCTTGTTACACCCTGTACACCTCCACAGTAAGGATACAGTGAGAAGGGGGTAAGGGGACATCTTGTTACACCCCGTACACCTCCACAGTAAGGATACAGTGAGAAGGGGGTAAGGGGACATCTTGTTACACCCTGTACACCTCCACAGTAAGGATACTGTGAGAAGGGGGTAAGGGGACATCTTGTTACACCCCGTACTCCTCCACAGTAAGGATACAGTGAGAAGGGGGTAAGGGGACATCTTGTTACACCCCGTACACCTCCACAGTAAGGATACAGTGAGAAGGGGTAAGCGGACATCTTGTTACACCCCGTACACCTCCACAGTAAGGATACAGTGAGAAGGGGGTAAGGGGACATCTTGTTACACCCCGTACACCTCCACAGTAAGGATACAGTGAGAAGGGGGTAAGCGGACATCTTGTTACACCCCGTACACCTCCACAGTAAGGATACAGTGAGAAGCTGTAAGCGGACATCTTGCTACACCCCGTACACCTCCACGGTAGGATACAGTGAGAAGGGGTAAGGGGACATCTTGTTACACCCCGTTCACCTCCACAGTAAGGATACAGTGAGAAGGGGTAAGCGGACATCTTGTTACACCCCGTACACCTCCACAGTAAGGATACAGTGAGAAGCTGTAAGCGGACATCTTGCTACACCCCGTACACCTCCACGGTAGGATACAGTGAGAAGGGGGTAAGGGGACATCTTGTTACACCCTGTACACCTCCACGGTAAGGATACAGTGAGAAGGGGGTAAGGGGACATCTTGTTACACCCCGTACACCTCCACGGTAAGGATACAGTGAGAAGGGGGTAAGGGGACATCTTGTTACACCCTGTACACCTCCACGGTAAGGATACTGTGAGAAAGGGTAAGCGGACATCTTGTTACACCCTGTACACCTCCACAGTAAGGATACAGTGAGAAGGGGGTAAGCGGACATCTTGTTACACTCCGTACACCTCCACAGTAAGGATACTGTGAGAAGGGGGTAAGGGGACATCTTGTTACACCCCGTACACCTCCACAGTAAGGATACAGTGAGAAGGGGGTAAGCGGACATCTTGTTACACCCCGTACACCTCCACGGTAAGGATACAGTGAGAAGGGGGTAAGCGGACATCTTGTTACACCCCGTACACCTCCACAGTAAGGATACAGTGAGAAGGGGTAAGCGGACATCTTGTTACACCCCGTACACCTCCACAGTAAGGATACAGTGAGAAGGGGTAAGCGGACATCTTGTTACACCCCGTACACCTCCACAGTAAGGATACTGTGAGAAGGGGGTAATGGGACATCTTGTTACACCCCGTACACCTCCACAGTAAGGATACAGTGAGAAGGGGGTAAGGGGACATCTTGTTACACCCCGTACACCTCCACAGTAAGGATACAGTGAGAAGGGGTAAGGGGACATCTTGTTACACCCCGTACACCTCCACAGTAGGGATACAGTGAGAAGGGGGTAAGGGGACATCTTGTTACACCCTGTACACCTCCACAGTGAGGATACTGTGAGAAGGGGGTTAGCGGACATCTTGTTACACCCTGTACACCTCCACAGTAAGGATACAGTAAGAAGCTGTAAGCGGACATCTTGCTACACCCCGTACACCTCCATGGTAGGATACAGTGAGAAGGGGTAAGGGGACATCTTGTTACACCCCGTTCACCTCCACAGTAAGGATACAGTGAGAAGGGGGTAAGGGGACATCTTGTTACACCCTGTACACCTCCACGGTAAGGATACAGTGAGAAGGGGGTAAGGGGACATCTTGTTATACCCCGTACACCTCCACGGTAAGGATACAGTGAGAAGGGGGTAAGGGGACATCTTGTTACACCCCGTACACCTCCACGGTAAGGATACAGTGAGAAGGGGGTAAGGGGACATCTTGTTACACCCTGTACACCTCCACGGTAAGGATACTGTGAGAAAGGGTAAGCGGACATCTTGTTACACCCTGTACACCTCCACAGTAAGGATACAGTGAGAAGGGGGTAAGCGGACATCTTGTTACACTCCGTACACCTCCACAGTAAGGATACAGTGAGAAGGGGGTAAGGGGACATCTTGTTACACCCCGTACACCTCCACAGTAAGGATACTGTGAGAAGGGGGTAAGGGGACATCTTGTTACACCCTGTACACCTCCACAGTAAGGATACAGTGAGAAGGGGGTAAGGGGACATCTTGTTACACCCCGTACACCTCCACAGTAAGGATACAGTGAGAAGGGGGTAAGGGGACATCTTGTTACACCCCGTACACCTCCACAGTAAGGATACTGTGAGAAGGGGGTAAGGGGACATCTTGTTACACCCCGTACACCTCCACAGTAAGGATACAGTGAGAAGGGGGTAAGCGGACATCTTGTTACACCCCGTACACCTCCACGGTAAGGATACAGTGAGAAGGGGGTAAGCGGACATCTTGTTACACCCCGTACACCTCCACGGTAAGGATACTGTGAGAAAGGGTAAGCGGACATCTTGTTACACCCCGTACACCTCCACAGTAAGGATACAGTGAGAAGGGGTAAGGGGACATCTTGTTACACCCCGTACACCTCCACAGTAAGGATACTGTGAGAAGGGGGTAAGGGGACATCTTGTTACACCCCGTACACCTCCACAGTAAGGATACTGTGAGAAGGGGGTAAGGGGACATCTTGTTACACCCCGTACACCTCCACAGTAAGGATACAGTGAGAAGGGGGTAAGCGGACATCTTGTTACACCCCGTACACCTCCACGGTAAGGATACAGTGAGAAGGGGGTAAGCGGACATCTTGTTACACCCCGTACACCTCCACGGTAAGGATACTGTGAGAAAGGGTAAGCGGACATCTTGTTACACCCCGTACACCTCCACAGTAAGGATACAGTGAGAAGGGGTAAGGGGACATCTTGTTACACCCCGTACACCTCCACAGTAGGGATACAGTGAGAAGGGGGTAAGGGGACATCTTGTTACACCCTGTACACCTCCACAGTGAGGATACTGTGAGAAGGGGGTTAGCGGACATCTTGTTACACCCTGTACACCTCCACAGTAAGGATACAGTGAGAAGGGGGTAAGGGGACATCTTGTTACACCCCGTACACCTCCACAGTAAGGATACAGTGAGAAGGGGGTAAGGGGACATCTTGTTACACCCTGTACACCTCCACAGTAGGGATACAGTGGGAAGGGGGTAAGGGGACATCTTGTTACACCCCGTACACCTCCACAGTGAGGATACTGTGAGAAGGGGGTAAGCGGACATCTTGTTACACCCCGTACACCTCCACGGTAAGGATACAGTGAGAAGGGGTAAGCGGACACCTTGTTACACCCCGTACACCTCCACAGTAAGGATACAGTGAGAAGGGGGTAAGCGGACATCTTGTTACACCCCGTGCACCTCCACAGTAAGGATACAGTGAGAAGGGGGTAAGCGGACATCTTGTTACACCCTGTACACCTCCACGGTAAGGATACAGTGAGAAGGGGGTAAGCGGACATCTTGTTACACCCCGTACACCTCCACAGTAAGGATACAGTGAGAAGGGGTAAGCGGACATCTTGTTACACCCCGTACACCTCCACAGTAAGGATACTGTGAGAAGGGGGTAATGGGACATCTTGTTACACCCCGTACACCTCCACAGTGAGGATGCTGTGAGAAGGGGGTAAGCGGACATCTTGTTACACCCTGTACACCTCCACAGTAAGGATACAGTGAGAAGGGGTAAGCGGACATCTTGTTACACCCCGTACACCTCCACGGTAAGGATACAGTGAGAAGGGGTAAGCGGACATCTTGTTACACCCTGTACACCTCCACGGTAAGGATACAGTGAGAAGGGGGTAAGGGGACATCTTGTTACACCCTGTACACCTCCACAGTAAGGATACAGTGAGAAGGGGTAAGCGGACATCTTGTTACACCCTGTACACCTCCACGGTAAGGATACAGTGAGAAGGGGTAAGCGGACATCTTGTTACACCCTGTACACCTCCACGGTAAGGATACAGTGAGAAGGGGGTAAGGGGACATCTTATTACACCCCGTACACCTCCACAGTAAGGATACAGTGAGAAGGGGGAAAGCAGACATCTTGTTACACCCCGTACACCTCCACAGTAAGGATACAGTGAGAAGGGGGTAAGCGGACATCTTGTTACACCCCGTACACCTCCACGGTAAGGATACAGTGAGAAGGGGGTAAGCGGACATCTTGTTACACCCCGTACACCTCCACAGTAAGGATACAGTGAGAAGGGGTAAGCGGACATCTTGTTACACCCCGTACACCTCCACAGTAAGGATACAGTGAGAAGGGGTAAGCGGACATCTTGTTACACCCCGTACACCTCCACAGTAAGGATACTGTGAGAAGGGGGTAATGGGACATCTTGTTACACCCCGTACACCTCCACAGTAAGGATACAGTGAGAAGGGGGTAAGGGGACATCTTGTTACACCCCGTACACCTCCACAGTAAGGATACAGTGAGAAGGGGTAAGGGGACATCTTGTTACACCCCGTACACCTCCACAGTAGGGATACAGTGAGAAGGGGGTAAGGGGACATCTTGTTACACCCTGTACACCTCCACAGTGAGGATACTGTGAGAAGGGGGTTAGCGGACATCTTGTTACACCCTGTACACCTCCACAGTAAGGATACAGTAAGAAGCTGTAAGCGGACATCTTGCTACACCCCGTACACCTCCATGGTAGGATACAGTGAGAAGGGGTAAGGGGACATCTTGTTACACCCCGTTCACCTCCACAGTAAGGATACAGTGAGAAGGGGGTAAGGGGACATCTTGTTACACCCTGTACACCTCCACGGTAAGGATACAGTGAGAAGGGGGTAAGGGGACATCTTGTTATACCCCGTACACCTCCACGGTAAGGATACAGTGAGAAGGGGGTAAGGGGACATCTTGTTACACCCCGTACACCTCCACGGTAAGGATACAGTGAGAAGGGGGTAAGGGGACATCTTGTTACACCCTGTACACCTCCACGGTAAGGATACTGTGAGAAAGGGTAAGCGGACATCTTGTTACACCCTGTACACCTCCACAGTAAGGATACAGTGAGAAGGGGGTAAGCGGACATCTTGTTACACTCCGTACACCTCCACAGTAAGGATACAGTGAGAAGGGGGTAAGGGGACATCTTGTTACACCCCGTACACCTCCACAGTAAGGATACTGTGAGAAGGGGGTAAGGGGACATCTTGTTACACCCTGTACACCTCCACAGTAAGGATACAGTGAGAAGGGGGTAAGGGGACATCTTGTTACACCCCGTACACCTCCACAGTAAGGATACAGTGAGAAGGGGGTAAGGGGACATCTTGTTACACCCCGTACACCTCCACAGTAAGGATACTGTGAGAAGGGGGTAAGGGGACATCTTGTTACACCCCGTACACCTCCACAGTAAGGATACAGTGAGAAGGGGGTAAGCGGACATCTTGTTACACCCCGTACACCTCCACGGTAAGGATACAGTGAGAAGGGGGTAAGCGGACATCTTGTTACACCCCGTACACCTCCACGGTAAGGATACTGTGAGAAAGGGTAAGCGGACATCTTGTTACACCCCGTACACCTCCACAGTAAGGATACAGTGAGAAGGGGTAAGGGGACATCTTGTTACACCCCGTACACCTCCACAGTAAGGATACTGTGAGAAGGGGGTAAGGGGACATCTTGTTACACCCCGTACACCTCCACAGTAAGGATACTGTGAGAAGGGGGTAAGGGGACATCTTGTTACACCCCGTACACCTCCACAGTAAGGATACAGTGAGAAGGGGGTAAGCGGACATCTTGTTACACCCCGTACACCTCCACGGTAAGGATACAGTGAGAAGGGGGTAAGCGGACATCTTGTTACACCCCGTACACCTCCACGGTAAGGATACTGTGAGAAAGGGTAAGCGGACATCTTGTTACACCCCGTACACCTCCACAGTAAGGATACAGTGAGAAGGGGTAAGGGGACATCTTGTTACACCCCGTACACCTCCACAGTAGGGATACAGTGAGAAGGGGGTAAGGGGACATCTTGTTACACCCTGTACACCTCCACAGTGAGGATACTGTGAGAAGGGGGTTAGCGGACATCTTGTTACACCCTGTACACCTCCACAGTAAGGATACAGTGAGAAGGGGGTAAGGGGACATCTTGTTACACCCCGTACACCTCCACAGTAAGGATACAGTGAGAAGGGGGTAAGGGGACATCTTGTTACACCCTGTACACCTCCACAGTAGGGATACAGTGGGAAGGGGGTAAGGGGACATCTTGTTACACCCCGTACACCTCCACAGTGAGGATACTGTGAGAAGGGGGTAAGCGGACATCTTGTTACACCCCGTACACCTCCACGGTAAGGATACAGTGAGAAGGGGTAAGCGGACACCTTGTTACACCCCGTACACCTCCACAGTAAGGATACAGTGAGAAGGGGGTAAGCGGACATCTTGTTACACCCCGTGCACCTCCACAGTAAGGATACAGTGAGAAGGGGGTAAGCGGACATCTTGTTACACCCTGTACACCTCCACGGTAAGGATACAGTGAGAAGGGGGTAAGCGGACATCTTGTTACACCCCGTACACCTCCACAGTAAGGATACAGTGAGAAGGGGTAAGCGGACATCTTGTTACACCCCGTACACCTCCACAGTAAGGATACTGTGAGAAGGGGGTAATGGGACATCTTGTTACACCCCGTACACCTCCACAGTGAGGATGCTGTGAGAAGGGGGTAAGCGGACATCTTGTTACACCCTGTACACCTCCACAGTAAGGATACAGTGAGAAGGGGTAAGCGGACATCTTGTTACACCCCGTACACCTCCACGGTAAGGATACAGTGAGAAGGGGTAAGCGGACATCTTGTTACACCCTGTACACCTCCACGGTAAGGATACAGTGAGAAGGGGGTAAGGGGACATCTTGTTACACCCTGTACACCTCCACAGTAAGGATACAGTGAGAAGGGGTAAGCGGACATCTTGTTACACCCTGTACACCTCCACGGTAAGGATACAGTGAGAAGGGGTAAGCGGACATCTTGTTACACCCTGTACACCTCCACGGTAAGGATACAGTGAGAAGGGGGTAAGGGGACATCTTATTACACCCCGTACACCTCCACAGTAAGGATACAGTGAGAAGGGGGAAAGCAGACATCTTGTTACACCCCGTACACCTCCACGGTAAGGATACAGTGAGAAGGGGGTAAGGGGACATCTTGTTACACCCCGTACACCTCCACAGTAAGGATACAGTGAGAAGGGGTAAGCGGACATCTTGTTACACCCCGTACACCTCCACAGTAAGGATACAGTGAGAAGGGGTAAGCGGACATCTTGTTACACCCCTACACCTCCACAGTAAGGATACAGTGAGAAGGGGGTAAGGGGACATCTTGTTACACCCCGTACACCTCCACAGTAAGGATACAGTGAGAAGGGGTAAGCGGACATCTTGTTACACCCCGTACACCTCCACAGTAAGGATACAGTGAGAAGGGGTAAGCGGACATCTTGTTACACCCCGTACACCTCCACAGTAAGGATACAGTGAGAAGGGGTAAGCGGACATCTTGTTACACCCCGTACACCTCCACAGTAAGGATACAGTGAGAAGGGGTAAGCGGACATCTTGTTACACCCTGTACACCTCCACAGTAAGGATACAGTGAGAAGGGGGTAAGGGGACATCTTGTTACACCCCGTACACCTCCACAGTAAGGATACAGTGAGAAGGGGTAAGCGGACATCTTGTTACACCCCGTACACCTCCACAGTAAGGATACAGTGAGAAGGGGGTAAGGGGACATCTTGTTACACCCCGTACACCTCCACAGTAAGGATACAGTGAGAAGGGGTAAGCGGACATCTTGTTACACCCCGTACACCTCCACGGTAAGGATACAGTGAGAAGGGGTAAGCGGACATCTTGTGTTAGGGGGTTAGCTCGGTAGCGGGTGTGTGTGACCCCCTGGATGGGTTCACAACACAAAGTCAGACACAGCAGACAGCGGTGTAGGTGCAAAAAAACAAAAGATCCGGTTTATTTAGGCTACATGCAGTGATACATATAACAGCCAAACAAAATAAAACAAGAAAATAAATCCTGGTCAGTTTGACCTCTAACTACACACGTAGACTCCCTGTCTAACAACTGGGTGCAGCCTTGTGCTGCCCCAGTCTCTGTCTCTATTGTAGGGGTTTGCCACACAGGCGTTAACTCACCGCACAGAACAGATCTCTGACTCCCCAGTCTATACACACAAAACTGGTTCCAGGATGGAGCATCTCCCTAAGCATGCTGGGGTTTTTTGTAGAGGCCTTAATGAGCCCACTTACTACAGCTGGGCTCATTAACTCTTCCCCTGTAATTGTAAAAGTCTGCATAAAGCTTGAATCTAGGACACACATATTTCCCATCCTGAATACAACCAGGTGATTTTACCTGCGTGCTGCCACATACCCCCCCCCTCTTGTTTCAACCTTGGGGTTGTAACACAAGCAGCCAGACACGCATGTATCCGAGACAAAGCACCCACATTCCCCATTTTAACACCAGGGCGATGCTTAACTGTAAAGTTAAATTCCTGTAGGACCAGGAACCACCTATTTACCCTTCTATTGGTCTCCTTGTTCTGAGCCATCCACTTTAAAGGAGCGTGATCAGTCACCAGGTCAAAGTGCCTACCTAGCAGATAGTACCGAAGGGAATCTAGAGCCCACTTCACTGCTAAACATTCCTTCTCAATCGTGGAGTAATTTACCTCATGGGACTTCAACTTCCTGCTGAGGTAAATGACTGGGTGCTCTTCCCCGTTCCAGACCTGGGATAACACTGCTCCTAACCCAACGTCTGATGCATCAGTTTGTACCACAAAGTCCTTAGAGAAGTCTGGTGAGTACAACACTGGCTGGCTACATAAGGCTGTTTTTAAGGACTGAAATGCTTCTTCAGCCTCTGGGGACCATTTAACCATGACCGACTCTTTCCCTTTTGTCAGGTTGGTGAGGGGCACAGCCTGAGAAGTAAAATGGGGAATGAATCGTCGATAATAGCCAGCGATTCCCAGAAAGGCTCGTACCTGTTTCTTGCTGTTGGGACGTGGCCAACTCTGTATGGCCTCGACTTTATTGACTTGGGGTTTTATCACCCCCCTCCCAATAGTGTACCCAAGATATTTGGCCTCCTCCTGTCCAATGGTACACTTCTTTGGATTGGCCGTAAACCCAGCTTCCCGGATAGAGTCTAGGACTGCTTGTACTTTTGGCAAATGTGAGACCCAGTCTGTGCTATGGATAATCACATCATCCAGGTAAGCTGCAGCATATTTCTGATGGGGCCTCAGAATCTTATCCATTTTCCGCTGGAATGTTGCCGGTGCATTCTGTAACCCAAACGGCATTCTCTTATATTGGAATGCCCCATCTGGGGTTACAAACGCAGTTTTCTCCTTGGCCGACTCGGCCAGGGGAATTTGCCAATACCCTTTGGTGAGATCAAGAGTTGTCATATATCGGGCTGTTCCCAGCCGGTCAATCAACTCATCTATACGTGGCATGGGGTAGGTGTCAAATTTTGTAACTTTATTCAATTGTCGAAACAAAACCGCCAGCTCCCATCAGGTTTGGGCACTAGTACGATAGGACTGGACCAGTCACTCTGGGACTCCTCTATCACACCCAATTCCAGCATCCTTTGAACCTCCCCATGTATTGCCTCCCGTCGGGCCTCTGGTATTCTATAAGGTTTTAGTTTTACCCTTTCTCCTGGCGGGGTGATAATGTCATGCTCTACGCCAGATGTTTGTCCTGGCAGCTAAGAGAAAATCTCTTTGTTACAAAGTACAAACTCTTTAACCTCCTGTTGTTGGGGTTTTCGATAAGGTGACTGCTATTCCATCCTCAGGAACTAAGCAATCAGGCTGGGCTTGTGACCAAGTCTCTGCGACTAGGGATTCCCTATCCCTCCAGGCTTTCAGCAGATTGACGTGATAGATCTGCTCCGGCTTTCGCCTTCCTGGCTGTCTAACCCTGTAGTTCACCTCACTAATTTTTTCAATTACTTCATATGGACCTTGCCATTTGGCCAGAAATTTGCTTTCAACCGTAGGGACTAGCACCAAGACCCTATCCCCCGGGGAAAAAGTACGGGTCTTGGCCCCACGGTTGTACACTCTCTGCTGTGCTAACTGCGCTTGGGTCAAATGTTCCTTTACAATTGGCATTACCTGTGCGATTCTATCCTGCATCAGGGCGACATGCTCAATCACACTCCTGTGAGGAGAACTCTCATTTTCCCAAGTTTCCTTGGCGATATCCAGCAGCCCTCTTGGGTGTCTCCCATAGAGCAACTCGAAGGGTGAGAAACCCGTAGAGGATTGGGGTACCTCCCTAATGGCAAACATCAGATAGGGTATTAGACAGTCCCAATTCTTTCCATCTCTATCCACCACCTTCTTTAACCACTTGCTTACTGGGCACTTAAACCCCCCTCAGTCCCAGACCAATTTTCAGCTTTCAGCGCTGATGCACTTTGAATGACAATTGCGCGGTCATACAACACTGTACCCAAATGAAATTTCTATCATTTTTTTCCCACAAATAGAGCTTTCTTTTGGTGGTATTTAGTTACAGCTCGGAGTTTTATTTTTTGCTAAACAAACAAAAAAAGATGCAAAAAAAAAAAAAAAAAAATCATGTTTTAATAGTTTGTTATAAAATTTTGCAAACGGGTCATTTTTCTCCTTCATTGAAGTGCGCTGATGAGGCGGCACTGATAGGCTGCATTGGTGGGCACTGATGGGCTGCATTGGTGGGCACTGATAGGCTGCATTGGTGGGCACTGATAGGCTGCACTTGTGGGCACTGATAGGCATAGTTAAGGCGGCACTAATAGGCACAGATAAGGCGGCACCGATGGGCACAGATAAGGCGGCACTGATGGGCAAAGATGGGCACAGATAAGATGACACGGATGGGTGGCACGGATAAGTGGCACGGATGGGCACTGATAGGTACCACAGATAGATGGGACTGATGGGCACTGATAGGTGGCACTGATAGGTGGCTCTGATAGGTGGCACTGCTGGGCACTGATGGGCGGCACTGCTGGGCACTGATGGGCGGCACTGCTGGGCACTGATGGGCGGCACTGGGGTGCAGCACCTTTGAGGCAGATTGGGTGGCACTGTGGGTGGCACTGTGGGTGGCACTGTGGGGTGGCACTGTGGGGTGGCACTGTGGGTGGCACTGTGGGGTGGCACTGTGGGCATTATGGGCACAGACGGGGGGCACTTACTTTTACTTTGTTATATTTCAGGATGGCACTGCGGGAGGCAGGTGGGCACTGGCAGGTGGCATGTGGTGCCTTTCATTGCTGGCCGTGATCGGGACTGATGTCCCGATCACGGCCGCCGGTGATCGGCTTTTTTTTTTTCTCCTCGCGCTGTCAGCGCGAGGAGGAATAATAGCTGATTACCGGCTCCGTTCTATCACATGATCAGCTGTCATTGGCTGACAGCTGATCACGTGATAAGGGGTCGGGATCGACCCCTTACACGGATCGGTGATCAGGCGAGTCTCACGGACTCGCCGATCACAGAGCGCGCCGCGCGCACCCCTCAGGGGGCGCGCAGGCCGCTCGTAACCAGGACGACGTCAATAGACGTAGTCCTGGAAATCTAGGTCCGCGCTAATGCCGTCATTCGGCAATAGCGCGGTACCCAAGTGGTTAACATTTGTTTTAGGGTTTTGTTGAATCTTTCAACCAACCCATCTGTTTGGGGGTGATACACAGATGTACGCAATTGTGTCACTTTGTACAACTTGCATAGTTCTTTCATTACCCGGGACATAAAGGGTGTACCTTGGTCCGTAAGCAGTTCCTTACAAATACCCACGCGGCTAAAAACAAGAGATAGCTCTTTGGCTATGGTTTTGGCCGAGGTATTTCGGAGAGGAATTGCTTCCGGATAACGGGTGGCATAGTCCAATATAACCAAAATGTACTGATGCCCCCTAGCGGACATCATTATCGGACCTACCAAATCCATTGCTATCCTCTCAAAGGGGACCTCAGTGATAGGAAGAGGTACCAGCGGGTTACGGAAATGTGGCATAGGTGCCGACTTCTGACACACAGGGCAGGAGGAACAATAATTTTCTATTTCCTTCATGACCCCAGGCCAATAGAATCTCTGCAGTACCCTCTCTCTGGTTTTCTCATTCCCCAGATGACCTCCCAGAATGTGCCCATGGGCCAATTCTAACACCAACTTCCTGTAAGGTTTGGGCACTACAAGTTGCTCAATGGTTTCTTCTGCCCTTTGAGCCACTCGATACAGCAGGTCCCTTTCCATAGTGAAGTAAGGATAAGGGCAAGTCTTATCTGGGTTCACTAACTCGCCATCTATTTTCACCACATTTTCCCGTGCCTTTATTAGGGTGGGGTCTTTTAACTGTTCTGTGGCAAAATTTTCCCTGTGAACCTCAAGATCCGAAAACTCCACAGACGGCATGTTTTCATCTGAGGATGTTGATTCCTCCCCAGTTTCTCGAGTTTCCCCCGCCAATACCGACAAGGGAAATTCAGGAGAGTCCTCACCACCCCCAGAGGAATTCTGGTCATCTTCCTGGTCTATAGGGGCACCAGTGGGGGGCTCAGGACAATCCCAGAGTTCCCAGAATTTTGGAAAATCCCTTCCCACAATAGCATCATGTGTTAAGTGAGACACTAACCCCACCTGATGAGAGAGGTTACCTTTGGGGGTCTCAAAAAACACTGAAGTTACAGGATACTCTCGGGGGTCCCCATGCACACAAATAACAGCCACCTTGTTCTTCCCAGAGACCTCTGTAGTAACTAATTCAGCTTTTATCAATGTTACCAGGCTACCTGAATGCAGCAACACATCAACAGGTCTACCATTAATACACATTTTACATAAATGTTTCTCAGGTCCCCGAATGGCAGTGCATGCAACTGTCGCAAACATCGACTGACGTCTTTCCCTTATCAAGTCACATTGCATAGGCTCATCCACAACGGGGCAATTGGCTGCAATATGTCCCTCTTGCCGGCAGCGGTAGCAAATAATCTTTTTCGCTGTCTCTTGCAGCATGGGCTTCCTGGGCTGCTCCCGCCAGACCTTAGGTAGAACTCCCACCCTCTCACGCTCTCCACCCTCACCCCTTGGAGTCATCTTACCCGCCACTGGGGATGATCTGGTCTTAGGATGGAAAGTCCGTGAGTCCCTGGAAGAGGTGGTCAGGTTCTCTGTAGCCAAGTACCTCTCAACCAGATCCACAAGTTTATCGGCATTTTCTGGGTCTCCATGGCTTACCCATCTTTGGATGGCAGTAGGAAGAGCTCTCAGGAAACGATCCATAACAACACGTTCCACAATGTTTGGTGCGGTCAAAGTCTCTGGCTGCAGCCACTATCTGCTCAGGTGAATGAGATCATACATTTGAGACCTGGGGGGTTTTCCAACCTGAAAAGTCCAATTATGCACACGCTGAGCCCGGACGGCCAGGGTGACACCCAGCCGTGCCAATATTTCTGCTTTTAGCACCACATAGTCTTTTGCTTGGTCAGGCTCTAGGTCATAATAAGCTTTCTGCGATTCCCCAGTTAACAGAGGGGCCACCAGTCCAGCCCATTGCTCCTTAGGCCACTTTTCCCTTTCAGCAGTCCTTTCAAATGTGGTCAAAAACACCTCCGGATCATCCTCTCCCGTCATTTTTGTCAGTAAACGGCTCACACCAAAGGATGCGGTATTATTGTAACCACTTGCCTCATTGGTCTGCGGACGTTGCTGTATTAATGTCTCTATTTGCTGTCGAAAACTCTGCTCTTGCTTCTGCAACAGGTCTATGAAGCGGGGTTCAGATCGCTGCTGGGCTTGTTGCTGAGCTTCCAGACTCTGCAGGTGAGCTTTCTGCTGGGCTGCAAGGCTCTTTTGTAAAGCCGCATTTGTTTGCTGCTGATTTGCATTTGCTAGAGCCAGCTGTCTCAGTATCTCCTCCATGCTGGCCTTAAAAAAAAAAATGCCAAAATTCTCCACCAACTGTGAGGGGGTTAGCTCGGCAGCGGGTGTGTGTGACCCCCTGGATGGGTTCACAACACAAAGTCAGGCACAGCAGACAGCGTTGTAGGTGCAAAAAAACAAAAGATGCGGTTTATTTATGCTACATGCAGTGAAACATATAACAGCCAAACAAAAATAAAACATGAAAATAAATCCTGGTCAGCTTGACCTCTAATTACACACATGGATTCCCTGTCTAACAACTGAGTGCAGCCTTGTGCAGCACCAGTCCCTGTCTCTGTCTCTGTTGTAGAGGTTTGCCACACAGGCGTTACCTCACCGCACAGAACAGGTGTCACACTCCCCAGTCTTTACAAACACAAAACTGGTTCCAGGATGGAGCATCTCCCTAAGCATGCTGGGGTTTTTGTAGAGGTCTTAATGAGCCCACTTACTTCAGCTGGGCTCATTAACTCTTCCCCTCTAGTTGTACAAGTCTGCATAAAGCCTGAATCTAGGACACACATATTTCCCATCCTGGATACAACCAGGTGACTTTACCTGCGTGCTGCCACACTAGATACACCACATCTATGGGCCTTCCTTTATCTAGATACACCACGTCTACGGGCCTTCCTTTATCTAGATACACCACGTCTACGGGCCTTCCTTTATCTAGATACACCACGTCTACGAGCCTTCCTTTATCTAGATACACCACGTCTACGGGCCTTCCTTTATCTAGATACACCACGTCTACGAGCCTTCCTTTATCTAGATACACCACGTCTACGGGCCTTCCTTTATCTAGATACACCACGTCTACGGGCCTTCCTTTATCTAGATACACCACGTCTACGGGCCTTCCTTTATCTAGATACACCACGTCTACGGGCCTTCCTTTATCTAGATACACCACGTCTACGGGCCTTCCTTTATCCAGATACACCACGTCTACGGGCCTTCCTTTATCTAGATACACCACGTCTACGGGCCTTCCTTTATCTAGATACACCACGTCTACGGGCCTTCCTTTATACTACGGGTATAATACTGAGTGACGATTGGTGGAAGAAAAGGCTCCTAAATGCTGTGACAGCTGAGACTCCTCCCACAGTCTGCCATCTAGTAATGCCTGATAGAGGAGTCACACCACGGGGGGAGGAGTCACACCACGGGGGGAGAAGTCACACCGCAGCGGGAGGAGCCACACCGTGGGGGGAGGAGCCACACCACGGGGGAGGAGTCACACCACGGGGGGAGGAGTCACACCGCGGCGGGAGGAGCCACACCGCGGCTGGGTGGAGTCACCCCGCGGCTGGGGAGAGTCACCCCGCGGCTGGGGAGAGTCACCCCGCGGCTGGGGAGGGGTCACCCCGCGGGGGGTCACACTACGGGGGGAGGAGCCATACTACGGGGGGAGGAGCCACACCACGGCTGGGGGGAGTCACACCACGGGGAGTCACACCACGGGGAGGAGGAGTCACGGGAGGGTGGGGAGAATCACACCACGGGGAGGAGGAGTCACGGGAGGGTGGGGGGAGTCAGTGGATGGTGGGAGGAGTCACGGGATGTGGGAGGAGTCCCTCGATGGTGGGAGGAGCCACACGATGGTGGGAGGAGTCCGTTGATAGTGGGGGAGTCACGGGATGGTGGGAGGAGTCATGGGATGGTAGGAGAAGCCACGCAATGGTGGGAGGGGTAACGGGATATTGGGAGGAGTCAGTGAATGGTGGGAGGGCCACAAGATGGGAGGAGTCCATTGATGGTGGGAGGGGTCACGGGTTGGTGGGAGGAGACGGTGGGAGGGGTCACAGGTTGGTGGGAGAAGACAGGAGATGGTGGGAGGAGTCACGGTATGGTGGGAGGAGTCACGGTATGGTGGGAGGAGCCACAGCAGCCTAGAGGCGATTCAGTTCGCATTGTGCGCTATATAAGTATTTCATTCATTCATTCATTCAGGATTGTGTGAGGAGCCACGCGATGGGAGGAGGAGACAGGGGATGGTGGGATGACCAGGGGATGGTGGGAGGAGTCACGGGATGGTGGGAGGAGTCAGTGGATGGTGGGAGGAGCCACAGGTTTGTGTGAGGAGCCACGCGATGTTGGGAGGAGCCACGCGATGTTGGGAGGAGTCAGGGGATGGTTGGAGGAGTCACGTGATAGGAGGGGTCAGTGGATGGTGAGAGGAGTCACGGGATGGTGGGAGGAGCCACGTGATGGGAGGATTCAGTGGATGGTGAGAGGAGTCACGGGATGGTGGGAGGAGTCGTGGGTGGAGTCACACACTGGAAGATGTCACAGGATGTGGGAGGAGCCACACAGTGGTGGGAGGAGTCAGTTGGTGGTGGGAGGAGTCAGTGGATGGTGAGAGGAGTCACT
Source organism: Lithobates pipiens (assembly GCF_037356315.1). Classification (NCBI taxonomy): domain Eukaryota; kingdom Metazoa; phylum Chordata; class Amphibia; order Anura; family Ranidae; genus Lithobates; species Lithobates pipiens. Next base: position 699,321 of record NW_027507913.1, read on the forward strand.
GGATGGTGGGAGGAGCCATGTGATGGGAGGATTCAGTGGATGGTGGAAGGAGTCGTGGGAGAAGTCACGGGATGTGGGAGGAGTCAGTTGGTGGTGGGAGGAGTCAGTTGATGGTGGGAGGAGTCACAGGGTGGTGGGAGGAGTCACACGATGATGACAGCAGTCAGTGGATGGTGGGAGGAGCCACGGGGTGGTGGGAGGAGTCACGCAGTGGGAGGAGTCAGTTGATGGTGGGAGGAGTCACTGGGTGGTGGGAGGAGCCACATGATGGTGGGAGGAGTCAGTGGATGGTGGGAGGAGCCACGCGATGAGAGGAGTCAGTGGATGGTGGGAGGAGTCACATGATGGTGGGAGGCGTTACGGGATAGTGTGAGGAGCTATGCGATGGAGGGAGGAGTCACTGGATGGTGGGAGGAGACAGGAGATGGTGGGAGGAGTCACACAATGGTGGGTGGAGTCACACGATGGGAGGAGTCAGTGGGTGGTGGGAGGAGTCACTGGATGGTGGGAGGAGTCACACAGTGGGAGGAGTCAGTGGATGTTGGGAGGAGCCACGCCATGGAGGGCACCTGATGTAAGGGGCACTGTTATGGGGCACCTGATGTAAGGGGCACTCTGTTGGGGGCACCTGATGTAAGGGGCACTCTTATGGCGGCACCTGATGTAAGGTGGTTCTATTACTTACAATGTGGATGTGATTGGCTGACGTTTGTGTTCTTTCTTTGTCTTCCATCTTGTTTCGGGTACAGATAGTTGTTGGTGGAAGGACGGAATAAAAGGGTCCAGCCAGTGAAGGGGGAAGAGCTCAGAGTAATGGAGAAGAGGAGTGTCCTGCAAGGCAGAATCCGGGGCTCAGAGAAGACCGCTCACCATCAACATCTCCAAGGCCAACACACCACTGGAAGCTCTGAGGATCAGCACTAAACAGCTGCCCCGCTAGGAGGTAAAGCCTAACCTACTAACAATGTCTTTGCTACAAGTCACCCCCCAGTATCTGCTGATACCCCACATAGTTACAGGTCACCCTCCATTCTACCCATACTCTAGGCCACCCTCTGGCCCAGTCTGTAAATACTACAGATCACCAGTTATCAGGACCATCAATAGGGGGTACAGGCAGCACTTCCCATTGGGTCAGCAGGTGGTGGAACAGAAGCTGTCTGTGGATAGGTGGGGGCTGTCAGGTCAGCTTTCCAGTGCCCCATCATTTCTAATGGCAGCCCAGTCTTCGTCCGGAGGGTTCAATATTGAGTTTGCCCTTTGCAGCTATAACAGGTTCACCTCTTCTGGAAAGGCCGTCCACAAGGTTTAGGAGGGTGTCTATGGAAATGTTTGACCATTCTTCCAGAAGAACTTTTGTGAGTTCAGGCACTGATGTTGGACGAGAAGGCCTACCTCGCAGTCTCCGATCTAATTCATCCTAAAGGTGTTCTATGGGGTTGAGGTAAGGACTCTGTGCAGGCCAGTCAAGTACCTCCACTCCAAACTCGCTCATCCATGTCTTTATGGACCTTGCTTTGTGCACTGGTGAGCAATCATGTTGGAACAGGAAGAGGCCGTCCCCAAACTGTTCCCACAAAGTTGGGAGCATGAAATTGTCCAAAATGTCTTGGTATGCTGACGCCTTAAGAGTTCCCTTCACTGGAACTAAGGGGCCAAGTCCAACCTCTGAAAAGCAACCCCCCCACCATAATCCCCTCTCCGACACCATAATCCCCCCTCTGACACCATAATCTCCCCTCCCCCCACTCCATAATCTCCCCTCCCCCCACTCCATAATCTCCCCTCCCCCAACTCCATAATCTCCCCTCTGACACCATAATCTCCCCTCCCCCCACTCCATAATCTCCCCTCCCCCCACTCCATAATCCCCCCTCTGACATCATAATCTCCCCTCCCCCCACTCCATAATCTCCCCTCCCCAACTCCATAATCTCCCCTCTGACACCATAATCTCCCCTCCCCCACTCCATAATCTCCCCTCCCCCCACTCCATAATCTCCCCTCCCCCAACTCCATAATCTCCCCTCCGACACCATAATCCCCCCTCCCCCCTCCGACACCATAATCCCCCCACTCCATAATCCCCCCTCCCCCCACTCCATAATCCCCCCTCCACCAATTGGTTTGGACCAGCGCACAAAGACATTAATGGCTGTGTGTTGAGTTATTTGGAGGGGACAGGAAATGTACACTGTTATACAAGCTGTACACTCACTACTTTACATTTTAGAAGAAGAAGAAGAAATGTCACTGAGGGGTGTACTTACTTTTGTCACATACTGTATATTTACCTAGAAAAATGGTGAGGTGTTCTATACTTATTTTACCCGCTGCTACCCACCTCAATACCAGGCACTTACACCCCCTTCCTGTACACACCAATTTTCAGCTTTCAGCGCTCTCACAGTTTGAATGACAATTACTCATACAACACTCTACCCATATGAAACTTGCGTCCTTTTTTCCACACAAATAGACCTTTCTTTTGGTGGTATTTAATCACTAGTGGGGTTTTTATTTTTGTGCTATAAATTAAAAAAATTTGTTTCTGTCATAAAATTTTTCTAATTAGTAATTATGGGGGGTGTGGGGTGTATGGAGGTGGGAGGTATGTACATGAGGGGTGCGGAGTGTACGGAGGTGGGAGGTATGTACATGAGAGGTGCGGAGTGTATGGAGGTGGGAGGTATGTACATGAGGGGTGTGGAGTGTATGGAGGTCGGAGGTATGTACATGAGGGGTGTGGAGTGTATGGAGGTAGGAGGTATGTACATGAGAGGGGTGTGGAGTGTATGGAGGTGGGAGGTATGTACATGAGGGGTGTGCAGTGTATGGAGGTGGGAGATATGTACATGAGGGGTGTGGAGTGTATGGAGGTAGGAGGTATGTACATGAGATGGGTGCGGAGTGTATGGAGGTAGGAGGTATGTACATGAGGGGTGCGGAGTGTACGGAGGTGGGAGGTATGTACATGAGAGGTGCGGAGTGTATGGAGGTGGGAGGTATGTACACGAGGGGTGTGGAGTGTATGGAGGTGGAAGGTATGTACATGAGAGGGGTGTGGAGTGTATGGAGATGGGAGGTATGTACATGAGAGGGGTGTGGAGTGTATGGAGGTGGGAGGTATGTACATGAGGGGTGTGGAGTGTATGGAGGTGGGAGGTATGTATATGAGGGGTGTGGAGTGTATGGAGGTGGGAGGTATGTACATGAGGGGTGTGGAGTGTATGGAGGTGGGAGGTATGTACATGAGGGGTGTGGAGTGTATGGAGGTGGGAGGTATGTATATGAGGGGTGTGGAGTGTATGGAGGTGGGAGGTATGTACATGAGAGGGGTGTGGAGTGTATGGAGGTGGGAGGTATGTACATGAGAGGGGTGTGGAGTGAATGGAGGTGGGAGGTATGTACATGAGGGGTGTGGAGTGTATGGAGGTGGGAGGTATGTACATGAGGGGTGTGGAGTGGACTGGTATGTCCCTGCACAAAATGACATTTCTAAAGGAATAAAAGTCATTTAAAACTGCTTGCGGCTTTAATGTAATGTCTGGTCCCGGCAATATGGATGAAAATCATTGAGAACAAAGGCATGGGTACCCCGCCCCCAAGCCCATTACCAGCCCCTTTGGGTCTTGTATGGACATTAAGGAGAACCGCACACCCAAATTATAAAAAGGAAAGGCCTGAGGCCCCCAGGCCCTATATACTCAGAACAGCAGTATACAGGCGGTCCAAACAAGACAGGGACTGTGTAGGTTTGTTATTAAGTAGAATCTGTTTGTAATTTTTAACTGGTACATTTTTAAAGTGTAGCTCCAGCCAAAAAATCTATTTTTAAGCTTTTTGGAAAACATAGGGAAGGGTTATCACCCCTGTATAATTTGTTTTGCTGTCTGTGCGCACCTGTTCAGAAGATTTCACCTCACTTTCTGTCCCAATGACAATTGGATTGTTAAAATTTGGGTTTTTTTGTGAAACAAGGAACTCTTACAGGAGAGAATTTCCCTTCCTAGGGGTAGATTTCCTCTCACTTCCTGTTGTCTCCTTCTGTTTGAAAGTAGAAGTTGTTTGTAAGTTGGATGTTTGAAAGTAGGGGCCTGCTCTATATACTCAAAATATAAACGCAAAAATGTGGGCCTTAGGTGTTGGTGTTGCCACAACACTGTAATCCCTCACAGTTACTCTGGGTGGGCGCAGGAACGGGCCCTGCTGTGAAATATTAGATCAAGAATTGTAATTACATGCCCCTGAACAGGGGCAGAAAAATTGGGCCTTAGGCACTGGTGCCACAACACTGCAACCCCTTACAGTTACTCTAGTTGGGGCACAGGAATGAGCCCTGCTGCAAAGTATTGCATCAAAAATTGGCCTGTGACCAATTATGGCTCTCTTCGCTGACGCCGCTGTGAGTGGCCAAAGCATGCGGGTCATCGTGCATGCTTGGCCAATCATCAGCCAGCAATGCACTGCTATGACGCAGTGCATTATGGGCCGTGACACGCCGCTCTAATTTGGCACCAACGGACCATAATGTTCGATCTTCCTCTTGAAATGGAAGCTCATCCCTAGTGGTGAAGTATGGGGCAGGATTCCTCACCCTGCTGCCATTCCTCATTATATTTCTTAGAAAAAAGAAGAAAAAAAACACATACAAAGACAATTAAGGTGCGACCAATCTTTATTGGAGATAAATCTATAGATGGAAATGATTGTCGGGCTTCGGAGAACAGTGACGGTTGACCTAGGACTCCTCAAAGGCAGGGCCTTTTTACACTAAGCCTAAACCTTAAGATGATTCAGAGGAAGGCGAAAACCCCCCCGGCCAGATGGGCTCCAAGGGGGGGAAAAATTCCTTCCTGACCCCCTAAGGCGATCGGATTGTCCCTGAATCATCAGTCTAGGGTGCCCAGTTCATCTCATATAGAGAAAAAAACCATACATAGAACCATACAGAACATATGTATTGCAGGTATGTATGCAATAAAACACACCTACCTGCTTGTTCACAATCATCTTTGGGGCTCATTCAGAATATATGCATTGAGCATCCGCACAGATCAGCGCCCCCACACTGATCAGTGCCTCCGCCCGCCGCACCGATTCCTTATGTTTTCTGTGCCCAGCCCCCTACAGGAGGACTGGTGGTACCCCCTTATTGGTGGCCCTGGTGGTGGTATGTAGACATGCTGTGTATGATGGTATGCATGGTGCTATATACGCAGGTATGTATGCAATAAAACACACTTGCATGCTTGTTTACAATCATCTTTGGGGATCATTCAGAATATATGCATTGAGCATCCGCACAGATCAGTGCCTCCCCCACTGATCAGTGCATCCGCCCGCCGCACCGATTCCTCATGTTTTCTGTGCCCAGCCCCTACAGGAGAACCAGTGGTACCCCCTTATTGGTGGCCCCGATGGTGGTATGTTTGGTACTAGGTAGGCATGCTGAGTATGGTGGTATGTATGGCCCTATGTATACATTCTATGTATGGTTCTATGTATGGTGTAGGGAGATCATTGCCAGTGTGCCACAATTATCTCACTCAGTACTGCTTGTGTTACCGTCTCACAGCAGGCAAATCTCTTTTGAGGTCAAATACCCTCGGTTGGTGGTGACGAGGCTCTTCCTTCAAATGGTGATGAGGAGGCCCTCTATTAATGTCATTGCCCCTCGGATGGTGGTGACGAGGCTCTTCCTTCAAATGTTGCTGACGTGGCCCTCTGTTAATGTCATTGCCCCTCGGTTGGTGGTGACGAGGCTCTTCCATCAAATGGGGCTGACAAGGCCCTCTGTTAATGTCATTGCCCCTTGGATGGTGGTGACGAGGCTCTTCCTTCAAATGGGGCTGACGAGGCCCTCTGTTAATGTCATTGCCCCTTGGATGGTGCTGACGAGGCTCTTCCTTCAAATGGGGCTGACGAGGCCCTCTGTTAATGTCATTGCCCCTCGGTTGGTGGTGACGAGGCTCTTCCTTCAAATGGGGCTGACGAGGCCCTCTGTTAATGTCATTGCCCCTCGGTTGGTGGTGACGAGGCTCTTCCTTCAAATGGGGCTGATGAGGCCCTCTGTTAATGTCATTGCCCCTTGGATGGTGCCGACGAGGCTCTTCCTTCAAATGGTGATGAGGAGGCCCTCTGTTAATGTCATTGCCCCTTGGATGGTGCTGACGAGGCTCTTCCTTCAAATGGGGCTGACGAGGCCCTCTGTTAATGTCATTGCCCCTTGGATGGTGCTGACGAGGCTCTTCCTTCAAATGGGGCTGACGAGGCCCTCTGTTAATGTCATTGCACCTTGGATGGTGCTGATGAGGCCCTCTGTTAATGTCATTGCCCCTTGGATGGTGCTGACGAGGCCCTCTGTTAATGTCATTGCCCCTTGGATGGTGCTGACGAGGCCCTCTGTTAATGTCATTGCCCCTTGGATGGTGCTGACGAGGCTCTGTGTTAATGTTATTGCCCCTCGGATGGTGGCGACGAGGCTCTGGGTTGATACTGGTTTTCCAGTGGTGAGTATTAGGCCACTGGCTGCAATTCACATTCTCGCTCAGGTAGGAGAAGCCCTCAAATCTCTCCTGCCGGTGTGGAACCTCATCTCTCCCAAAGTCTTCATTTTTAATGAAAGCATCCCCTGGAATTCCTTCCCCCAGGTCTTCCTCATGCATCTGGAAAGAGAAAAAAGTATTTTGTCAATGTTTCTGATCGATAGGGAAATAATCCCTAGAAATCCCCCCATTGTGCTGGGACTCCTCCCGTATACTTACATGTCGATTTGGAAATGGTGGGCGTGAGTTCCCTTTCTCTAGCTCCTTCCAGTCCACCTTGCTGAAGTAGGGGTGTTCTCTGATGTCTCTTACTAGACTCATCCGCAGCTCTTGGTCTTTACATAGGAACTGTAAAAAGGAACAAAATATAATAAGATACACTGGAATAACATGAACAATCTATGAACAATGTAATATTTGATTCTGATTCTCTCTATTATTTTGCCTTCTGACCTGCTACTACATCCTGATTGGATTGGATGGTAGCATGGGGCCTTATTTGTGTCATATTAGTTCAGAATAGTTATTAAAGGAAAGAAACATCAGATATTTTGCAATTAAATGTGAATTAGGAATGTATTAAAAAAGAGATTTCTATGAAATCTGCACCTGCCATGATTTTTCTTATGACTCTGGCAGTCCCAGGGGAGTTCTATATGTTGTCTGTGCACGGAATGTCCCCAGAAATTGAATTCAATGTGTGCGATTGGCCCCATCACTATCCAATGGAACCACCCGGACCGTAAATTAAAAAGGGCTGCTTCTTTCCTTATGACAGGGGAAGGCAGATCCTTCCATTAAGCAGTCAGCTTGCTGAAAGTACAGCTATGACCTCCATCGATATGTGATGGTAAGAAGGTGGAACCATGTTTAATAAAATCCTAATAAGATATAATGTATGCAACAGGGAAAGAACATTGTCACTTAAAAGGTGTAAAATTTCTATGTATACTTACCATCTCTATGACGTCACGGAGATACGGGTTCATGCTATCTGGATAATGCGGTTCCCTTGTGGTCACGATCTTCACTTCTTCCTCTGCGGACTCCCTGCCGGTCAGAAATGGATGTCTGCCGAAAGCCATCTTATACACGATTATTCCCAGAGAGAAATAATCAGCCGCTCCGAAGTATGGAATGTTTTGAAGGGCCTGTAGAAACATAAAGAGAAAAAGAAGGATGAGCTGATTGTTGGGTAGAGGACGGAGACGACTCAATGCTGATATATGGGATCTATGAATCCTCCCAGGACTCCTAAAATTGTGCTCAAAAGACCTCAAACCAAGGCGGAGCTTGTGAATATTGGAGGTGGGGCTTTAGGTCTCACAGAGACACAAAAGGAAATTGGCTGAAATCTTCCAAATTGAGGTAAATTTCACCAGAACAGGTGTGCCCGTTGAAGGTTTCTCCTCCCCTCGTGTTCTGGGGAAATATCTAAAACTCTAACTTTCTTTCTCAATGACAATGGTCACCAATACAAACCAATGGGGACAAATACCCCTGGAATATTGTTCCAGCCTGGAAACCCACTGAAACCAACCAGGTCACCAGTAAAGAAATTCTTAATTTAGTGAAAAATTACCTCCCTTTAGCTTATCTCTATATCCCATTATAACAAATATTACAATTAGGTCTAATATCAGGTGGAAAGCAAGTATCTTACCTCTGGCGACAAGTACCCTGGTGTTCCCGATTGTCCTTGAATCCTGCTGGACTCCGTGACGCCCATACGTGCCAAGCCGAAATCGGCTATTTTGATGTGTCCAACGTTATCCAAAAGAATATTTGCAGGCTTGAGGTCTCTGTGGATGATCTCCCTAGAATGCAGAAACTGCAGACCACAGATCATTTCTGCTATGAAGTATCTGATGGGGGAAAGAGATAGAGGAATTAGCATCACAAATCATCACAGAGTAATGAAATCTAAAGATGAAATGACTTCCCCCTGTAATACATAGGGGTTTGGATGGACGAGGCTCAGGTGAAGGGGCTGACTACATCACTGGCTGTGGTCAGTCACCCCCGACTCCAGAGTGACCCGTTCATTGATCTTACCTTATGGTGCCCCCAGGAAATGGAGCTACTGCCATGGCACAATGGAGATCCCCTCTGGTCACACATTCCAGGACAAAGGCGAGATGATTCTGTGTGAACACAAGAGATAAAGTTTACATTATAGACATGCAGGATTTCATTTTGTGGAGGAATAGACAGACACACTTAATTTAGGAAAACCGGACAGAGGAACTAAGTAGGCCGCCATTACTGGACTGTTCTTATTGCAATGCTACTTCTGTCTGGTCTGGTAAAGAAATTGGAAGGTGAAAAGACTTACCTTTGTCTGGAACGTTCCAAACAGATGTGTAATAAATGGACACTCCCTGGCTACTTTCAGCACGTCACGTTCTAAGAAAACCATATCACTATCGTCTTCATAATGAATAAATTCTGTCTTTTTCACAAGTTTAACCGCCAGCTTCTGGTCAATGGCGGGATGAGAGGCCAAGATCACCTGCGAACTGGCCCCCTTTCCAAGGACTCCATAACAGGTCATGTGTTCAAAGGAGAGTACACATGACTGGTCCTTGGTGACCACGCTGGATGGTACTTGTGAGGCGATCTCATCATGTGTGCTGCGGATGGATGGATTGTCTAGGTCGCACTCTGGTGGAGTAGCCACGTCTTGGTCGCACTCTGGTGGAGGGGCCACGTCTTGGTCGCACTCTGGTGGAGGGGCCACGTCTTGGTCGCACTCCGGTGGAGGGGCCACGTCTTGGTCGCACTCCGGTGGAGGGGCCACGCCTTGGTCGCACTCCGGTGGAGGGGCCACGCCTTGGTCGCACTCCGGTGGAGTGGCCACGCCTTGGTCGCACTCCGGTGGAGTGGCCACGCCTTGGTCGCACTCCGGTGGAGTGGCCACGCCTTGGTCGCACTCCGGTGGAGTGGCCACGTCCTGGTCGCACTCCGGTGGAGTGGCCACGTCCTGGTCGCACTCCGGTGGAGTGGACAGGTCCTGGTCGCACTCCGGTGGAGTGGACAGGTCCTGGTCGCACTCCGGTGGAGTGGACAGGTCCTGGTCGCACTCCGGTGGAGTGGACACGTCCTGGTCGCACTCCGGTGGAGTGGACACGTCCTGGTCGCACTCCGGTGGAGTGGACACGTCCTGGTCGCACTCCGGTGGAGTGGACACGTCCTGGTCGCACTCCGGTGGAGTGGACAGGTCCTGGTCGCACTCCGGTGGAGTGGACAGGTCCTGGTCGCACTCCGGTGGAGTGGACAGGTCCTGGTCGCACTCCGGTGGAGTGGACACGTCCTGGTCGCACTCCGGTGGAGTGGACACGTCCGGGTCGCACTCCGGTGGAGTGGACACGTCCTGGTCGCACTCCGGTGGAGTGGACACGTCCTGGTCGCACTCCGGTGGAGTGGCCAGGTCCTGGTCGCACTCCGGTGGAGTGGACACGTCCTGGTCGCACTCCGGTGGAGTGGACACGTCCTGGTCGCACTCCGGTGGAGTGGACACGTCCTGGTCGCACTCCGGTGGAGTGGCCAGGTCCTGGTCGCACTCCGGTGGAGTGGACACGTCCTGGTCGCACTCCGGTGGAGTGGACACGTCCTGGTCGCACTCCGGTGGAGTGGCCAGGTCCTGGTCGCACTCCGGTGGAGTGGCCAGGTCCTGGTCGCACTCCGGTGGAGTGGACACGTCCTGGTCGCACTCCGGTGGAGTGGCCAGGTCCTGGTCGCACTCCGGTGGAGTGGCCAGGTCCTGGTCGCACTCCGGTGGAGTGGACACGTCCTGGTCGCACTCCGGTGGAGTGGACCCGTCCTGGTCGCACTCCGGTGGAGTGGACACGCCCTGGTCGCACTCCGGTGGAGTGGACACGCCCTGGTCGCACTCCGGTGGAGTGGACACGTCCTGGTCGCACTCCGGTGGAGTGGACCCGTCCGGGTCGCACTCCGGTGGAGTGGACACGTCCTGGTCGCACTCCGGTGGAGTGGACACGTCCTGGTCGCACTCCGGTGGAGTGGACACGTCCGGGTCGCACTCCGGTGGAGTGGACACGTCCTGGTCGCACTCCGGTGGAGTGGACACGTCCTGGTCGCACTCCGGTGGAGTGGCCAGGTCCTGGTCGCACTCCGGTGGAGTGGACACGTCCTGGTCGCACTCCGGTGGAGTGGACACGTCCGGGTTGCACTGTGGTGTGCAGTCAATACCGCGTACACCTACAATAAAAAAAGAGAGGAATTAGATTTAGCACCTTCACCTACATTTCATATATTTTTCTTTGTAGAACATCAAATTATGGAGAGAAGAGATGAAAACGCTGGTGCCAGAGACCATGAATAAACTCTACAGGACAGGGACACAAGGAGGACTAATGTTGTACTTTGTATAAAAATGCTGGTTTCCTGCCACTCATCCCGACCCACTGGTTGGCAATAATGGCATGAAAAGTCAGAGGGGCTGGTAGTACCCAGCCCGTAATCAGCCTGCCCATACATGGTTAGAATCTTGGCTGGTCCTTGCTTAGCCGGGTGAGATTGGAAGTGTCTATGGCCGGCTTTAGGAGCGCAGACACTTCTAATGACAGCACTTGGGGTAAAGGCATAGTGCATATTAAAATGCTGATGGATAATGAATTAGTGCGGTTTTATTTGTGTTGGTTTTGTCCGTCTGTCTGGCCTTGTTTACAAGGGTGATGAGGCCCATATAACATGAATGGGACGTTTCTACAACATCTGTATCTTCCAGGTGCTGCATGCAGGCAGTCCATTGACAATGAGTAGAACGCACAGCTGCACGCACGCAGCCACTTCTCCTAATATGACATGCACTGTCTGCATTCAGGGCCATTCGCCCACACCCAGGACCGCTGGGTCCTGGGTGTGGGCGCTTGGCTGGGTGGGCTTGGTGGGCATTGATAGGTGGCACTGATGGGCATTGATAGGTGGCACTGGTGGGCACTGTTACTCTATAAATGAGGCATAATCGCCTCTTCCTTTTCAGGGTCGATGTCCCTTTAAGATGAGCCGGTGATCGGCTTTTTTCTTCTCCTGTCAGCAGAGGAGAAAAAAAAACGATCACTGAGCTTTTGTTTACATCATGTAATGAGCCGTCATTGGCTGATAACTGATCACATGATAAGGGGTCGGGATTGGCCCCGTACTCGGATCGGTGGTCTTCCGAGTCTCAGTGACTCTGTGATCACGGCGCCCTCCGCAGGGAGCGTGCACAGGGGGATGTCATATGACGGCCTCCCGGGAATTCACATCCGCGCTGTGCCCGTCATTTGCCCACAGCGCGGATGTCAGGGGGTTAAACAGGTGGTGAGGAGGCAATATAACACCTTCTTGCCTCCTGTCAAATGCCCTCTGAAGAGCGACTTGAATGTGGATTGCTGTTCAGAGGGCACAACATGTTTAAATGAGCCCTAAGGCAGTTCATACAATCCGTTATTCTTTGTCCATTCAGTAGGGAACAGGAGGGACTATTTCATGTTTTCTTTGGGGCACTGCTAAGTAATCTTCTGGTTTTCAACAAGTACAAAATCCCGGGGAGACGGTGCCAATAAGAGATCTATAACCGTCCATCTGCGTGTGTATGGACCTCCCAGTAGTGTGCAGACGTGGATTGTTGGGGATGAAAACAAAAGATTGACATACATGACTACAGAGGTGCAATCACAATGAGGCCATCAAAGAGAAAGCGGGGGAGGGATCTAGGTCCCATGTGGGATGGTCATGGGGGGCGGCATTATCCGCACTGCCCATGGGGGGAGCGGCATTGTCCGCACTGCCCATGGGGGGAGCGGCATTGTCCGCACTGCCCATGGGGGGAGGGGCATTGTCCGCACTGCCCATGGGGGAGCGGCATTGTCCGCACTGCCCATGGGGGAGCGGCATTGTCCGCACTTCCCATGGGGGGTGGCATTGTCTGCACTGCCCATGGGGGGGGCACTGGGGGGCACTGAACCAATTGGCACCTTTGTTTTGTTTTTTGTGGGTTTACAACCACTTTAAATATTGCTTATAAATGTGTGTTTATTAGGATTGTACAATAAGTACATGGGTTGTGTGTATGTCAGGGGTTGACAAATTTGCTTTGAATTTAGGAGCCAGTTTTTGTTTTTTTAGAGTGGTATGGATTGTCAGCTCCCGGGGTAAGGCCACTCATTTTCACCCCCTATCCCTAACTCACAATGGAGCACCCAGTCAATAACTCCATTGAAACGCTGTTACATCAGGGTTATGGGCTGACCAGAAAGAGAGTAAGGCTGGCAACAGATGGAACTGGCTGGCACTGGCAGGTACGTGGAACTGCCAGATGGCATTGGCAGGTGACACTGGTTTGGCACTGGCAGGTGGCACTATTGGCACTGGCAGGTGGCACTATTGGCACTGGCACTGATTGGCAGGTGGCACTGGTTTGGAAGTGGCAGGTGGCCCTGGTTGGTGATGGCAGGTGGCCCTGGTTGGCGGTGGCACTAGTTGTCACTGGCAGATGGCACTGATTGGTGGTGGCACTGGTTGGTGTTGGCAGGTGGCACTGGTTGGCGGTGGCACTAGTTGCCACTGATTGGTGGTGGCACTGTCAGGTGGCACTGATTGGCAGTGGCAGGTGGCACTGATTGGCGGTGGCAGGTGGCACTGGCAGGCACGTGGAACTGCCAGATGGCATTGGCAGGTGATACTGGTTGGCATTGGCAGGTGACACTGGTTTGGAACTGGTAGGTGGCACTGATTGGCGGTGGCACTGGTTGGTGGATGCAGGTGGTATTGATTGGCGGTGGCACTGGTTGGCACTAGCAGGTGACACTGATTGGCGATGGCACTCGTTGGCACTGGCAGATGCCACTCGTTGGCACTGGCAGATGCCACTGGTTGGCGCTGGCAGGTGGCACTGGCAGGTTTTACACTGAGCTCTCTATTACTGAAATGTAACAGAGGAGCTGTCAGAATTGAGCTTAAAGCGGAGCTCCACCCTAAAGTGCACCTTCCGCTCATTGGAACCCTCCCCCCCTCCGGCGCCACAATTGGCACCTTTCAGGGGGGAGGGGGGTGCAGGTACCTGTACAGTACAGGTATCTGCACCCACTTCCGGCGTAGATTCTGCAGAAGCTACACCCCTTTCCGAAGGTCCCCCGCTGCCTGCTGGGAAACACACGGATCCCAGAGACAGCGGGGACCATCCTTATTGCGCAGCGCGACTCGCGCATGCGCAGTAGGGAACCGGGAAATGAAGCCAAAAGGCTCCACTTCCTGGTTCCCATACCCAAGATGGCAGCGGCAGCACCCGAGAGACGATCGAGAGATCAGCTTCGGGTGCCGACATCGCGGGCGCGCTGGGCGGGTAAGTGTCATTATTTTAAAAGTCAGCAGCTGCAGTATTTGTAGCTGCTGGCTTTTAAAAAAAAAAATGGCGGACTCCCGCTTTAATGTCGGAATGGGCGGGACTCGGCCGGGGTGTGAAGCTGACAAGTAACAGAGAGGTGGTGTAGTGTCATATTTTGCTCCCTGAACATTGAAGCTCGGGGATAGGGATGAGGACACTGAACATTGAAGCTCGGGGATAGGGATGAGGACACTGAACATTGAAGCAGGGGGATAGGGATGAGGACACTGAACATTGAAGCTCGGGGATAAGGATGAGGACACTGAACATTGAAGCTCGGGGATAGGGATGAGGCCACTGAACATTGAAGCTCGGGGATAAGGATGAGGACACTGAACATTGAAGCTCGGGGATAGGGATGAGGACACTGAACATTGAAGCTCGGGGATAGGGATGAGGCCACTGAACATTGAAGCTCGGGGATAAGGATGAGGACACTGAACATTGAAGCTCGGGGATAGGGATGAGGACACTGAACATTGAAGCTCGGGGATAGGGATGAGGACACTGAACATTGAAGCAGGGGGATAAGGATGAGGACACTGAACATTGAAGCTCGGGGATAGGGATGAGGACACTGAACATTGAAGCTCGGGGATAGGGATGAGGCCACTGAACATTGAAGCTCAGGGATAGGGATGAGGACACTGAACATTGAAGCTCGGGGATAGGGATGAGGACACTGAACATTGAAGCTCGGGATAAGGATGAGGACACTGAACATTGAAGCTCGGGGATAGGGATGAGGACACTGAACATTGAAGCTCGGGGATAGGGATGAGGCCACTGAACATTGAAGCTCGGGGATAAGGATGAGGACACTGAACATTGAAGCTCGGGGATAGGGATGAGGACACTGAACATTGAAGCTCGGGGATAGGGATGAGGACACTGAACATTGAAGCAGGGGGATAAGGATGAGGACACTGAACATTGAAGCTCGGGGATAGGGATGAGGACACTGAACATTGAAGCTCGGGGATAGGGATGAGGACACTGAACATTGAAGCTCGGGGATAGGGATGAGGACACTGAACATTGAAGCTTGGGGATAGGGATCTCTGCTTTGCTTGTCAGTGTCACACACAGTGCGCAGCCGCAGAGTGTGGAGGAGGGGGGAGGGGGTCAGTCATTGTTAATAGTGATAGTGAGTGGGCTGGTGGCAGCTTAGGCGCCAGGTTGTGATTTCTGGTGGCATTGGTGACCTGGCGCCTGGGGTTTGTGGAGCCCTGGTGTATGTCTTGTGTTGATTGTAACTAAAAAATGTCATAAAAAAGGACTTGATTTAAAAAATATTAAAAAAACATTTGTACCTATGGGAATGTGACCCCAAAACATTTTTTTGAAAAAAAAAATTTCTTTGAAAAAAAAAAAAAATTTTTTTGAAAAAAAAAAAAATTTTTTTAAAAAAAAAAAAATATGAAGAAAATAATATACTTTGAAAAAAAAAAGTGAAAAAAAAATTTTTTTTGGAAAAAAAAAAAAAAAAAAAATTTATAAAAAATAAAAAAATCTTTGAATAAAAACACTTACCAATCTCAGTGTCTGTATCCCGGTGATGTCTATTGGCTTTACAGCCGGAACCGAAACATCGAACGACGGCTCTGAAACAGCCGCGCACAAACGCTCGGGTCCTCTTCAGCTTGGAGGGCTTTTTGGTTGGGGTATCTGCAGGCTGGTCACTGACACCTCCTACCATGGCCCTTCCTTTGCTGGGTTTCTCTTTGATGTTTTTCAGAGAAACAATCTGATTACATTTAAATCGGTTCATTATTAAGAATAAAGAAACTCGCTTTAAATGTATGACAACAAATATTGCAATGAAATTGAATTGACCGAAATCAAATCCAATAATATCACAAGGTATCTCTCAGGAGAGATAAAAGCCAACCTCACTTGTCAGTGGACAGTCAACTTCTGATGAATTCTGCCCCAGCGTCTGAATATATAGGGGGACTCAGCCAATGAAATCACAGCGACTTTGGCTCAGCCAATCACAGTGACTTTGGCTCAGCCAATCACAGTGACTTTGGCTCAGCCAATCACAGTGACTTTGGCTCAGCCAATCACAGTGACTTTGGCTCAGCCAATGAAATCACAGTGCAGTCATGTGACTTTTTTTTTTTTTTTTTTGAAAAATTAACTGACGATTTTTCTTAAAGGAGCCAGTATACGGATGTAATAGGGATATACGGCTCCTGGAAGAACATGTTATTGTGAATGAGATTTAACCCTTACAGTCCCATGGCTGAAATAAAGATCTCTATTCTTATGATAACATTGTGAATGGAGCCTTAGAAATCCTCTCCGCACATCAAATCTTTTCATTTCTTTTATTTTATCATTATTACACACCAATTATTTCTCCATGAGGGGGGGAGGGGTGATGAGCCTCACGCTGCTCCCCGGGGCCGCCCGCCGTGTGAAGATCCGTACCGCGCTCTACTAACCAATCACAATTGATAACGGAAGTGACGTTCAGTCGCAGCCATCTTACTATACCCCGCACTCCTCTATAGTAAGCATACACTGAGAAGGCGGACATCTTGTTACACCCACCGGAGTTTGATGCATAAATAGAGTATTTAGAAATCGGAATGTTTGGATGTTACATTTTAAAAGCCGCAGCAAACCTGCCCACCTCACACGTTTGCTAATGTGACAGAAAACTCTGAGTTCAGTCCGTGGGATTTCACCATATAACCTCCGATTTTGTGTTTTATAAAAAGTGTAAAATGCAAAACTCTGGTGGGTGTAACAAGATGTCCGCCTTCCCCCCCCCCTTCTCGGTCTATCCTCACAGTGGAGGAGTGCCTGGTGTAGCAAGATGGCGACGACGGATCGTCACTTCCGTTACTAATTCTGAGGGGTCGCGGAATCTGACGGAACACCGGAGCCAGCGCTGCAGCGGTCAGTCCGCCCGATTCTCTTGTATGAAATCTTCACTCTCCACCCTTTGTCTCTCAGCTCCTCCCCTATCAAACAGGCTCCACCCTCCTCGCACTCATCTCCGTGGTAACCGTACACTGCAGGGGGAGGAGATAAGAGACACAGCCCCACCCCTCATTCTTCCTCTCTGTTTACTAATATGGAGGCGTCCAATCAGCGGCGGGACAAGTGACCAGCAAGGAAGGTGGGGCCGGTAGCGGAAGGGGCGGGGCAGGGATTGAAACGCACAGTGTCTGGTAGTCATGATCATCTCTCGCCAGGTTAGACCCCGAAGTATCGAGGGGGAGGGGGAGTGTCCACTATAGAGGGTCCCCCTCCCCCAACACACACAGAGGACCAATCATAGGCTGAGCTCTACTACCATCCCCCATCATCCCAGGAGGGACCCCAACTCTACTCAGCTATACAGAGGGGGAGGGGCAGTGTGAGAGGGAGGGGTGTCAGGTGAGGGGGAGGGGTGTAAGGTGAGGTGATGAGGAGTATTGATGGGAGGTTCTCTGTCGCTCTTCATGTGTCGGTGCTCTTCGATGAGGTGGGGGTGTATTTCTCGGAGGGGGAGGGGTGTAATGAGGAGTATTGATGGGAGGTTCTCTGTCGCTCTTCAGGTGTCGGTGCTCTTTGATGAGGTGGGGTGTATTTCTCGGAGGAGGAGGGGTGTAGTCTGGAGGAGTATTGATGGGATGTTAGGGGATGGGATGTTGGTAGGGGGCACACTTTAGTGGCACTGGTAGGTGACACTGATGAGGCACGGGTAGGGGGTTACACTTTAGTGGCACTGGTAGGTGACAATGATGAGGCACGGGTAGGGGGCACACTTTAGTGACACTGGTAGGTGACACTGATGAGGCACGGGTAGGGGGCACACTTTAGTGGCACTGGTAGGTGACACTGATGAGGCACGGGTAGGGGGCACACTTTAGTGGCACTGGTAGGTGACACTGATGAGGCACGGGTAGGGGGCACACTTTAGTGACACTGGTAGGTGACACTGATGAGGCACGGGTAGGGGGCACACTTTAGTGACACTGGTAGGTGACACTGATGAGGCACGGGTAGGGGGCATACTTTAGTGGCACTGGTAGGTGACACTGATGAGGCACGGGTAGGGGGGCACACTTTAGTGGCACTGGTAGGTGACACTGATGAGGCACGGGTAGGGGGCACACTTTAGTGGCACTGGTAGGTGACACTGATGAGGCACGGGTAGGGGGCACAGACTAGCGGCACTGGTAGGTGACACTGATGAGGCACGGGTAGGGGGCACACTTTAGTGGCACTGGTAGGTGACACTGATGAGGCACGGGTAGGGGGCACACTTTAGTGGCACTGGTAGGTGACACTGATGAGGCACGGGTAGGGGGCACACTTTAGTGGCACTGGTAGGTGACACTGATGAGGCACGGGTAGGGGGCACACTTTAGTGGCACTGGTAGGTGACACTGATGAGGCACGGGTAGGGGGCACAGACTAGCGGCACTGATGGGCACATATTGGGACCGATGTTCCTGTAACAGAAGCTGGTTACTGGCTGCTTTATTTTCTCCTTCCGCTGATTGTGAGAATAAAAAAGCAGATAATCGGCTTCTGTTTACTTCTGTGATCAGCTGTTGGCTGAGAGCTGATCATGTGATAAAGTGCCGCAGCGATTGGCTCTTTACCCTGTTCTGTGATCAGCTGAGTGGGAAGAACTCGATGATTGGAGAGCGCGCCGCAGGGGGCACGTGAGCGGCACCATCACGGGAGGACATCTGTGGTCTCCCTCCCACCACCGGAAGGCCGCGCTGTAACAGTCTTTCTATAGCGCCGGTGGAAAGTAGTTAACGGCTTGCCGACCAGCCGCCGCGGTTGTACTGCGGAAACGCGGCTCTGCGAATCGCCGTCATGTTACGTTGCTTCCATATTCAGCCACTAGGGGCGCGCATGCTCGTCCATGAAACCGATGCCATCACCCGGAGAACAGCGATCTGTGTGTTTCTTATCTGAGGGGAGAAGAGACAGATCATCTGTTCACACAGAGTATGAAGAGCCATCTGTCATCTCCCCTACACAGTCCCCTCCCCCCCTTCAGTTAGAACATGTAGTAGAGGACGCATTAACCCCTTGATCGCCCCCTAGTGTTAACCCCTTCCCTGCCAGTGACATGTTTACAGTAATTGATGCATATTTATAGCATTGATCGCTGTATAAATGCCAATAGTCCCAAAAAATGTGTCAAAATTGTCCGACGTGTCCGCCATGTTGCCGTCCCGGTAAAAGTTGCAAGTCGCCGGCATTACTAGTAAAAATAATAAAATAATAAATATGCCATAACTATCCCTATTTTGTAGACGCTTTACCTTTTGCGTAAACCAATCAATATACACTTATTGATTTTTTTTTTTTTTCTACAAAAATATGTAGAATACATGTCGGCCTAAACTGGGGAAAAAATATTTTTTATATATCTTTGGGGGATATTTATTATAGCAAAAAGTAAAAAAAACATTGCTTTGTTTTATTTTTTGTTTTCAAAATTGTCGCTTTTTTTGTTTATAACGCAAAAAAGAAAAAATGAAGAGGCGATTAAATACCTCCAAAAGAAAGCTCTATTTGTGGTGGGGGGGGGGCATTTATTTATTTATTTATTTTTGGATGCTACGTCACCCAACTGCATAATGGTCAGTTAAAGCGACGCAGTGCTGAATTGCAAAAAGTTCTCTGGTCAGGAGGGGGGGTAAAATCTTTCGGGGCTGAAGCGGTTAAAGTGGTTGTAAAAAGAAAAAGCACCTGGGTGCAGCAGCCCCCTCCTTATACTTACCTGAGCCAGTAATGTGCAGGAGGTCAGTGGCTCTCCCGGGTCTCTTCTCATTCATTGGCTCTGTATACTGTCAATCTGAGATAATGAGAGGAGGGGGGGGGGGCTGAGCTGCACTCTGTGACTGGGCACACCGAGCAATAACTTGGGATGGAGCCCTGCTCAGGTGCCCCCCAGAGCAAGCAGCTGGGAAGGTCTGTAATTATGAACTGGTAATAACGGGAAGAACTACTCATGAAAGAGACCTTTCAGATGGTGAGTTGGGCGGGGGGCGGTAAAAACAGGCATCTGATGTAGTTTTGCAGTCTGGATGTTTGGGACTGAGCAGTATAGAGGTATATAGTGTAAGCTTTGTGCTGTCAGTGTGATCTCCCGCCCCGGGATTGGAGAGGTCTGTGCTGCTCACATAACATTGTCTCGCCTCTTCTGGCTGATTTCTGAGGTGCTGCGGCCCGATTCCTCCCATGATCACAATTAGGGTTGTCACCTTTTCTTCACCTCAAACCCAAACACTTGATCGGTGCACACCAATTTTTATTATAGTATAAACTATAGATATATTTTGGTATTAAATAATATTTCTAATCATATGAAGTTAATAACAAGAGTCCCCCTTTACGTCAGAGTCCACGGAGTCCCCCTTTTATATCTGAACTCACAGAGTTCCCTTTCACTCTAAGGGGGGACTCTGCAGACTCTGATGTAAGGGAGAATTCTGGGGACTCTAACATAAGGGATGCTCTGGGAACCCTGATTTAAGGGGGGACACTGAGAACACTGATGTATGGAGAGAACCCTGATTTACCTTAGTGTACTCTCTCAGAGGCAGGAGAGAGAAGGGGTAGACTTCAGACACGGAGGGATGGTGAGCTCACTCACCCTTTGGAAGTCAGCACCTCTCATCCAAATGTATCTGAGGCTGCTGGGCTTCAAATTTTCGGCCCCCACTTTCCTTTTTCTGAGGCACAGCACCAGGCATTGGAATGTGGGCAGACAAAGAGGAGTAGGGGGTGGGGGGAAGAGGTGCAGATTGAGCCCTCTCTCCTCTCCTGTCTGTGTGTGTTTTGTTGGGGAAGAGGGAATTGTTAGTGCTGGCTTTGGGCTGTGTGAAAGAGAGTGTTACAGACACTCTCAGCTTAGACAACTGCAGCCAGCAACCCAGCTGGGAGGCCATAGTACAGTTTAAATAATGTGTCTGGGTCTCAGACAGTCTGAAACCCGGACACATGATTCCAAACCCGAACTGTCCGGGTGAATCCTGGACAGGTGGCAACCCTAATCATAATAGTCTCTCTAGGGCTGAAACAACTAATCCATTATGAAATGAATCGATTACTATTTTCATAATCGATGAATCGGCCGGTAACCTAATGGGTTAAAAAAACCTAAAATGAGCCCTTTATAATACAAAGATAGCAAATAATCGCTACTATAAATATTCCTGTCACTGTTCTAAAGTAAAAAATGAACCCCTTTCAGTAGTGATTATCGGCTTTTTCTACTATAAAGGGCTCATTTTAGTTTTTTAGTTTTTAACCCCATTATGTTACTAAACGCGTTAGACCCGGTTCACATCTATGCGTTTTTGGTGCTTTTTGCAGAAATGCACTGCAGTTCATTTCCATGGTTTCCTATGGGACACGTTCACATCTGAAAGGGGTGGGGACTTTTAAACGCAAAATAATGCTTTATTGGTTCAATATACTTCAATGGAGAAGCTGCAGAAAAGCGTGTCATGTGTTTTTGCAGCAATTTGTGTGCCCAAAAAAAATGTAAAAATACAAATTGCAGAAAAATCACGTGCGCAAAAATCAAAACGCACAGCAAAAGGCACTGCAGAAACAGATCAAAAGCAAACTGCATAGGTGTGTACCGAGCCTTGTGCTGACCACACCGATCAATTTTCAGATGAGAATATTCAGACTAAAAATCTTTCTACATTCGCTGAATGAAAGAATTTTGTTTGAAATTTTCACTTGTTTTTAAAATGAAGGTAATATCTGAATGAAAACCACATCCACTGTCTGAAAATTCCTTCCACTAAGACCTTTTCTGTTATTTCTACATTTTCCCCTCACTGTGGTTGAAAATGAACGTCAATTTGATCCACTTTTTTTTTTTAAGGTTATTAAGCGATTAATCGGCCAACTAATGGATGGTGAAAATAATGGTTAGTTGCAGCCCTAATTCTCTCCCAGTGTTGCTGGGAGAAACCTTGAAACACAACGTACATCCTCCAAGCTAATGAAGCCAATCCTCTTTTATTCACAGATGTGTCCATCACCAACGTTCGCCATCCCAGCTTCACCATTCATGCAGAAGTTTGCTTATGGAACCCGTGTCAGCGTTTACCTGATGAAAAGGTCAGCTCAGCATTCATCATCTTGTTTTGTCGGAGAATAAAGGTGGGGGGAGGGGGAGAATGTTCCAAAATAGATGACAAAGTAGGACGTGTTACTAGTCAGCAAATCTAGGACAGGTAAGTCCTGCATATTGGTGACTACATATCGGAAGTGAAGGCCGGGTTCACACTTGTGGGAATTGGATGAGGGTTTCCCCGCATCCATTTCACATGACGGGAGAGTGTGACCGGCTGTCATTGGAGCCGCTTCACACATCTCCGGGGCGGCTACAGAGCGCACTGCAGAAGGGTCCGATGTGTCTTTGGCTGTTTTCAGGTCTGAATTGAGGCAAAATTCTGCCCCCCCCCCCCATAAAAAACGGAGAACAGGGGCGCTCCACAAACCGTGTGAACCCAGCCTTAAATCGGAGCTCCGCCCAAAAGGGATGTACTGCTTTTACCACCCCCCATTACCTAGTTTCAACAGGTTCCTGCACCCACTTCTGCTTGGGCAGAAGTTCTCACCCCTCCCCCCTGCGATTTTCTGGGAAACGTCACAGGTCCCAGAAGATTGCATGACCTGTGGAGAGGCAGCCGCCTTTTCCAGGCTTTACTATCTCAGGGCCGCTCTGTGCAGTTAAGTAGTATAACATGTTCTTCTAAAGTCTGTGGTTTTTTGTTTATTGAAAAACATAATTTTAAGGTTCAAAGCAAGTTTCTCGGCCCCCTAGTATTTCTGGCTGTGGCCAATGTAAGTAAGGGCTAATCATTTATGTAGAATTTACAGAAGCAGCTGGGACTGGTGTCTAGCTATGGGGAGGAGTGGAGGATCAGCCCTGCTTTAACCACTTAAGGACCGCCTCGCGCCAATATATACGTCGGCAGAATGGCACGGCTGGGCACAATCACGTACCGGTACGTGATTCTTTAAGTGCCCAGCCGTGGGTCGGGAGCGCGCGGCTGGCTCCCGACCCGGTCCTGTGATCTGTGGCCGCGGGACCAGCGGACCCGATCGCCGCTGGTGTCCCGCGATCGGGTCACAGAGCTGAAGGAGGAGGAGAGGTCTGTGTAAACAAGCCTCTCCCCGTGCTTCCCTGAGGGGCTGTCACCGATCGTCTCTTGTTCTGGGCGCGTCTCCGATCTCAGTAAAGAAACATCGGCTCTTTACCCATGTGATCAGCTGTGTCCAATCATATGTAAACAAGGAAATGGCAGTTATCTGCTTGACTCTCTCACTGAAAGAGTGGGAGGAGAGAGCCGATCAGCAGCATTTCCTCACAGGGGAGACCTGTACATATCATCGGTGCCGCCTCATCTGTGCCCCATCTGTACCCCATCGGTGCCGCCTCATCTGTGCCCCATCGGTGCCCCCTCATCTGTGCCCCATCAGTGTCGCCTCATCTGTGCCCCATCGGTGCCGCCTCATCTGTGCCCCATCTGTACCCCATCGGTGCCACCTCATCTGTACCCCATCGGTGCCGCCTCATCTGTGCCCCATCGGTGCAGGAGAAAAATGACTTCTTTACAAAATTTTCTAACAGAAACAGACTTTTTATTTATTTTTTGTTTGTTTTACAATATTTGGTCTTGAGTATTGAGGTGGTTAATGGCCCCTTTTCATATCCACCAAATCCTCTACAATTCTGCGGCAGTGCTTAGTATTATTCTTAAAATCAATCCCTGTGTCCCCATGGAGCTCCTTGGATTTCAGGCCCCTAAATGTGTCACATCTTCTTCTGTCTAATGGACAACGAAGCTCTTGATTCGAATGTCAAATGCTAGTTTGTACTGGTCCGAGGAGCTGGCATTTTACAGCTGTGTGATGGGAGGAAGATGATTTTCTTTTTCTTTAAACTCCCATCAAGTAGGGCTATGTGGTAGACTTTAAATTCTGATTCTGATTGTGCCGTCTGTAATCAATAACTGTTCATCTCCATTCTCTGTCCAGAGGAATCCTTCATGGATGACTTTGATGAGGGCGCTTATTACGAAGCTTTGGGCACGAGACCGGCACTTAACATGGACAAGCTGGATGAGTCCTACCAGAAGGTGATTGAATTGTTCTTCGTGTGCACCAGCGAGAACCCCAAGGAACGGCCTTCTGCACCTCCAATTGTGGAGGCCTTGGAAGCGCAGGGGGTCAAGTAGTCATTTAGAATTCTGTTTAAAGGTTTCTGTTGGAATGGTTTTAATGTTTTTAACTATGAGAAGGCAGCTTTGTGTTGCTGTAATGTTTTCTAGAATGGTAGATTAGAGCAATGGTGAGCTCTGCTCTTCATCAGAGGTACTAATGCTGCCATATGAGGCTAGAAGTAAACTCAGCAGTTATGTCCCACGTAGCAGGTCCCTGACATCATGTATGTCATTCCAATGTGAAAGTATTGCTGGCCTTGCTGTATATAGCACTGAGGCACACAAACCTACCTCTAGCCAATGATGGTGCCACCTTTTGGAGTCTTCCTGAAGACACTTCTGCTGCCCCCATCCATCATGGTCACATCCTATAAGGCACATGCCCAGCCCAGCTTTTATTTTAGAATAACTGTGGCAACCAGGTATTACAAGGGTGTTTGGGTGCTGGAGGTAGGGTTTGATTTGTACAAAACCTAAACGTGATACAAGGTGCACTTTCATATGGGGGGAAAGTGTAAATGGAGAGTTTACTTCCCACTTTACCTCCAGCAACCCCTTTGCAGTTCTCTACACATAACTGCAGCAAACAGCCCTCAAGTACCTATTGACTTATGTAAGCTGCCCTAAGGTCCTACCAGGCTGCTGTATGCCAGATACTTCTAGTTCTGAGCCATGCTTGGGATTTCTTTGTAAATCTGAGACATTGATTGGCTGCTCAGACCAAGGAAGATACTTTTTGGGCCTTTGCATAGCATAGAACCTGTTCCTCCTGCCCTACTAGAAGTATTAAAGAAAAAAGCTGGAGGGAGTTTGCTTGTAGGCACGGCCTGCTGTCCTCTCCAAGATGGCTGCCTGGAGCTCATAGCAGAAGATGATTAGTCTTTAGTAGGTTCCTGCTGGTGTTTTGTCAGATTAGGCGAACCGTCAAAGTGTAACGCAAGTGACATTTCGTCGCCGCCATCTTGCTACACCCCGCACTTGTCCCTAGTGAGGATACGGTGAGAAGGGGGAAAGCAGACATCTTGTTACACCCCGTACTCCTCCACAGTAAGGATACAGTGAGAAGGGGTAAGGGGACATCTTGTTACACCCCGTACACCTCCACAGTAAGGATACAGTGAGAAGGGGGTAAGGGGACATCTTGTTACACCCCGTACCCCTCCACAGTAAGGATACAGTGAGAAGGGGGTAAGGGGACATCTTGTTACACCCCGTACACCTCCACAGTAAGGATACAGTGAGAAGGGGTAAGCGGACATCTTGTTACACCCCGTACACCTCCACAGTAAGGATACAGTGAGAAGGGGGTAAGGGGACATCTTGTTACACCCCGTACACCTCCACAGTAAGGATACAGTGAGAAGGGGTAAGCGGACATCTTGTTACACCCCGTACTCCTCCACAGTAAGGATACAGTGAGAAGGGGTAAGCGGACATCTTGTTACACCCCGTACACCTCCACAGTAAGGATACAGTGAGAAGGGGGTAAGCGGACATCTTGTTACACCCCGTACACCTCCACAGTAAGGATACAGTGAGAAGGGGTAAGGGGACATCTTGTTACACCCCGTACACCTCCACAGTAAGGATACTGTGAGAAGGGGGTAAGGGGACATCTTGTTACACCCCGTACACCTCCACAGTAAGGATACAGTGAGAAGGGGTAAGGGGACATCTTGTTACACCCCGTACACCTCCACAGTAAGGATACAGTGAGAAGGGGGTAAGGGGACATCTTGTTACACCCACCAGAGTTTTACATTTTACACGTGTTTTTTTTTTTTTTTTAACAGTAAACTGACTTTATATAGTGAAATGCAGTACATACAACTTCGACTTACCGATGTCATGTTGAACTGTAAAAGCTGCGGCATGCGTGCTGATCTTGCAGGTTTGTCAATCTGTCAGAAGTTTGCTGCTTTTAAAACTCAACATGTAAACATTCACACATAGTTATAAGTACTGTGTATCACTATATAAACTCAGTTTACTATTAAAAAGTGTAAAATGCAAAACTCTGGTGGGTGTAACCAGATTTTCGCTTATCTCCTTCTCACTTCATCCTTACATTGGACGAGTGCGAGGTGTAGCAAGATGGCAGCGACGGAACATCACTTCCGTTACACTTTCTGGCAGGTCGCCATATCTGATGAAACACCAGCCTGAAGTTATGGCATAGTGCCACCTTCAGGTTGGAGAATATATTACAGCCTCATGCTATAACAGGTAAACATTACAGTCAATGTGCCTTTTTAAAACTGATGTCCAGTACAAGAGTTTAAACCAGGCATGTCCAAAGTCCGGCCCGCGGGCCAATCGCGGCCCGCAGTCCGGTTTTGAACGGCCCGCCTGGTGTGCTGCGGGATCAGGGCTGTCAAATGAGCCGATCCCCGGCACTGTGTGAAGCTCCGTCGGCTTCAAAAGTGAAAGTAAAGTGCAGAGGAGTGTGCTGTGCTCTCTGCTTCCCCCTACAGTGCAGTACCCGGCTGAATGAGGAAATGGAATGGAAAGGTACTGTACTACAAGCTAGATTCGTTTTAAAAAGGCTTTATTTATGTGTATGTGTGTGTGTGTGTGCATGTGTGTCTGTATGTATGTGTGTACATGTGTGTCTGTATGTGTGCATGTGTGTCTGTATGTATATGTGTGCATGTCTGTCTGTCTGTATGTGCATGTGTGTCTGTATGTATGTGTGTACATGTGTGTCTGTATGTGTGCATGTGTGCCTGTATGTATATGTGTGCATGTCTGTCTGTATGTGTGTGTGTGTGCATGTCTGTCTGTATGTGTGTGTGTGTGCATGTCTGTATGTATGTATGTGTGTGCATGTCTGTATGTATGTATGTGTGTGCATGTCTGTATGTATGTATGTGTGTGCATGTCTGTCTGTATGCATGTGTGTGCATGTGTGTCTGTATGTATGTGTGTATGTGTGTGTGTGTATGTGTGTGTGTGCATGTGTGTCTGTATGTATGTGTGTCTGTATGTATGTGTGTCTGTATGTATGTGTGTCTGTATGTATGTGTGTCTGTATGTATGTGTGTCTGTATGTATGTGTGTCTGTGCATGTGTGTGCATGTGTGTCTATATATGTGTGTGTGTGTGCATGTCTGTCTGTATGTATGTATGTATGTATGTGTGTGTGTATGTGTGTCTGTATGTGCATGTGTGTGTGTGTCTGTGCATGTATGATTGCATGTGTGTGTGTGTCCATGTATGTCTGTATGTATGCGTATGTGCATGTGTGTCTGTATGTATGTGCGTGTATGTCTGTCTGTATGTGTGTGCATGTATGTGTGTTTGTATGTGTGTGCAGCATGTGTGTCTGTATGTATCTGTGTGCATGTATGTGTGTGTGTGTGTGTGTGTGTGTGTGTGTGTGTATGTATGTCTGTATGTGCGTGTATGTCTGTATGTATGTATGTGTGTGCATGTGTCTGTATGTGTGTGTGTGCATGTGTCTGTATGTATGTAAGTATATGCATGTGTCTGTATGTGTATGCATGTGTCTGTATGTGTGTATGTCTGTGTGTATGTGTATGCATGTGTGTTACTTTTAATCCAGACCCCCCCCCCCCCCCCATTCTTGTACCATCAGAACTGCTTTTGTGGTGCTTGTGTGTGTGATAGCAGCCAGGATTGCTGCTCCTCTGAAAAGCAATCCATATACAGATCGCTTTTCAGAGGCATTTGAAAGGTGGTAAAGAGGCATTATGTTGCCTCCTCACCACCTGTTTTAAGCCCGTAAATGTAGCATCACTATACCGCAACTGTGCAGTCTACACAGTTGCGGGGTAGTTGCAGTGCAGGCCCATTCACCCTGAGCATACCTCCAGCTGCAGCCACAGCATGTGTACACCCCCAGCTGCTCCCTCTGCAGCTAAAGGGGGAGAAGTTGGGGGTGGTAAAAACAGCTTAACCATGTAGTTTTACTGCCCCTCCAATAAGCCCTTGGTTCACATCTGCATGGCTGCATGCTGTGTGTAGGGCAGCCCATGCATTTCAATGGGCTTCCATACCCACAAAAATGCAGGGAAAGAAGTCCCAGAGCTTTTTTTTTTTTTTTTATTGCGCTGCACCAAAAGCACCCCATGTTTCCAATGTGTGGGGTACCATTAAGACTTAACGGTACCCCTAAAGAACAGAGCATTCGTCTGTGTGTCGGGCAAACGAGCGCAACAAAGGCACGAGAATTTTTGTTGGGCCAGGTATGAGTGCTCGAATGACCGAATTTTAATGGTTCAAAGAATGTCAGGCAAAATGGTCGGCCCTCACACATGTTCACTTCATCGAATCTGGCCCTCTTTGAAAAAAGTTTGGACACCCCTGGTTTAAACTGTCTGTTGGCTCTTTCATTGTCCTTATATTCCCTCTTTCCTGTTTGTCTTGTTTTATATTCATGTTTTGTAGATGTCAATTATTAAAACACTTTCCAAGCTTGTCAATGTTTCTGTGTGAAGTTAATCTAACTTTTATTTAAAAAAAATAAAATAAAAAAAATGCTCGTGTGTGTGTGTGTGTGTGTGTGTGTGTGTGTCCCACAAAAAACAAATGTAAAATGCAAAAAAAAAAGTATTATTCAAGCCCTGTTTCAAAAGTGCACAAAAAAACGCACCTTCTCATTGAAGTCAATGGGGAATGCCGTTTTTGGTGCACTTTGAGTGATATGCCTGTATTTTACAGGAGCATGTTGGAAAATGCACCAAAAGTGTGTTTATTTTTTTTTCAGTGTACCTCTGTGCCCTAAAGCAGTTCTTAACTGCAGTCCTTAAGATGCCCCAGCAGGTCATGTTTTTGGGATTTCCCTCAGATGAAACGGCTGTGGCAATTACTAAGGCATTGAAACTGATCAAATCACCTGTGCAAAATAATAGTCTGAAAACGAGACATGTTGGGGGTGCCTTGAGGAGTGGAGTTGAGAAACACTGCCCTAAATGGTAAATGACATAGTAGGTGAGGTTGAAAACAGACAAGTTTCCCCTCCAGCAATATCATTTGTGAGCTCAGCCGCCATCTTTGGTTGGTCTGATGTAACTACTGACAATAGATCTGTGGACATAAAGGCAAACCATTTACCCTTTTCCCTGCTCCACCTAAAACTAAAACACATTTTGGCTAGAAGAACACTTTAACCACTTAAGGACTGAGCCTCTTTCTGAGTATTGTTTACAACTTAAAAACTGCTTTTTTTTTTTTTGTTTTTTTTTATTTTGGTAGAAAATTCGTTGGAACCTCCAAACGTTATACATTTTTATTTATTTTTTTGAACACCCTAGAGAATAAAATGCTGGTTGTTGCAATACTTTGTGTCACGCGGTATTTGCGCAGCGGTCTTACAAACGCACACTTCTTTTTTGGGGAAAAAATACACACACACAAAATAATGTTGCTTCAAAATTGCACCCGCTCGTGGAAAGGCGACGTTTAAAAAAATAAAAATATTCTACAGGTTGCATGTTTTGAGATACAGAGAAGGTCTAGGCCTGGAATTATTGGTCTTCCTCTAACAATCGTGGCGATACCTCACATGTGTGGTTTGAACGCTGTTTTTATATGCAGGCGCTGATCACGTATGCGCTCGCTTCTGCGAAAAAAAAAAAAAGAATTTTCTTATTTTACCTTTTACACTTGTTTTTAAAAAATAAATTATTGCCACTTTTATTCCTATTACAAGGAATGTAAACATCCCTGGTAATAGAAAAAAAAAGACAGGATCTCTTTAATGAGATCTGGGGTCAAAAAGACCTCGCATCTCATATTTACACTAAAATACAATTGAGAAAAATGTATATGTGTGTGTGTGTGTATATGTGTGTGTGTGTGTGTGTGTGTGTGTGTGTGTGTGTGTGTATATATATATATATATATATGTGTGTGTGTGTGTGTATATGTATGGATCTCACGGGAAATGGGGTTCTATAGGCCAGGCAGAGCCCTTCAGGAAATCTGTTGGATTTTCATATGGGCAGCCCCCGCATTATGGGTATGGGAAGGTCCTCTTTAAGCAGTTTATTAGGCACATTATACTAGTACTGGGGAAGGTGGTTTTTCTTTCAGAACCAGCTTCAGTTATTTCATGTATTGTACATACTGAGATGAGGTTCTGATCACCCCATGTGTAGCGATTATTTACTGTACTTTCCTGATAGTTCACACCAATCTGGTCATTCTCTCTTCACAAGACATTTCCATCAACACAGAACTCCTGCCTATCGGATGCATACAACATTCTGCAGAAACTCTAGAGTAGTGGTCTTCAAACTGTGGCCCTCTGGTAGCTTATATCTAGTACTTGGGGCACTGTTCCTCCTCCCACTGGCCACCAGTGATGGGACACCGTTCTTCCTCCCACTGGCCACCAGTGATGGGACACTGTTGCTCCTCCCACTGGCCACCAGTGATGGGACACCGTTCTTCCTCCCACTGGCCACCAGTGATGGGACACTGTTGCTCCTCCCACTGGCCACCAGTGATGGGACACTGTTCCTCCTCCCACTGGCCACCAATGATGGGACACCGTTCCTCCTCCTACTGGCCACCAGTGATGGGGCACTGTTCCTCCTCCCGCTGGCCACCAGTGATGGGACACTGTTCCTCCTCCCACTGGCCACCAGTGATGGGACACTGTTCCTCCTCCCGCTGGCCACCAGTGATGGGACACTGTTCCTCCTCCCGCTGGCCACCAGTGATGGGACACTGTTCCTCCTCCCGCTGGCCACCAGTGATGGGACACTGTTCCTCCTCCCACTGGCCACCAGTGATGGGACACTGTTCCTCCTCCCACTGGCCACCAGTGATGGGACACTGTTCCTCCTCCCACTGGCCACCAGTGATGGGACACCGTTCTTCCTCCCACTGGCCACCAGTGATGGGACACTGTTGCTCCTCCCACTGGCCACCAGTGATGGGACACCGTTCCTCCTCCCACTGGCCACCAGTGATGGGGCACTGTTCCTCCTCCCACTGGCCACCAGTGATGGGGCACTGTTCCTCCTCCCACTGGCCACCTATTACGGGCTACTGCTCCATCTGACAAATATTAAAGCAGATTCCGAACATGAATGGCGCCTCCGCTGTGAGTCCAGGTTTAAGCCCCACCATCCAAGTGGACATAGAGTTAGAATAAAAAGAGCCGAGCAAAGCGAGGCCGTGCCCGAAGCGTGGTGAGCGGCCCTCTAATATGTGCAGCCCTATGTCCACTTGGATGGTGGGGCTTGCACCTGGACTCACGGCACAGGTGCCATTCATCTTTGGAGATTTTCCGAATCTCCTTGTGCTCCGCACTGCGCCTGCGCAGTACACAGCGGACACTATTCGATAGGCGGACATTTTTGGACAGAACACCGGTTTGAAACTGTGCAGATTCAGCTGAACTCGAACAATTTCTAACGCACATCAGTGTGAACCTGGGCTCAATTTCATGACTGCTTAGTGTACACGATCGGACTTCATACAAACTTTCCCATGGATTTCTGTCCAAAGGGCGTTGGCCATGAACAGGGATGGGAAAGGTGCATGGCAGCAAACTGATTACAGAACTACAGGCAGGCCATGCGTTGGGACAGTATCCTGTAACTCTGATCGGTAAACTAGAATAAAAGTGAAACAGCACAAAGAATGAACATTTTTATGTTTCTTTATTAACCACTTCAATACCGGGGGGCACTTAAACACCTTCCTGCCCAGACCAATTTTCAGCTTTCAGCGCTGTTGCACTTTGAATGACAATTGCGCGGTCATGCTACACGGTACCCAAATGAAATTTTAATCATTTTTTTCCCACAAATAGAGCTTTCTTTTGGTGGTATTTGATCACCTCTGTGGTTTTTATTTTTTGCTAAACAAATAAAAAAATCCCGAAAATTTTGAAAAAAAAAATGTTTTTTTTTTGTTTCAGTTTCAAAACTTTGCAAATAAGTAAGTTTTCTCCTTCACTGATGGGGATACACTGATGGGCAATGATAAGGCGGCACTGATGGGCACCAATGAGGTGGCACCAATGAAGTGGCACTGATGAGGTGGCATTGATGGACACTGATATGTGGCACTGATAGGTGGCACAGGTGGGCTTGGACACGGCTGATCACGTCGGAGACTCTTCAGACTGACACCCCGCAACAACGATTGCCGCGATGCGCGCCCCCCGGGGGCGCGCAGTGGCTCATAATCCTGATCACGTCATATGACGTCCGATCAGGATTATGAAACCACTTTGCCCCCGTCAATATGTTATTGGGCCGGGCGGCAAGTGGTTAAGCAAAAAAAAAATTTCTATATTGAAAGGCATTTTCTTGAAATAACAAACATGTTGTACGTACCTGCTCTATGCAGTGATTTTGCACAGATCAGCGTCAATCGTCCTCTTCACGACTCCCTTCTTGGCTCCTGGCCCGCTCCCTTCTGCCGAGTGCCTCCAGAGCAAGCAGCTTGCTATGGGGCACCCAGGCAGGCTTGCTCTTGAGCCGCTGCTCTGCGATTCCATTCACAAACAGAGCTGAGGCTCGGCCACACCCCTCTCTCTTCTCATTGGCTAACTGGCTGTGATTGACAGCCAACGAGGAAGTGGAGACCCCACATCGCTGGATTGCAATGGGGCTCGTGTAAGTATTAAGGTCGGCTGAGGGGGGGGGGAGCTGCACAGAGACTTTTTTTTACCTTTAGGCATAGAATGCATGAAGGTATAAAACCTTAAGCCTTTCTTACCACGTTAAATGATCAATTTTAAGGGTAACACACTTTAATCACCAGCCCACTACAGGCAAGTGCTTAGTAAACTCTTTTATGTGTGTTAAATAGAATCACCTGTGAGAATGTAGCTTATGTTCAATGATTATTGCTCAGAACAGACTAATTGTATTGCACAAAATAAACCCACAAGGGGGCACTTAGCATCTTAGAGGCGCAAGCTACTATGGACATTGGGGTGACTGTGCTGGGAACCCTGAACCCAGATATTTTGAAGAACACAAGACACCCCAATAGACAAAGTGCACACTCCTAGACAATGCTATATAAATATGATTCTATCTTCAAGTCTATAACCTCCATCAGGCCAAAAAGGGCCCCCTGGCATTCCAGCATTGCAGAAGCCTCGATCTGCCTCTTATTTAGTAATGGCCTGGCTGTATAAATCTTCTCATTCGCTATACAGCCTGTTCTCTGCATACTCTGCTCTACCCGGCTGGTTTATTCTTGAGCTGTGTATGGCTCATTCCCGCATCATCTGAATGATACCTGAACTCTGGGGAGGAGATTTACTACTATGCAGTTGCTCCAGAGCTTAGTAAATGAGGGGGACGCTCTGCCGACTTCCATCATCCAATCATGTGCAAGCAAAAATGCTGTATTTGTTTAATTTTTCTTTGCAAAAGGGAAGCTTCACCTCATCTACTAAACCTTGGAGCAATTGGACTTTGCAGAGTGCACATTTGCCTTTAATCAACCCCACAGTGGTCAATAAAAAGACCTACACTCCCCAGGGTCATAATTTTGCTCTTTGAAGTTTTGGTTAACCCCTATAGGTAGCCACCGCCGCCCAGCTCTGAGAATCAGTACCATCCCATACCTCTTGCCTCAGATTAACACCCTTTTCAAGAGTTGGGCAATGGAAGCCACCAGAGAACATCCAATGTGACTGGTATTTGTAATCACCGCCTAGTACTGGCTGGTGACAGGTGACATCTATCAGGTTCTATGGAGATCACTCACTCTTTTGAAGCCCATTATGACCAGTCATACGGCCTGCCAGGGACAGAGTGGACACTTTTTCACCTGCATAAAACAAGACAAGTGCATGGCACACTCAGGCAGGTAGGTACCCCCAGCCAAAGAATAATGGTAATTAAAATAAAGATAAACGTCCAATCATAATGTCTCTGGTGGAATAGCCCCAAAAATACCGGCCACAGTTATGGCCGCTGACTCGAGTGTTAGAAACAGACTCTGTAGATGTGACACAAAAGAAAAAAAAAAAGAGGGAGAACGCATTTTGAGTGTAGCAATTGGTTAAAAACAATTGGCTACTCACATGTGTGCATAAAAGACACGCGCTTCATAAGAAAACCACTGGCATCTGTATCCTGTATCCGTCTCCCTGATGGTGGTATTGGTGTAGCAGAGCTGGTCTTTCTACTATCTCCGGAACCCCGCTGGAACGCAGTGGTCCATCGGGGTGGAAGTGATGTCATGGTGGGAGGATAGCAGAGCATGGCTACGTGTTTCAGAGTACGCACACTTCTTTTTGTAAAGCCACGTCACTGTGACGTTACTTCCTGCCCAATGGACCACTGCATTCCAGTGTGGTTCCGGAGATAGTAGAGAGGCCAGTCAGGCGCCGGTACCAGGTCTGCTGCACCAATACCATCAGCAAGGAGATGGGCACAGGATACAGGTGCCAGTGGTTTCATCATGAAGAGGCACATGTGAGTGGCCAACTGTTGCTACATTTAGAAGTCACTCTCCCTCTTTTCTTTTGTGTCGTATTTTCAGGTTTTTCACCCGCACCGCCCAAACATTTAGAAACAAGGCCTAGGAGGAGATGGAGAAGAGATTTCTCCCCAAGAGTTCCCAGAATCCTCAGAGACCGAAAATATAACCTGTTAAAGGGAGCGGACAGGAAACCTCTTCCTAAAGAAGCTACTCAACAGCTGGAAAGGTGTTTGGAGGGTTGAATCAAACTCTTCATCCCAGAATCCTCAGGGGCTGGAAACATGACCCTTTGGGGGGAGAAGAATGAAGGCCTCCAAAAATCCTGAGCCTTTTCGATGATGGAGAAAGGTGGGTGTTCTCATCCCACCCCCAACAAAGTTTGCAGAACGCTCAGCAGCTGTCAGCATGATGGTTCCTCTGGTGGAAACTCTTGTCACAGTGCTGACACTTGTAGGGGTGTTCCCCAGTGTGCATCCTGTAGTGGTCTCTCAGGTTGGACTTTTTGCAGAAGTATTTCCCGCAGATGGAGCACTGGTAAGGTTTCTCTCCTGTATGAATGCGCTGGTGGCGGGCATAGCTGGAGTTGTCATGGAAGCTCTTCTCGCACACGGTGCACTTGTAGGGGCGCTCTCCAGTGTGGGTACGCAGGTGAATCTTCAGGTGAGAGCTGCGGATGAAGCTTTTGTCACAGTCCGTACATTTAAAAGGCCGTTCTCCTGTGTGGCTCTGCATATGGACCTGGAAGCTGGAGTTATTGCAGAAGGTCTTGCTGCACACACTGCACAGAATAAACGCCTGTCCTCGCTCCTGGAAACCGATGGAGGCGTCTTCCCTGAAACCCTTCACTGGTGACAAGTAGGGACAAATTTCTTCCAAGGGGAAGGAACGCTGTACCCCGGAGAAGCTGACCTCACAATCAGAGAAGACACACGGTACCTCTTTCTCTTTGGGCTCAGTCTGTTTGTTCTGGTCAAAGTCATGCAGTGCAGCAACAGGTTTGATTTGGCGAACAATACCTTTCCGCCTCCGAGAACGGTGTCTGGTGGCCATTTCCTGAGCCTCTCCGACCCTCGGGCTCTTGGACAGTGGTCTCGTCTTGTTGGGACTCAGGCCAGAACTGGTCTCTTCAGCTAAAAAGGAAACAAATACATATTAAAAACCATGCAAAATTGTAGGGGAGTCAGCTACAGTGTGATGTCCAGTTTCTAGAATAGGTCCAAATGGAGTGTGAGCTCCACAGTATAAACTAGAATCCGATACCAATTCAGTCAGCTACAGTGTGATGTCCAGGTTTCTAGAATGGGTCCAAATAGTGTGTGAGCTCCACAGTATAAACTGGAATCCAATACCATTTCAATCAGCTACAGTGTGATGTCCAGGTTTCTAGAATGGGTCCAAATAGAGTGTGAGCTCCACAGTATACACTTGAAACTGGTACCAATTCAGTCACCTACAGTGTGATGTCCAATTTCTGGAATGGGTCCAAATAGATTGTGAGCTCCACAGTATAAACTGGAATCCGGTACCAATTCAGTCAGCTACATTGTGATATCTAGTTTCTAGAACGGGTCCAGAGAGAGTGTGGGCTCCATAGTATCAACTTGAAACCAATTCCAATTCAGTCAACAACAGTGTGATATTCAATCTCTGGAATGGGCCTGTGTAGAGTGTGAGCTCTACATTATAAACTTGAAAGCAATACCAATTCAGTCATCTACAGTGTGATGTCCAGTTTCTAGCACAGGTCCAAATAGAGTGTGAGCTCTACATTATAAACTGGAATCTGATACCAATTCAAATACATGTTATGTCCGGTTTTTAGAATAGGTCCATATAGTGTGTGAGCTCCACATTCTAAACTGGTACCAATTCAGTCAGCTCCAGTGTGATGTCCAATTTCTGGAATGGGTCCAAATAGAGTGTGAGCTCTACAGTATAAACGGGAATTCTATACCAATTCGGTCAGCGACAGTTATATGTCCAGCTGCTGGAATGGGTCCAAATAGGGTGTAAGCTCCATGGTATCAAATAGAAACCGATACCAATTCAGTCAGCTACTGTACAGTGTGATGTCCAGTTTCTAGCACAGGTCCAAATGGAGTGTGAGCTCCACAGTATAAACTGGAATCTGATACCAATTCAGTCAGCTACAGTGTGATGTCCAGTTTCTGCAATGAGTCCAAATAGAGTGTGAGCTCCACAGTATCAACTTGAAACCAATACCAATTCAGTCAGTTTCTGGAATGTGGGAGTGTGAGCTGAGAGCTCTACAGTATAAATTAATCCAAAACCAATTCAGTCAGCTACAGTGTGATGTCCAGTTTCTAGCACAGGTCCAAATAGAGTGTGAGCTCTACATTATAAACTGGAATCTGATACCAATTCAAATACATGTTATGTCCAGTTTTTAGAATAGGTCCATATAGTGTGTGAGCTCCACATTCTAAACTGGTACCAATTCAGTCAGCTCCAGTGTGATGTCCAATTTCTGGAATGGGTCCAAATAGAGTGTGAGCTCCACAGTATAAACGGGAATCCGATACCAATTCGGTCAGCGACAGTTATATGTCCAGCTGCTGGAATGGGTCCAAATAGGGTGTAAGCTCCATGGTATCAAATAGAAACCGATACCAATTCAGTCAGCTACTGTACAGTGTGATGTCCAGTTTCTAGCACAGGTCCAAATAGAGTGTGAGCTCCACAGTATAAACTGGAATCCGATACCAATTCAGTCAACTAGAGTGTGATGCCCAGTCTCTGGAATGGGTCCAAATATGGTATGAGCTCTACACTATAAAAACTTAATACATAGGTTGAAAAAAAAAAAAAAGGCACAAGTCCATCCAGTTGAATCACAAAAAAAAAAATAATAAAAAAAAATAATATTATAGGAATGGGCCCTATAATACACAAAGTTTCACCACATAAGAACTATAAACCCTATATAAACTATACACACCCCTGCAGCGCTTCCACCATGTCGGAGGAAACACTACAACTGAGGCCATGGTGGAAGCGCCCGGTCTTTAAAGAAAAACTGACTGCAGTGTTTCCTGGGAAAGTGGGTGGAGCTGCGCTCTCTCCAGGTGCCGTCCTGAAAGACGTAGGGAGAAAATCCCATGT
Organism: Lithobates pipiens; assembly: GCF_037356315.1. NCBI lineage: Eukaryota > Metazoa > Chordata > Amphibia > Anura > Ranidae > Lithobates > Lithobates pipiens. The sequence continues at coordinate 737,027 of NW_027507913.1, forward strand.
AAATAAGTATTCACAGCTTTTAGCACCAATTACAGCCTTAAGTCTCTTTGAGAGTACACCTTCAGTATACAACTTCCCTATAGCCCTCCCTAACATTTGCCTGACCATGATCCAGCGATATGCATGAGAGCGGCTGCTCTGCAGGGTTTCTGCCTCCCGAACGGCTCCCGCTGCTGTCAGCCATTCACAGCTCAAGTAGCAATGAGGAGGGGGCGGGGCCGAGCACTGTTCTGTGTGTTTAATAGACATACAGAGTGGGGCTCAGGAGCGAGCGAGCGCCTACACACACACACACATATCCCCCCCCATAGCAGGCACTTCATTTAGAGAAGAGGAGGCATGCCAGCGGGGGACCCGAGAAGAGGAGGACCTCAGTGCACAAAGCAGGCACGTTTGACATGTTTGCTATTAAAAGGGGTTTTTTTTTCTTTGTTTTTTTAAATATAACTTTACTCAATTGTAAACAAACAAAAGTAAAACATCTGGCCAAAGGCTAGCGGCCGTCTCTCTGAAAAAGCAATATGTGGTGGATCAGAGGCTGGCCAGAACCACATAGGACTGCCTCCCGGATGCGTGGTTGCATTTTGCTGCAATTTACTGCGCACTGCAAACACGAGCCAGACGTTGGGCTTGCAGTTGCAGAGCAGCCCCTTTGACTTGACAAGCTGCATTATATTTGCCATGGCATGCTTATAGTCCCCTCCAGCTGTGCCTTAGACTTTACACAAGTAGTAGGGATTTGGAAAGGGGGGGGTGTTGTCTGGTCGCCTATATCAGTGTTTCTCAACTAAACTCCTCAAGGCGCCCCAACAGGTCATGTTTTCAGCATTTCCCTCAAATGAACCAGCTGTGGTAATTACTAAGGCAGTGAAACTGATCAAATCAGCTGTGAAAAATATTGGAAAGCCTGAAAACATGACCTGTTGGGGCGCCTTGAGGACTGGAGTTGAGAAACACTGTCCTATATGACCGCATGTGATTAGTCAGAAAGTCCCCCTTCTATATCCATACAGACTATCAGATTTTCTGCTGATTTTTGTCTTCAGATTTACCAAAACCATATAGTACAAGGGCCTGCCTGGTTGCATACACATTGAAACTCCTACAGGTTTGACCTTATTATATGGTTTTGGTAAATCTAAAGGAAAATAAATAAAATCCAGCAGAAAATCTGATAGTGTGTATGGGGCTTATGACCCTGATTTACTGTCACTTTATTACTAGGGTGTGAGTTTTCCTGATATGGTGGCCAAACTCCACCATCTGCCATCACTGTCCAATGAGAGGAAAATACCAGTCTCAATACACGACTGGAAATATTACCCTAGTGATAACTTTCCCCACCCTGATAAATAAGGTGCCAGTAGAGGAAGGAATAAAAGAAATAAAACCAGGCAGAGGCTCTAACCTTTCACTGCTCTGTCCCTAAATGTCCTTACAGAAGTCCTTCTATGAGTAAGGCCCCTTTCCCCCCGGGGGGGGGCGCTTTGCAGGCATTACAGTACTAAAAATAGTGCCTGCAAAGCGCCCTGAAACAGCCTCTTCTGTGTCTCCAGTGTGAAAACCCCGGGGGCTTCACACTGCAGCGGTGCATTGGCAGGACGTTAAAAATACTCCTGCAAGCAGCATCTTTGGAGCGGTGAAGGAGGGGTGTATAAACCCCTCCTTCACCCCTCCTGCCCATTGAAAGCGCTGCAGCGGCAATTTGCGGGTGGTTATAACCCTTTTTTTCGGCCACTAGCGGGGGTTAAAACCGCTCCCGCACCAGTGTGAAAGGGGCCTAAGCCAGTATCAGTAAAAGGGACACAAAGAGACAGATAGTGCCCATCTCCATATACAGTCCTAGACTATGCAGAAGATCACAGACTTCCTGACAAAAGGTGTGTGTACACAATTTTCTTTGTTGGGGGGGGGTGAACTAGCTCTTTAAAAAACACAAGCTGGTGAAAGAAAGTGTAAGGACTGACCAAAACACAGAACTATATCACAGTGAGGGGGGCAGAGCTCACTTGTTGATTGGCTGTGGTTGTTCCGGAAACGTTCTCTGTGTTTCTCGATCTTCACCAGGAGATACGGGTTGAGGATCCGGTACCCTGGGGGGGGCAGGGAGAACACAATCTACATTATGACAAAAGTGAGTGCACCCCTCACATGTTTGTAAATATTTTATTCTTTCTTTTCATGTGACAACACTGAAGAAATGACACTTGGCTACAATGTAAAGAAGTGAGTGTACAGCTTGTATAACAGTGTCAATTCGCTGTCCCCTCAAAATAACTCAACACACAGCCATGAAAGTATTACTAAACCCACAACAGTAAAATCGGTCTGTATATACACGTCATAGCATGCTTGTTATACTCACTGTGGAACGTAAAGGGTTAATCCTCTACATTGTGTAAAAAAGGGCTGTTTGATCCTGTATGCATAGATCCTCCCCCTCCTCCTTGCAATGTCTATCTGGGGAAAGCCAGCCAACTTGCACGTGCTCAGTTGTGTCTTTTATGCTGGAGAGAAAACCGTTTCTTGTCCTCAGAGCTAGCCAGATCACATGATACAGACATCACCCATGTTTTTCGGAGGCACGTGATGATCACATGTCTGACGAAGGGGTCATGCGTGACTCCGAAATGTTGCACTCTCCTTGTGTTGTGATCATGCAATAAACGATCCGTTTGGGCGCTACTTTGCGTCGATCCGCGGTGTGCTGGCAAATATCTATTTTGCAACAGAAGGTATACCCCCCCTATCGCTTTCAGCGGGCGTAGCATAACAATGCATTTTCAGAGTCCAAGGGGTTCAAGCAGATGGCAAGCAGGTGATGAAATACCTCTCCACTGTCTGCCAAATGCTCTTCAGAAACCATTGTACGTGTGAGGTTGTATTCTCCCTCCTCTACATTTCCCACCCCCCACCATCCCATGCCCTCGTGCCCCCTCACTCACCCAGATTGTGCAAAGCAGAGTGAATCTCCTTCATGGCGTCCTGGTACAGATCCTGCTGCCATTGCTCCATAAGCTCCCAGTCCTCTTCCTCGAAGCAGGCGGCCACATCGTGGAAGGTGACCGTCACCTGTGCGGGAGGGAAGGACAGACAGAGGGGTCCATTAAAATCAGGAGAATCAGGGAAATCGGGTCCAGAAAATAAACAAGAGCCTACAATTCCCTGCTCTCTATAAAGAGATGAGAACCATCGGATGACGATGGCCATGACCAAGGATAATAATGACAGGGGAATTTCATTAACCTACCAGACCAGCACCGATAAAATACAATTTCTAGATTTAGAGATTGGAATTACATCAGGGGGTTTCAGTTTCAAAACCCACTTCAAGTCCCCTGACCGTAACAGCTATATTGCCATTGATAGCTGCCACCATAAAAGTTGGCTTACCTCCGTTCCACGCAGTCAATTCATTAGACTGCGTCGTAATTGTACTGATGATCATACTTTTGTGGATCAGGCAAACTGCTTAAAACAACGGTTCTTAGATAAGGGGTATCATGCACCCACTTTGGAAAAACAACTACAGGAAGTCTCGAATATAAACAGGGACACTCTCCTGCAGGTGAAAACCCCTCGGAATGATAGTGAGAAATTTAAGTGGTCCTTTATAACCACCTTCAATATGCAACATAGGCAAGTAAAAAAGATTTTTAGTAAACATTGGGAGGTTTTGAGAAAGGATCCTGTGCTTGGTCCTAATCTTCCTGAAAGAGCGAATGTCCTATTTAGAGGGGCTCCTACTTTGCAAAGCAAAATTGCCCCCAACATCATTAATCCTCCAACACAGCCCACTTTTTTTCATAACATGGTAGGTTATTTCCCGTGCAAAAAATGCAGTGTATGTCAGCACAATGCACTGACACAACGAAAAATTTCAGAATTTACATCTACAGTAACTGGAAAAAGATATTCAATTAAATGCTTTTGCACCTGTAAAACTAAATATGTGGTTTATTTAATAACCTGCCCCTGTGGGAAGCAATATGTTGGCCGTACCACTAGACCTTTTTCCACGAGGGTCGGCGAACACATTTCCCTGATCAGAAGTAAATTATCCAAGCACACGGTGCCGAAACACTATAGGGAATGCCATAATAATGATCTACGTGGCACACAATTTATCGCGATAGATAAATACATTCCACCATGGAGAGGTGGGCCCCTCACTCGTGGGGTCTCCAGGCTTGAGACTTTTTGGATATATGAGCTTCAGTCCCACTCCCCATTCGGTATGAATGTGGAGTGGGACATTAATGCTTTCATAGACGATTCATAGGACCTTCTCGCAACATTAGCGATGTGCAGTCTGGCATTATGTATGTTTATTTGTGGGTACAATTCATTAAGTAGCTTTTATTTTATATTTTATATTTTTATTTTTATTTTACCATTTTTGAATGATCTTATTCATTGCATATATGTATATCCATTTATTTTTATGTTTTATGGCAAGATAGTTATTTAGATCATAAAGTCACTATCCCATAGCATGTGATTTATATTGGGTACAGCGTGATGTATTGTTTGTATAGTTTCTGTATTATCAAGTTGTAATTTTACTAGTGGTCACTAGGTGTCATTAGCGCCACCTTCTTATGAGTATTAGAGAATAGACAATGATCTCCTTGCACTCATGTCTTGTTTACATCCCCATTCCGTTCCGGAAGTGACGTACATTCACTTCCGGTTCCGGTGTTCGTAGATGCTCACTTCCGGTTCCTGATTACCACTTGTAAAAGGGTTCTGGACATATTTTTATGTCTATTTGTAAGCCCAAAACAATTAAAGTCTCATATAGGTCGTTCCTTCTTGCATATTTACTATATGAAACAGGTCCGTTTCCACACCCCCTTTTTCTCTATACATTAACATGAATAGGTGGAACGCACCCGTTGCGAGGCGTGGAACGCACGCCAGGCCGCCATTTTTTCGTATACCGGAAGTAGAATTATTATCACTTCCAATCATGATTTTTGGGCTCAAATGGTTTTGACATATGGGTGGAACGCATATTAACCGAGGCGTGGAACGCACGCCCGTCCGCCATCTTGGATATACCGGAAGTGGGCACAATTACAACACATGGGGGAATGCCATCACTTTACTGTGTGAGTACCTATATAAGGCAGTAGGTTAGTAGTGTGAGTCCACCCCAGATGATGACCGGTGGGTCGAAACGCGTCGGGAGGACTCCGCTACTGCCATTTTTTTCTCTCTGACATGCTTGATTGTTCATCTTGGAAATGTGAGTTTTAGCAAATTAAATTTTTTATTAAAGTTTTTTTTAAAACGTTATTATGCCATGTTGGCTTTGTTTCTCCATCTTCCATGCCTGAGTCGTTGTTGGACTTGTATATGCACATGAGGAATAGTGACCACATCTAGTCATTTGTTGGGATCGTATATACCATGACTGATACATCTAATCCTTGAGACCATTCTGGCTGGGATCACAAGCTTTGATTGACCCCTGAGGCGTATGTCTGCTAGGGTCATATAGATCCGGTAAGCCTGTACCCTATACGGTGGTGGGATCGTCACATGGTGAAATATTGTTTTCTTCGGTCATAACATCACAGAACCCTGGCTGTTATTGACACTTTGCACGATTGTTTTGGACTATATATCCATTTATGGACTTTATCACTGTGATTATTTCCTATGTAAATCTACAGTCACCTTTTTCCCCTTTGGGATAAAATATCCACTAGTCACCATTTTTTTGGTTTATATGTATATATATATGTATAAGTCACTTTATATATTTCTATATATTTTTTGTATTTTTATAATAGAGTATTAACCTCCTTCCTTTGGGTAACCTTATATATACATTTGAGCACATATCATTTTGTAGCACTATAAGAAATATATACAAGTTGAGCGCTTACACTATATCTTTGACATGACCAAGGATGTGCCATGACAGCAGCTGCAGAATTACAATCCCATCCCCTGATAGCAGCATAAAGTACTCCCATCATACAAGTTCTTACCGTCCCCGACAACGAGCTGCAAGTCCTCTTCTCCCAACACTTCTCCATCTGAAAAACAGACTGAGTGTTAGCTCTTGTGTTCAGCACTTCAGCCCCAGCGATATATACCAGTACATTGCCGGACTTTGAGTGGTTATACAAATTATATATATATATTGTGACAGTACAGTTCCCTGTCCTAGTAATTGTCGCCCAGGGTTCTCAAATAGGCAGGTTGAGGGGCTCCAGGAGTATTTAATGTGGGGGAATCTGTTTTATCAGTTTCCTCCAAAGTTTGTAAAATCCAATTTGGGACCTGGAGCCCGGAGATTCCGTAGTGTTATGGGTGGGATGGAATCTCCAATCCTGTGACCGGGTTTTTGGAAAAGCCAGGAGTCTGGCTGGTTGATTGAGCAGGTGGGTGCTGGGCTTATAGCAGAGTCAGGATTAGGGTTCTGGGCTCCACCCAGAGAGACAGGAGGTCTCCAGGAGTGCAGAGAGTGCAGAGAGTGCACTAGAGAAAGCCAGAGACCCAAGTCTGAGGATCAGAGCAGTGAGGGGCTGCTGTCTAGATAGACACTGTGTGTGTTAAAGCTGTGCGCATCTGAGACAAATGAGAGCCTGAAGGGGAAGGCCTGAGCAGCAAGGAAACTGAAAAGAGGTGCAATAGTTGTGCGGGAACCCTGTTATAAGGCCAAGAGGGCTGAATTGTAAAGCCTAGGTGGCAGTGCTGCTGAAGAGAGCCAGGTGGCTTGGCATTTTTCATGTATTGTTTTTTTGGCAGAAGAACCCCTGTGTGGGCAACCAAGTGCATGTATGAACTTTATGTTGTTCCTTTTTAATAAAAGTGGGCTATCATGCCCTTAAACAAAAGTTCCTGTTAGATGTGAACTTACTGAAAAGGCATCTACCACTGAGTTAAACTTCCCCCAATGTCACACTAGATAAAGGAAGGCCCGTAGACGTGGTGTATCTAGATAAAGGAAGGCCCGTAGACGTGGTGTATCTGGATAAAGGAAGGCCCGTAGACGTGGTGTATCTAGATAAAGGAAGGCCCGTAGACGTGGTGTATCTAGATAAAGGAAGGCCCGTAGACGTGGTGTATCTAGATAAAGGAAGGCCCGTAGACGTGGTGTATCTAGATAAAGGAAGGCCCGTAGACGTGGTGTATCTAGATAAAAGAAGGCCCGTAGACGTGGTGTATCTGGATAAAGGAAGGTCCGTAGACGAGGTGTATCTAGATAAAGGAAGGCCTGTAGACGTGGTGTATCTGGATAAAGGAAGGTCCGTAGACGAGGTGTATCTAGATAAAGGAAGGCCTGTAGACGTGGTGTATCTAGATAAAGGAAGGCCCGTAGATGTGGTGTATCTGGATAAAGGAAGGCCCGTAGACATGGTGTATCTGGATAAAGGAAGGCCTGTAGACGTGGTGTATCTAGATAAAGGAAGGCCCGTAGACGTGGTGTATCTGGATAAAGGAAGGTCCGTAGACGAGGTGTATCTAGATAAAGGAAGGCCCGTAGACGTGGTGTATCTGGATAAAGGAAGGTCCGTAGACGAGGTGTATCTAGATAAAGGAAGGCCCGTAGATGTGGTGTATCTAGATAAAGGAAGGCCCGTAGACGTGGTGTATCTAGATAAAGGGAGGCCCGTAGACGTGGTGTATCTAGATAAAGGAAGGCCCGTAGACGTGGTGTATCTGGATAAAGGAAGGTCCGTAGACGAGGTGTATCTAGATAAAGGAAGGCCTGTAGACGTGGTGTATCTAGATAAAGGAAGGCCCGTAGACGTGGTGTATCTGGATAAAGGAAGGCCTGTAGACGTGGTGTATCTAGATAAAGGAAGGCCCGTAGACGTGGTGTATCTGGATAAAGGAAGGTCCGTAGACGAGGTGTATCTAGATAAAGGAAGGCCCGTAGACGTGGTGTATCTGGATAAAGGAAGGTCCGTAGACGAGGTGTATCTAGATAAAGGAAGGCCCGTAGATGTGGTGTATCTAGATAAAGGAAGGCCCGTAGACGTGGTGTATCTAGATAAAGGGAGGCCCGTAGACGTGGTGTATCTAGATAAAGGAAGGCCCGTAGACGTGGTGTATCTAGATAAAGGAAGGCCCGTAGACGTGGTGTATCTAGATAAAGGAAGGCCCGTAGACGTGGTGTATCTGGATAAAGGAAGGTCCGTAGACGAGGTGTATCTAGATAAAGGAAGGCCTGTAGACGTGGTGTATCTGGATAAAGGAAGGTCCGTAGACGAGGTGTATCTAGATAAAGGAAGGCCTGTAGACGTGGTGTATCTAGATAAAGGAAGGCCCATAGATGTGGTGTATCTGGATAAAGGAAGGCCCGTAGACATGGTGTATCTGGATAAAGGAAGGCCTGTAGACGTGGTGTATCTAGATAAAGGAAGGCCCGTAGACGTGGTGTATCTGGATAAAGGAAGGTCCGTAGACGAGGTGTATCTAGATAAAGGAAGGCCCGTAGACGTGGTGTATCTGGATAAAGGAAGGTCCGTAGACGAGGTGTATCTAGATAAAGGAAGGCCCGTAGATGTGGTGTATCTAGATAAAGGAAGGCCCGTAGACGTGGTGTATCTAGATAAAGGGAGGCCCGTAGACGTGGTGTATCTAGATAAAGGAAGGCCCGTAGACGTGGTGTATCTGGATAAAGGAAGGTCCGTAGACGAGGTGTATCTAGATAAAGGAAGGCCCGTAGACGTGGTGTATCTAGATAAAGGAAGGCCCGTAGACGTGGTGTATCTAGATAAAAGAAGGCCCGTAGACGTGGTGTATCTGGATAAAGGAAGGTCCGTAGACGAGGTGTATCTAGATAAAGGAAGGCCTGTAGACGTGGTGTATCTGGATAAAGGAAGGTCCGTAGACGAGGTGTATCTAGATAAAGGAAGGCCTGTAGACGTGGTGTATCTAGATAAAGGAAGGCCCGTAGATGTGGTGTATCTGGATAAAGGAAGGCCCGTAGACATGGTGTATCTGGATAAAGGAAGGCCTGTAGACGTGGTGTATCTAGATAAAGGAAGGCCCGTAGACGTGGTGTATCTGGATAAAGGAAGGTCCGTAGACGAGGTGTATCTAGATAAAGGAAGGCCCGTAGACGTGGTGTATCTGGATAAAGGAAGGTCCGTAGACGAGGTGTATCTAGATAAAGGAAGGCCCGTAGATGTGGTGTATCTAGATAAAGGAAGGCCCGTAGACGTGGTGTATCTAGATAAAGGGAGGCCCGTAGACGTGGTGTATCTAGATAAAGGAAGGCCCGTAGACGTGGTGTATCTGGATAAAGGAAGGTCCGTAGACGAGGTGTATCTAGATAAAGGAAGGCCTGTAGACGTGGTGTATCTAGATAAAGGAAGGCCCGTAGACGTGGTGTATCTGGATAAAGGAAGGCCTGTAGACGTGGTGTATCTAGATAAAGGAAGGCCCGTAGACGTGGTGTATCTAGATAAAGGAAGGCCCGTAGACGTGGTGTATCTAGATAAAGGAAGGCCCGTAGACGTGGTGTATCTAGATAAAAGAAGGCCCGTAGACGTGGTGTATCTGGATAAAGGAAGGTCCGTAGACGAGGTGTATCTAGATAAAGGAAGGCCTGTAGACGTGGTGTATCTGGATAAAGGAAGGTCCGTAGACGAGGTGTATCTAGATAAAGGAAGGCCTGTAGACGTGGTGTATCTAGATAAAGGAAGGCCCGTAGATGTGGTGTATCTGGATAAAGGAAGGCCCGTAGACATGGTGTATCTGGATAAAGGAAGGCCTGTAGACGTGGTGTATCTAGATAAAGGAAGGCCCGTAGACGTGGTGTATCTGGATAAAGGAAGGTCCGTAGACGAGGTGTATCTAGATAAAGGAAGGCCCGTAGACGTGGTGTATCTGGATAAAGGAAAGTCCGTAGACGAGGTGTATCTAGATAAAGGAAGGCCCGTAGATGTGGTGTATCTAGATAAAGGAAGGCCCGTAGACGTGGTGTATCTAGATAAAGGGAGGCCCGTAGACGTGGTGTATCTAGATAAAGGAAGGCCCGTAGACGTGGTGTATCTGGATAAAGGAAGGTCCGTAGACGAGGTGTATCTAGATAAAGGAAGGCCTGTAGACGTGGTGTATCTAGATAAAGGAAGGCCCGTAGACGTGGTGTATCTGGATAAAGGAAGGCCTGTAGACGTGGTGTATCTAGATAAAGGAAGGCCCGTAGACGTGGTGTATCTGGATAAAGGAAGGTCCGTAGACGAGGTGTATCTAGATAAAGGAAGGCCCGTAGACGTGGTGTATCTGGATAAAGGAAGGTCCGTAGACGAGGTGTATCTAGATAAAGGAAGGCCCGTAGATGTGGTGTATCTAGATAAAGGAAGGCCCGTAGACGTGGTGTATCTAGATAAAGGGAGGCCCGTAGACGTGGTGTATCTAGATAAAGGAAGGCCCGTAGACGTGGTGTATCTAGATAAAGGAAGGCCCGTAGACGTGGTGTATCTAGATAAAGGAAGGCCCGTAGACGTGGTGTATCTGGATAAAGGAAGGTCCGTAGACGAGGTGTATCTAGATAAAGGAAGGCCTGTAGACGTGGTGTATCTGGATAAAGGAGGGTCCGTAGACGAGGTGTATCTAGATAAAGGAAGGCCTGTAGACGTGGTGTATCTAGATAAAGGAAGGCCCATAGATGTGGTGTATCTGGATAAAGGAAGGCCCGTAGACATGGTGTATCTGGATAAAGGAAGGCCTGTAGACGTGGTGTATCTAGATAAAGGAAGGCCCGTAGACGTGGTGTATCTGGATAAAGGAAGGTCCGTAGACGAGGTGTATCTAGATAAAGGAAGGCCCGTAGACGTGGTGTATCTGGATAAAGGAAGGTCCGTAGACGAGGTGTATCTAGATAAAGGAAGGCCCGTAGATGTGGTGTATCTAGATAAAGGAAGGCCCGTAGACGTGGTGTATCTAGATAAAGGGAGGCCCGTAGACGTGGTGTATCTAGATAAAGGAAGGCCCGTAGACGTGGTGTATCTGGATAAAGGAAGGTCCGTAGACGAGGTGTATCTAGATAAAGGAAGGCCTGTAGACGTGGTGTATCTGGATAAAGGAAGGTCCGTAGACGAGGTGTATCTAGATAAAGGAAGGCCTGTAGACGTGGTGTATCTAGATAAAGGAAGGCCCGTAGATGTGGTGTATCTGGATAAAGGAAGGCCCGTAGACATGGTGTATCTGGATAAAGGAAGGCCTGTAGACGTGGTGTATCTAGATAAAGGAAGGCCCGTAGACGTGGTGTATCTGGATAAAGGAAGGTCCGTAGACGAGGTGTATCTAGATAAAGGAAGGCCCGTAGACGTGGTGTATCTGGATAAAGGAAGGTCCGTAGACGAGGTGTATCTAGATAAAGGAAGGCCCGTAGATGTGGTGTATCTAGATAAAGGAAGGCCCGTAGACGTGGTGTATCTAGATAAAGGGAGGCCCGTAGACGTGGTGTATCTAGATAAAGGAAGGCCCGTAGACGTGGTGTATCTGGATAAAGGAAGGTCCGTAGACGAGGTGTATCTAGATAAAGGAAGGCCTGTAGACGTGGTGTATCTAGATAAAGGAAGGCCCGTAGACGTGGTGTATCTGGATAAAGGAAGGCCTGTAGACGTGGTGTATCTAGATAAAGGAAGGCCCGTAGACGTGGTGTATCTGGATAAAGGAAGGTCCGTAGACGAGGTGTATCTAGATAAAGGAAGGCCCGTAGACGTGGTGTATCTGGATAAAGGAAGGTCCGTAGACGAGGTGTATCTAGATAAAGGAAGGCCCGTAGATGTGGTGTATCTAGATAAAGGAAGGCCCGTAGACGTGGTGTATCTAGATAAAGGGAGGCCCGTAGACGTGGTGTATCTAGATAAAGGAAGGCCCGTAGACGTGGTGTATCTAGATAAAGGAAGGCCCGTAGACGTGGTGTATCTAGATAAAGGAAGGCCCGTAGACGTGGTGTATCTGGATAAAGGAAGGTCCGTAGACGAGGTGTATCTAGATAAAGGAAGGCCTGTAGACGTGGTGTATCTGGATAAAGGAAGGTCCGTAGACGAGGTGTATCTAGATAAAGGAAGGCCTGTAGACGTGGTGTATCTAGATAAAGGAAGGCCCATAGATGTGGTGTATCTGGATAAAGGAAGGCCCGTAGACATGGTGTATCTGGATAAAGGAAGGCCTGTAGACGTGGTGTATCTAGATAAAGGAAGGCCCGTAGACGTGGTGTATCTGGATAAAGGAAGGTCCGTAGACGAGGTGTATCTAGATAAAGGAAGGCCCGTAGACGTGGTGTATCTGGATAAAGGAAGGTCCGTAGACGAGGTGTATCTAGATAAAGGAAGGCCCGTAGATGTGGTGTATCTAGATAAAGGAAGGCCCGTAGACGTGGTGTATCTAGATAAAGGAAGGCCCGTAGACGTGGTGTATCTAGATAAAGGAAGGCCCGTAGACGTGGTGTATCTAGATAAAGGAAGGCCCGTAGACGTGGTGTATCTGGATAAAGGAAGGTCCGTAGACGAGGTGTATCTAGATAAAGGAAGGCCTGTAGACGTGGTGTATCTGGATAAAGGAAGGTCCGTAGACGAGGTGTATCTAGATAAAGGAAGGCCTGTAGACGTGGTGTATCTAGATAAAGGAAGGCCCGTAGATGTGGTGTATCTGGATAAAGGAAGGCCCGTAGACGTGGTGTATCTGGATAAAGGAAGGCCTGTAGACGTGGTGTATCTAGATAAAGGAAGGCCCGTAGACGTGGTGTATCTGGATAAAGGAAGGTCCGTAGACGAGGTGTATCTAGATAAAGGAAGGCCCGTAGACGTGGTGTATCTGGATAAAGGAAGGTCCGTAGACGAGGTGTATCTAGATAAAGGAAGGCCCGTAGATGTGGTGTATCTAGATAAAGGAAGGCCCGTAGACGTGGTGTATCTAGATAAAGGGAGGCCCGTAGACGTGGTGTATCTAGATAAAGGAAGGCCCGTAGACGTGGTGTATCTGGATAAAGGAAGGTCCGTAGACGAGGTGTATCTAGATAAAGGAAGGCCCGTAGACGTGGTGTATCTGGATAAAGGAAGGCCTGTAGACGTGGTGTATCTAGATAAAGGAAGGCCCGTAGACGTGGTGTATCTGGATAAAGGAAGGTCCGTAGACGAGGTGTATCTAGATAAAGGAAGGCCCGTAGATGTGGTGTATCTAGATAAAGGAAGGCCCGTAGACGTGGTGTATCTAGATAAAGGGAGGCCCGTAGACGTGGTGTATCTAGATAAAGGAAGGCCCGTAGACGTGGTGTATCTAGATAAAGGAAGGCCCGTAGATGTGGTGTATCCTAGATAAAGGAAGGCCCGTAGACGTGGTGTATCTAGATAAAGGGAGGCCCGTAGACGTGGTGTATCTAGATAAAGGAAGGCCCGTAGACGTGGTGTATCTGGATAAAGGAAGGTCCGTAGACGAGGTGTATCTAGATAAAGGAAGGCCTGTAGACGTGGTGTATCTAGATAAAGGAAGGCCCGTAGACGTGGTATATCTGGATAAAGGAAGGTCCGTAGATGAGGTGTATCTAGATAAAGGAAGGCCCGTAGACGTGGTGTATCTAGATAAAGGGAGGCCCGTAGACGTGGTGTATCTAGATAAAGGGAGGCCCGTAGACGTGGTGTATCTAGATAAAGGAAGGCCCGTAGACGTGGTGTATCTAGATAAAGGGAGGCCCGTAGACGTGGTGTATCTAGATAAAGGAAGGCCCGTAGACGTGGTGTATCTGGATAAAGGAAGGTCCGTAGACGAGGTGTATCTAGATAAAGGAAGGTCCGTAGATGTGGTGTATCTAGATAAAGGAAGGTCCGTAGACGTGGTGTATCTAGATAAAGGAAGGTCCGTAGACGTGGTGTATCTAGATAAAGGAAGATCCGTAGACGTGGTGTATCTAGATAAAGGAAGGCCCGTAGACGTGGTGTATCTAGATAAAGGAAGATCCGTAGACGTGGTGTATCTAGATAAAGGAAGGTCTGTAGACGTGGTGTATCTAGATAAAGGAAGGCCCGTAGACGTGGTGTATCTGGATAAAGGAAGGTCCGTAGACGAGGTGTATCTAGATAAAGGAAGGCCCGTAGATGTGGTGTATCTAGATAAAGGAAGGCCCGTAGACGTGGTGTATCTAGATAAAGGGAGGCCCGTAGACGTGGTGTATCTAGATAAAGGAAGGCCCGTAGACGTGGTGTATCTAGATAAAGGAAGGCCCGTAGATGTGGTGTATCTAGATAAAGGAAGGCCCGTAGACGTGGTGTATCTAGATAAAGGGAGGCCCGTAGACGTGGTGTATCTAGATAAAGGAAGGCCCGTAGATGTGGTGTATCTAGATAAAGGAAGGCCCGTAGACGTGGTGTATCTAGATAAAGGAAGGCCCGTAGACGTGGTGTATCTAGATAAAGGAAGGCCCGTAGACGTGGTGTATCTGGATAAAGGAAGGTCCGTAGATGTGGTGTATCTAGATAAAGGAAGGTCCATAGACGTGGTGTATCTAGATAAAGGAAGGCCCGTAGATGTGGTGTATCTAGATAAAGGAAGGCCCGTAGACGTGGTGTATCTAGATAAAGGAAGGCCCGTAGACGTGGTGTATCTAGATAAAGGAAGGTCCGTAGATGTGGTGTATCTAGATAAAGGAAGGCCCGTAGACGTGGTGTATCTAGATAAAGGAAGGTCCGTAGACGTGGTGTATCTAGATAAAGGAAGGTCCGTAGATGTGGTGTATCTAGATAAAGGAAGATCCGTAGACGTGGTGTATCTAGATAAAGGAAGGCCCGTAGACGTGGTGTATCTAGATAAAGGAAGGCCCGTAGACGTGGTGTATCTAGATAAAGGAAGGCCCGTAGACGTGGTGTATCTAGATAAAGGAAGGCCCGTAGACGTGGTGTATCTAGATAAAGGAAGGTCCGTAGATGTGGTGTATCTAGATAAAGGAAGGTCCGTAGACGTGGTGTATCTAGATAAAGGAAGATCCGTAGACGTGGTGTATCTAGATAAAGGAAGGCCCGTAGACGTGGTGTATCTAGATAAAGGAAGATCCGTAGACGTGGTGTATCTAGATAAAGGAAGGTCCGTAGATGTGGTGTATCTAGATAAAGGAAGGTCCGTAGATGTGGTGTATCTAGATAAAGGAAGATCCGTAGACGTGGTGTATCTAGATAAAGGAAGGCCCGTAGACGTGGTGTATCTAGATAAAGGGAGGCCCGTAGACGTGGTGTATCTAGATAAAGGAAGGCCCGTAGACGTGGTGTATCTAGATAAAGGAAGGTCCGTAGATGTGGTGTATCTAGATAAAGGAAGGTCCGTAGACGTGGTGTATCTAGATAAAGGAAGATCCGTAGACGTGGTGTATCTAGATAAAGGAATGCCCGTAGACGTGGTGTATCTAGATAAAGGAAGATCCGTAGACGTGGTGTATCTAGATAAAGGAAGGTCCGTAGATGTGGTGTATCTAGATAAAGGAAGGCCCGTAGACGTGGTGTATCTGGATAAAGGAAGATCCGTAGACGTGGTGTATCTAGATAAAGGAAGGCCGGTAGATGTGGTGTATCTAGATAAAGGAAGGCCCGTAGACGTGGTGTATCTAGATAAAGGAAGATCCGTAGACGTGGTGTATCTAGATAAAGGAAGGCCCGTAGACGTGGTGTATCTAGATAAAGGAAGGCCGGTAGATGTGGTGTATCTAGATAAAGGAAGGCCCGTAGACGTGGTGTATCTGGATAAAGGAAGATCCGTAGACGTGGTGTATCTAGATAAAGGAAGGCCGGTAGATGTGGTGTATCTAGATAAAGGAAGGCCCGTAGATGTGGTGTATCTAGATAAAGGAAGGCCCGTAGACGTGCTGTATCTAGATAAAGGAAGGCCGGTAGATGTGGTGTATCTAGATAAAGGAATGCCCGTAGACGTGGTGTATCTAGATAAAGGAAGGCCCGTAGACGTGGTGTATCTAGATAAAGGAAGGCCCGTAGATGTGGTGTATCTAGATAAAGGAAGGCCCGTAGATGTGGTGTATCTAGATAAAGGAAGGCCCGTAGACGTGGTGTATCTAGATAAAGGAAGGCCCGTAGACGTGGTGTATCTAGATAAAGGAAGGTCCGTAGATGTGGTGTATCTAGATAAAGGAAGGTCCGTAGACGTGGTGTATCTAGATAAAGGAAGGCCCGTAGACGTGGTGTATCTAGATAAAGGAAGGCCCGTAGACGTGGTGTATCTAGATAAAGGAAGGCCCGTAGACGTGGTGTATCTAGATAAAGGAAGGCCGGTAGATGTGGTGTATCTAGATAAAGGAAGGCCCGTAGATGGACTGATGGGGACACCGGATGTTAGGAGGACTGATGGGGACACCAGATGTTACGAGGACTGATGGAGACACCAGATGTTAGGAGGACTGATGGGGACACCAGATGTTACGAGGACTGATGGAGACACCGGATGTTAGGAGGACTGATGGGGACACCAGATGTTAGGAGGACTGATGGGGACACCAGATGTTAGGAGGACTGATGGGGACACCAGATGTAAGGAGGACTGATGGGGACACCAGATGTTACGAGGACTGATGGGGACACCAGATGTTAGGAGGACTGATGGGGACACCAGATGTTAGGAGGACTGATGGGGACACCAGATGTTAGGAGGAATGATGGGGACACCAGATGTTAGGAGGAATGATGGGGACACCAGATGTTAGGAGGACTGATGGGGACACCAGATGTTCTGAGGACTGATGGGGACACCAGATGTTAGGAGGACTGATGGGGACACCAGATGTTCTGAGGACTGATGGAGACACCAGATGTTAGGAGGACTGATGGGGACACCAGATGTTAGGAGGACTGATGGGGACACCAGATGTTAGGAGGAATGATGGGGACACCAGATGTTAGGAGGACTGATGGGGACACCAGATGTTCTGAGGACTGATGGGGACACCAGATGTTCTGAGGACTGATGGGGACACCAGATGTTAGGAGGACTGATGGGGACACCAGATGTTAGGAGGACTGATGGGGACACCAGATGTTCTGAGGACTGATGGAGACACCAGATGTTAGGAGGACTGATGGGGACACCAGATGTTAGGAGGACTGATGGGGACACCAGATGTTAGGAGGACTGATGGGGACACCAGATGTTAGGAGGACTGATGGGGACACCAGATGTTAGGAGGACTGATGGGGACACCAGATGTTAGGAGGAATGATGGGGACACCAGATGTTAGGAGGACTGATGGGGACACCAGATGTTAGGAGGAGGACTGATGGAGACACCAGATGTTAGGAGGACTGATGGGGACACCAGATGTTAGGAGGACTGATGGGGACACCGGATGTTAGGAGGACAGATGGAGACACCGGATGTTAGGAGGACTGATGGGGACACCAGATGTTAGGAGGACTGATGGGGACACCAGATGTTAGGAGGAATGATGGGGACACCAGATGTTAGGAGGACTGATGGGGACACCAGATGTTAGGAGGACTGATGGGGACACCAGATGTAAGGACTGATGGGGACACCAGATGCAAGGAGAACTGATGGGGACACCGGATGTTAGGAGGACTGATGGGGACACCAGATGTTAGGAGGACTGATGGAGACACCAGATGTAAGAAGGACTAATGGGGACACCAGATGTAAGGAGGACTGATGGGAACGCCAGATTTTAGGAGGACTGATGGGGACGCCAGATTTTAGGAGGACTGATGGGAACGCCAGATTTTAGGAGGACTGATGGGAACGCCAGATTTTAGGAGGACTGATGGGGACACCAGATGTAAGGAGGACTGATGGGGACACCAGATGTAAGGAGGACTGATGGGGACACCAGATGTAAGGAGGACTGATGGGAACGCCAGATTTTAGGAGGACTGATGGGAACGCCAGATTTTAGGAGGACTGATGGGAACGCCAGATTTTAGGAGGACTGATGGGAACGCCAGATTTTAGGAGGACTGATGGGGACACCAGATGTAAGGAGGACTGATGGGAACACCAGATGTTAGGAGGACTGATGGGAACGCCAGATTTTAGGAGGACTGATGGGGACACCAGATGTAAGGAGGACTGATGGGGACACCAGATGTCAGGAGGACTGATGGGGACACCAGATGTAAGGAGAACTGATGGGGACACCAGATGTTAGGACTGATGGGGACACCAGATGTAAGGAGGACTGATGGGGACACCAGATATCAGGAGGACTGATGGGAACGCCAGATTTTAGGAGGACTGATGGGAACGCCAGATTTTAGGAGGACTGATGGGAACGCCAGATTTTAGGAGGACTGATGGGGACACCAGATGTAAGGAGGACTGATGGGAACACCAGATGTTAGGAGGACTGATGGGAACGCCAGATTTTAGGAGGACTGATGGGGACACCAGATGTAAGGAGGACTGATGGGGACACCAGATGTTAGGAGGACTGATGGGAACGCCAGATTTTAGGAGGACTGATGGGGACACCAGATGTAAGGAGAACTGATGGGGACACCGGATGTTAGGAGGACTGATGGGGACACCAGATGTTAGGACTGATGGGGACACCAGATGTCAGGAGGACTGATGGGGACACCAGATGTAAGGACTGATGGGGACACCAGATGTAAGGAGGACCGATGGGGACACCAGATGTAAGGAGGACTGATGGGGACACCAGATGTTAGGAGGACTGATGGGAACACCGGCTGTTAGGAGGACTGATGGAGACACCAGATGTTAGGAGGACTGATGGGGACACCAGATGTAAGGAGGACTGATGGGGACACCGGATGTTAGGAGGACTGATGGAGACACCGGATGTTAGGAGGACTGATGGGGACACCAGATGTTAGGAGGACTGATGGAGACACCAGATGTTCTGAGGACTGATGGGGACACCAGATGTTAGGAGGACTGATGGGGACACCAGATGTAAGGACTGATGGGGACACCAGATGTAAGGAGAACTGATGGGGACACCGGATGTTAGGAGGACTGATGGGGACACCAGATGTAAGGAGGACTGATGGAGACACCAGATGTTACGAGGACCGATGGGGACACCAGATGTTAGGAGGACCGATGGGGACACCAGATGTTAGGAGGACTGATGGGGACACCAGATGTTAGGAGGACCGATGGGGACACCAGATGTAAGGAGGACTGATGGGAACACCAGATGTAAGGAGGACTGATGGGGACACCAGATGTAAGGAGGACTGATGGGAACACCAGATGTTAGGAGGACTGATGGGAACGCCAGATTTTAGGAGGACTGATGGGGACACCAGATGTTAGGAGGACTGATGGGGACACCGGATGTAAGAAGGACTGATGGGGACACCAGATGTTAGGAGGACTGATGGGGACACCAGATGTTAGGAGGACTGATGGGGACACCGGATGTAAGAAGGACTGATGGGGACACCGGATGTTAGGAGGACTGATGGGTACACCGGATGTTAGGAGGACTGATGGGGACACCGGATGTAAGAAGGACTGATGGGGACACCGGATGTAAGAAGGACTGATGGGGACACCAGATGTTAGGACTGATGGGGACACCAGATGTAAGGACTGATGGGGACACCAGATGTTAGGAGGACTGATGGGGACACCAGATGTAAGGACTGATGGGGACACCAGATGTTAGGAGGCCTGATGGAGACACCAGATGTTAGGAGGACTGATGGGGACACCAGATGTTAGGAGGACCGATGGGGACACCAGATGTTAGGAGGACTAATGGGGACACCAGATGTAAGGAGGACTGATGGGAACACCAGATGTTAGGAGGACTGATGGGAACGCCAGATTTTAGGAGGACTGATGGGGACACCAGATGTTAGGAGGACTGATGGGGATACCAGATGTTAGGAGGACTGATGGGGACACCAGATGTTAGGAGGACTGATGGGGACACCGGATGTAAGAAGGACTGATGGGGACACCAGATGTTAGGAGGACTGATGGGGACACCAGATGTAAGGAGGACTAATGGGGACACCAGATGTAAGGAGGACTGATGGGAACACTAGATGTTAGGAGGACTGATGGGAACGCCAGATTTTAGGAGGACTGATGGGGACACCAGATGTTAGGAGGACTGATGGGGACACCAGATGTTAGGAGGACTGATGGGGACACCAGATGTTAGGAGGACTGATGGGGACACCGGATGTAAGAAGGACTGATGGGGACACCGGATGTTAGGAGGACTGATGGGGACACCGGATGTTAGGAGGACTGATGGGGACACCGGATGTAAGAAGGACTGATGGGGACACCGGATGTTAGGAGGACTGATGGGGAAACCGGATGTAAGAAGGACTGATGGGGACACCAGATGTTAGGAGGACTGATGGGGACACCGGATGTAAGAAGGACTGATGGGGACACCAGATGTTAGGAGGACTGATGGGGACACCAGATGTTAGGAGGACTGATGGGGACACCGGATGTAAGAAGGACTGATGGGGACACCGGATGTTAGGAGGACTGATGGGGACACCGGATGTTAGGAGGACTGATGGGGACACCGGATGTAAGAAGGACTGATGGGGACACCAGATGTTAGGACTGATGGGGACACCAGATGTAAGGACTGATGGGGACACCAGATGTTAGGAGGACTGATGGAGACACCAGATGTAAGGACTGATGGGGACACCAGATGTTAGGAGGCCTGATGGAGACACCAGATGTTAGGAGGACTGATGGGGACACCAGATGTTAGGAGGACCGATGGGGACACCAGATGTAAGGAGGACTAATGGGGACACCAGATGTAAGGAGGACTGATGGGAACACCAGATGTAAGGAGGACTGATGGGGACACCAGATGTAAGGAGGACTAATGGGGACACCAGATGTAAGGAGGACTGATGGGAACACCAGATGTTAGGAGGACTGATGGGAACGCCAGATTTTAGGAGGACTGATGGGGACACCAGATGTTAGGAGGACTGATGGGGACACCGGATGTAAGAAGGACTGATGGGGACACCAGATGTTAGGAGGACTGATGGGGACACCAGATGTTAGGAGGACTGATGGGGACACCGGATGTAAGAAGGACTGATGGGGACACCGGATGTTAGGAGGACTGATGGGGACACCGGATGTTAGGAGGACTGATGGGGACACCGGATGTAAGAAGGACTGATGGGGACACCGGATGTAAGAAGGACTGATGGGGACACCGGATGTTAGGAGGACTGATGGGGAAACCGGATGTAAGAAGGACTGATGGGGACACCAGATGTTAGGAGGACTGATGGGGACACTGGATGTAAGAAGGACTGATGGGGACACCGGATGTAAGGAGGGGGGAACCCACGCTGTTTTTATCAATGATTTTTATGTATATTGCTGGGATCTGGCAATACATTACAGTCTCGAGCAATTTTGAATGACATTGTTTCCTTTAGAAATGTCATTTTGCTGCGGTACTGTTCTAAACATGGGGAAAATGCGCTACTTTACAGGCAGACTAAGGGAACCCTTAAGGAATGATATTTAAAGGAATATTTAATTTTTATTGTTTCACTTTAAGCATTATTAGAATCACTGCTCCTAAAAAAAAAAAAAAACGGCCATTTTAAAAACGTTTTTTTGCATTGATCCATGACCCCTGGGGCAGGACCCGGGTCCCCAAACACTTTTTATGGCAATAACTTGCATATATCGTGTCCCATAGACTTCACTGGTGTTCACACAAATGTTCTGTCTGTACCCAAGTTCTGATGCGATGCGATCCGGGGGTGTTCCGCTCATCCCTAATGTGAGGCAATGTGGATTGGATGACGGTGTTACTATGTGATGTGATTGATACATTTGTCACCTTGTGAGTATAATAATTAGCACTTTTCCTATGAATAAAGCGATGGTTTTAGGGTGAGGCACTAGGCCTGGGCGCCCGCTCTGTCTTTTTATGGTTGCACGTGGAAGGAGATTGCACAATACAGGAAAAGAATTTCCAAGCAGATTTACCAACTATCCAGCAATAAAACAAAAACGAATTGTCCCGTCTAATAATTCAGAGGAGACTTTTGTTGCTCTCATTTCCAAATCTATGTGGAAGGTGCAGCGCCCCCCCAAGGCTCCTCTGTGAAGTGCGGCCCTAACTCTATATATATGTTTAGTTGCAGGTTTGTCCCTACATAGGATTGTTACTCTTTATTGCTTTCACTAAATTTCCTATAAAGAGATCCAGTCACAACCTTCCAATTTACGTGATTTCCCTAAAACATAAATGTATTTTATTTATCACATGTATATCTATAATGCCGACAATTTACACATTTATATTGTACATTCATATCAGCCCTCTCCGAACTTACCATCTAAAACCGGCCACAGAAGGATTGAACCTCGACTGCTTCAACAGGGACAGGGCTGAGATTCAATCCATCCACGGGCAGGCTGGTTGTACTGAAATCCATCGACTTCAGCACACCCAGCCTGCTGGATTTCTTTCATGCGATCGCAGCCAGTGGCTATGGCTGCCAGCAGTGATCATTCTGTTCTGCTAGCGGGATAAGCTCCCCGCTGGCGGAACACAATATCACTATGGGAGGGATTTCCCCCTCTGTGTTGATGGGGGGAATCAAGCAAGTTTCTTTCTGTCCCCCCCATTGTGGAAGGAGAGAAAATTACACAATCTATGTGCTGCTAAAGTCCCCAACGTTGGCCATAGATGATCGCTTTTATTTGTCAATCAGCCAGCGATCAGGTTTTCAAAAAAACAAAATGGAATACCCATCCCCCTCTGTTCACATAAAAAAACCCTAAAGAAACAGTTCTATAGAAATGTAACAAAACCACACCGACAAATATAATTAAGTTATGACATTTTATTAAAATATCAAATAAAAAATCACACAGAAGGAACTAAATTGCAAATGTATAAAACACTATGCAGTAAGAGGCACTGCCACCCTTGGGGGTAGATGAATGGGTGCAGCGGAGCCTAAGAAGAAGCATTTCCACCCTTGGGGTAGATTAGTGCAGTTTGGTGGGACCTGAGGGAAGCACCAGTATGCTGGGTGTTGGGGAGTGAGGGCAGATGAAACTTGGGGGGAAGCTCAACTGCCCACACTCACCCCATACCCAGGGTGGTAGCATTCACTTTTGGTGGTAGTTGAGACAGGCAGTGGAGCCTGATCAGAGGCATTTCCACCACTTGGTGGTAGATGAGTGCAGTTTTTTGGGGCCTGGGGGGGAAGCACCAACATGCTGGGTGTTGGGGAGTGAGGGCAGATGAAACTTGGGGGGAAGCTCTTCTGCCCACACTCACCCTATACCCAGGGTGGTAGCATTCACTTTTGGTGGTAGTTGAGACAGGCAGTGGAGCCTGATCAGAGGCATTTCCACCACTTGGGGGTAGATGAGTGCAGTTTTTTGGGGCCTGGGGGGGAAGCACCAGTACGCTGGGTGTTGGGGAGTGAGGGCAGATGAAACTTGGGGGGAAGCTCTTCTGCCCACACTCACCCCCTACCCAGGGTGGTAGCATTCACTTTTGGTGGTAGTTGAGTGGGTGTAGTGGAGCCTGATCAGAGGCATTGCCACTCTTGGGGTAGATTAGTGCAGTTTGGTGGGGCCTGAGGGAAGCACCAGTATGCTGGGTGTTGGGGAGTGAGGGCAGATGAAACTTGGGGGGAAGCTCAACTGCCCACACTCACCCCATACCCAGGGTGGTAGCATTCACTTTTGGTGGTAGTTGAGACAGGCAGTGGAGCCTGATCAGAGGCATTTCCACCACTTGGTGGTAGATGAGTGCAGTTTTTTGGGGCCTGGGGGGGAAGCACCAACATGCTGGGTGTTGGGGAGTGAGGGCAGATGAAACTTGGGGGGAAGCTCTTCTGCCCACACTCACCCTATACCCAGGGTGGTAGCATTCACTTTTGGTGGTAGTTGAGACAGGCAGTGGAGCCTGATCAGAGGCATTTCCACCACTTGGGGGTAGATGAGTGCAGTTTTTTGGGGCCTGGGGGGGAAGCACCAGTACGCTGGGTGTTGGGGAGTGAGGGCAGATGAAACTTGGGGGGAAGCTCAACTGCCCACACTCACCCCATACCCAGGGTGGTAGCATTCACTTTTGGTGGTAGTTGAGACAGGCAGTGGAGCCTGATCAGAGGCATTTCCACTCTTGGGGGTAGATTAGTGCAGTTTTTTGGGGCCTGGGGGGGAAGCACCAACATGCTGGGTGTTGGGGAGTGAGGGCAGATGAAACTTGGGGGGAAGCTCAACTGCCCACACTCACCCCATACCCAGGGTGGTAGCATTCACTTTTGGTGGTAGTTGAGACAGGCAGTGGAGCCTGATCAGAGGCATTGCCCCCCTTGGGGGGGGGGGGTAGATAAGTGCAGTTTGGTGGGGCCTTAGAGAAGCACCAGTACGCTGGGTGTTGGGGAGTGAGGGCAGATGAAACTTGGGGGGAAGCTCTTCTGCCCACACTCACCCCATACCCAGGGTGGTAGCATTCACTTTTGGTGGTAGTTGAGACAGGCAGTGGAGCCTGATCAGAGGCATTTCCACTATTGGGGGTAGATTAGTGCAGTTTTTTGGGGCCTGGGGGGGAAGCACCAACATGCTGGGTGTTGGGGAGTGAGGGCAGATGAAACTTGGGGGGAAGCTCTTCTGCCCACACTCACCCCATACCCAGGGTGGTAGCATTCACTTTTGGGGGTAGATGAGTGGGTGTAGTGGAGCCTGATCAGAGGCATTTCCACTCTTGGGGGTAGATTAGTGCAGTTTGGTGGGGCCTGAGAGAAGCACCAACATGCTGGGTGTTGGGGAGTGAGGGCAGATGAAACTTGGGGGGAAGCTCAACTGCCCACACTCGCCCCATACCCAGGGTGGTAGCATTCACTTTTGGTGGTAGTTGAGACAGGCAGTGGAGCCTGATCAGAGGCATTTCCACTCTTGGGGGTAGATTAGTGCAGTTTGGTGGGGCCTGAGAGAAGCACCAACATGCTGGGTGTTGGGGAGTGAGGGCAGATGAAACTTGGGGGGAAGCTCTTCTGCCCACACTCACCCCATACCCAGGGTGGTAGCATTCACTTTTGGTGGTAGTTGAGACAGGCTGTGGAGCCTGATCAGAGGCATTTCCACCACTTGGTGGTAGAGGAGTGCAGTTTTTTGGAGCCTGGGGGGGGAAGCACCAGTACGCTGGGTGTTGGGGAGTGAGGGCAGATGAAACTTGGGGGGAAGCTCTTCTGCCCACACTCACCCCATACCCAGGGTGGTAGCATTCACTTTTGGGGGTAGATGAGTGGGTGTAGTGGAGCCTGATCAGAGGCATTGCCACCCTTGGGGGTGTAGATTAGTGCAGTTTGGTGGGGCCTGAGGGAAGCACCAACATGCTGGGTGTTGGGGAGTGAGGGCAGATGAAACTTGGGGGGAAGCTCTTCTGCCCACACTCACCCCATACCCTGGGTGGTAGCATTCACTTTTGGTGGTAGTTGAGACAGGCAGTGAAGCCTGATCAGAGGCATTTCCACCACTTGGTGGTAGAGGGGTGCAGTTTTTGGGGGCCTGGGGGGGAAGCACCAGTACGCTGGGTGTTGGGGAGTGAGGGCAGATGAAACTTGGGGGGAAGCTCCACTGCCCACGCTCGCCCCATACCCAGGGTGGTAGCACCCCCCTCTTAGTGGTAGGTGAGGCAGGTAGAGCCTGATTAGAGGCATTGCTACCCTTGGTTGTAGATGAGTGTGTTGGAGCCTGAGAGGAATTTTGACCCTTGGGGGTAGATGAGTGGGTGTAGCGGAGCCTGAGAGGCATTGCCACCCTTGAGGGTAGATGAGTGGGTGTAGCGGAGCCTGAGAGGCATTTTGACCCTTGAGGGTAGATGAGTGGGTGTAGCGGAGCCTGAGAGGCATTGCCACCCTTGGGGGTAGATGAGTGGGTGTAGCGGAGCCTGAGAGGCATTGCCACCCTTGGGGGTAGATGAGTGGGTGTAGCGGAGCCTTAGAGGCATTGCCACCCTTGGGGGTAGATGAGTGGGTGTAGCGGAGCCTGAGAGGCATTGCCACCCTTGGGGGTAGATGAGTGGGTGTAGCGGAGCCTGAGAGGCATTGCCACCCTTGGGGGTAGATGAGTGGGTGTAGCGGAGCCTTAGAGGCATTGCCACCCGTTTTGGGTCTGGGGAGGGGCAGTTGATCTAGAGGAAGGCGAAAAACCCCCAGCATAGCGTGAGCCAATGTGCTACAGCTGGGGGAAAATTCCTTCCTGACCCCTCCGAGAGGCGAACGGCTATTCCCTGGATCATCACCCAGACAGGTAGGTGGGGCATGGGGTAAGGAGGGGGTGGGCAATTGGAGCCACACCCTCGGTGGTAGGTGGGTGGGGATGTGGGTGTCAGTGTGTGGATAGCGGGGGAGGAGGGACCATCCCCCACACAGAGCTCCGGGGGAGGAGCCATTGGACTACAGCGGGGGTCACGTGGTGTCTGTGTGTCGGGGAACCTGCTGCCTCTGCTCAGGATCTGAGGAACTACAACTCCCAGCATGCACTGTGTAAGTGATGGGGGTTCAGCTCCCAGCCTGGAATAAGACGCTGTGGGACTACATATCCCAGCATGATTTTCTCTATGGAGATATTACAGGTGCCAGTGATCTCTACATACCCCAGTCCGCTCCCCTCCCCCTCCCCAGGGGGAATTGCACCGCCTCCAGCCCCCCCTCCCCACTCATCTCCCAACACCCATTCTTCCCCCCTCAGGCCCAACCCGCCCACCTCTAACCCGGGGGGGTAAGAGACCCACCACCGCTTGTGGGAGATGAATGCGGGGTGCGATTACGCCTGAGGAGGGGGAGGGGAGAAGGCTGGGGTATGTAGAGATTGCTGGCACTTGTAGTACATCTATAGAAGAAATCATGCTGGGACATGTAGTCCTGTAACATCTTATTCCAGGCTGGGAGCTGAAACCCCATTGCTTACACAGTACATGCTGGGAGTTGTAGTTCCTCAGATCCTGAGCAGAGGCAACAAGTTCCCCGGACCCACAGACACCACGTGACCCCGCTGTAGTCCAATGGCTCCTCCCCCGGAGCTCTGTACAGCAGATGTTTTCTCTTCGGCGTTCTCCACACACTGAAGCTCCGCCCTAACGGCTCAGCTATATATATCGGCTCAGGCCACGCCTCCTGCTGACGTCACAGGCTAACGGCTCTAGCTGTGCACGCGTCAGTTGGAACAAAGCCACGTGATGGCAGTGTGATATGTTCCCGCCTCACCCGCTCAGGCCACGCCCATCCCATGTACTGGTCACGCCTACTCTTATCTGAGTCGTTATGTCCCTCTCTGCGGGAGTCACGTGACTTCACAGGAGGAGGGGGCAGGGAGCCGAGACAACAACATGGAGGACTGAGAGGCACCCCGGATGTATGATAAATATGATTTATCCCCATTTCCTGGTGACAGATCCTCCTCATATATATATATATATGTGTCCTATTTTCTGAAAACATGGGGGGAGGGGGGTCACTGGGACAGGAAGTGGCGTACCGTCGCCGCCATCTTTGTTCACCCCGCACTCCTCTATAGTAAGGATACGCCGAAAAGGGTGAGAGCGGACATCTTGTTACACCCACCGGAGTGTAGCATTTCACACGTATTTTTCCTATAATCTGGGTTGATATAGAGAAATACCGGACTCAGGACTCCGTCTGACTGGTTAGATGGTGAATTTTATAATCAGCGGCATCCCTGCTCATCTCGCAGGTTTACAAATTTGACAGAAGATCGCTGCTTTTAAAATTCAACATCTAACGAGTCAGACGGAGTTGTAAGTCCTGTAATTCATCATATAAAGCCAGATTGCAGTTAAAAATAAGTGTAAAAAGCAAAATAACGGTGGGTGTAACAAGATGTCCACTCTCCCCCTTCTCAGTGTATCCTTACTGTGGAGGAGTGAGGGGTGTACGAAGATGGCGGCGCCGAGGAACGTCACTTCCGTTACACATTCTGACAGGTCGCGAAATCAAACGGAACACGAGTTGTACGACGTTCTGGTGTGGTAAAATTTCATGAAATTTTACCACAACGGTCTATGGAGGAGACATGTCTACCCTCCCCCCTCTCCGATCACCTCCCATACCACTTCCGGGATCTCACCTCCACCGGAAATACATCACCGACCGGAACTTCCTGTCACCCTCAGCCGCCATTTTCCTGTAGATTTATTCTTCATCTGTAACGACATATTCGGCGACCAGGCGCCCTTCAACCCGGAAGTTGACGAATGTGCGAGAATGCCACAAAAATTCCGATCCCACTGCGCATGCGTCAACGTCCGGGACGGAAGTTGACGCATGCGCGGAAGATGCCGCAAAAAAAAAAAATCCCGATCGGCCCGGAAGTTGACGCACGCGCGGAAGATGCCGCAAAAAATCCCGATCGGCCCGGAAGTAGACGCATGCGCGGAAGATGCCGCAAAAATCCCGATCAAACTGCGCATGCGTCAACTGCCGGCCCGAATTGTCAGTTAATTAAAAAAAAAAAAAAAAGCACACGATTTCATTGGCTGAGCCAAAGTCACTGTGATTGGCTAAGCCAAAGTCACTGTGATTGGCTGAGCCAAAGTCACTGTGATTGGCTGAGCCAAAGTCACTGTGATTGGCTGAGCCAAAGTCACTGTGATTTCATTGGCTGAGTCCCCCTATATATTCAGACGCTGGGGCAGAATTCATCAGAAGTTGACTGTCCACTGACAAGTGAGGTTGGCTTTTATCTCTCCTGAGAGATACCTTGTGATATTATTGGATTTGATTTCGGTCAATTCAATTTCATTGCAATATTTGTTGTCATACATTTAAAGCGAGTTTCTTTATTCTTAATAATGAACCGATTTAAATGTAATCAGATTGTTTCTCTGAAAAACATCAAAGAGAAACCCAGCAAAGGAAGGGCCATGGTAGGAGGTGTCAGTGACCAGCCTGCAGATACCCCAACCAAAAAGCCCTCCAAGCTGAAGAGGACCCGAGCGTTTGTGCGCGGCTGTTTCAGAGCCGTCGTTCGATGTTTCGGTTCCGGCTGTAAAGCCAATAGACATCACCGGGATACAGACACTGAGATTGGTAAGTGTTTTTTTTCAAAGATAATTTTTTTTTCATAGATTTTTTATTTTTTCAAAAAATTTTTTTTTTCCAAAAATTTTTTTTTCAAAGTATATTATTTTTTTCATAATTTTTTATTTTTTTTTTCAAAAAATGTTTTGGGGTCACATTCCCATAGGTACAAATGTTTTTTTTGAATATTTTTTAAATCAAGTCCTTTTTTATGACATTTTTTAGTTACAATCAACACAAGACATACACCAGGGCTCCACAAACCCCAGGCGCCAGGTCACCAATGCCACCAGAAATCACAACCTGACGCCTAAGCTGCCACCAGCCCACTCACTATCACTATTAACAATGACTGCCCCCCTCCCCCCTCCTCCACACTCTGCGGCTGCGCACTGTGTGTGACACTGACAAGCAAAGGAGAGATTTCAGCTTTATGTCGGGGTGGGAGGGAACCGTCCGGGGTGGGCGGGACCCGGCCGGGGTGGGCGGGACCCGGCAGCTATCAAACACCAGCCAATGGAATCTGGGCGGGCCGCTACGTGTATGTGGCCGCGCCTCTTTTCTTAAGCAGCCCAATCGTTGGCCGGTGTTTTATAGCTGCTGAGTCCCGCCCACCCGGCCGGGACCCTCCCACCCCGAGCGGGGCCCGCCCACCTCGACTCAAGCTCAAATCTGACATATCCGCTGTAGTGTCATATTTTGCTCCCCATCATAGAACGCTCCGGAAGGGACGTTGCGGCCGGAAATTTTGCACTGCGCATGCGCGATGCGTTCCAAATGCTTGCACCATGCGTTCCAGAGGATTTCCGACAATGTAGTTCAGTGAAAGCGTCAGATAATGTCACGGGAGTGAGGGGAGGTAATCGTGACATTAACTTTAGACAGAGCGGAGAGCGGCGGAGAGAGAGCGGGTAACTGTGGCTCAGGGAGGGGATTACCTCCCCTCACTTCTCTGACATTATCTGACGGTTTCACTGGTCTGCATTGTCGCAAATCATTTGGAACGCATGGCGCAAGTGTTTGGAACGCATGGCGCATGCGCAGTGCTAAATTTCTGGCCGCAGCGTCACTTCCGGAACATTCTATGATGGGGAACAAAATATGACACTACACCGCCTCTCTGTTACTGGTCAGCTTCACACCCCGGCCGGGTCCCGCCCATTCCGATATTAAAGCGGGAGTCCGCCATTTTTTCTTTTTAAAAGTCAGCAGCTACAAATACTGCAGCTGCTGACTTTTAGAATAATGACACTTACCCGCCCAGCGCGCCCGCGATGTCGGCACCCGAAGCCGATCTCTTGATCGTCTCTCGGGTGCTGCCGCCGCCATCTTGGGTATGGGAATCAGGAAGTGGAGCCTTTCGGCTTCATTTCCCGGTTCCCTACTGCGCATGCGCGAGTTGCTCTGCGCAATAAGGATGGTCCCCGCTGTCTCTGGGATCCGTGTGTTTCCCAGCAGGCAGCGGGGGACCTTCGGAAAGGGGCGTAGATTCTGCGGAAAGGGGCGTGGATTCTGCAGAATCTACGCCGGAAGTGATGCAGATACCTGTACTGTACAGGTACCTGCACCCCCCTCCCTCCTGAAAGGTGCCAATTGTGGCGCCGGAGGGGGGGAGGGTTCCAATGAGCAGAAGGTCCACTTTAAGGTGGAGCTCCGCTTTAAGCTCAATTCTGACAGGTCCTCTGTTACATTTCAGTAACAGAGTGCTCCGTGTGCCACCTACCAGCGCCAACCAGTGGCATCTGCCAGTGCCACCGCCAATCAGTGCCACCTGCTAGTGCTAATCAGTGCCACGGCCAGTCAGTGCCACCTGCCACCACCAACCAGTGCCATCTGCTAGTACCAACCAGTACCACCGCCAATCAATACCACCTGCAACCACCAACCAGTGTCACCGCCAATCAGTGCCACCTGCCCCCGCCAATCAATACCACCTGCAACCACCAACCAGTGCCACCTGCCACCACCAACCAGTGCCACCGCCAATCAGTGCCACCTACCAGTTCTACACCAGTGTCACCTGCCAATGCCAATCAGTGCCACCTGCCACTACCAATCAGTGCCACCTGCCAGTGCCACCGCCAATCAGTGCCAACTAGTGCCACCGCCAACCAGTGCCACCACCAATCAGTGCCATCTGCCAGTGACAACTAGTGCCACCACCAACCAGGGCCACCTGCAACTTCCAAACCAGTACCACCTGCCAGTGCCAATAGTGTCACCTGCCAGTTCCAAACCAGTGTCACCTGCCAGTGCCAGCCAGTTCCATCTGTTGCCAGCTTTACTCTCTTTCTGGTCAGCCCATAACCCTGATGTAACAGCGTTTCAATGGAGTTATTGACTGGGTGCTCCATTGTGAGTTAGGGATAGGGGGTGAAAATGAGTGGCCTTACCCCGGGAGCTGACAATCCATACCACTCTAAAAAAACAAAAACTGGCTCCTAAATTCAAAGCAAATTTGTCAACCCCTGACATACACACAACCCATGTACTTATTGTACAATCCTAATAAACACACATTTATAAGCAATATTTAAAGTGGTTGTAAACCCACAAAAAACAAAACAAAGGTGCCAATTGGTTCAGTGCCCCCAATGCCACCTCCCCATGGGCAGTGCGGATAATGCCCCCCTCATGGGCAGTGCAGATGATGCCACCCCCCCATGGGCAGTGTGGATAATGCCGCCCCCCCATGGGCAGTGCGGACAATGCCGCTCCCTCCATGGACAGTGCGGACAATGCCGCTCCCTCCATGGGCAGTGCGGACAATGCCGCTCCCTCCATGGGCAGTGCGGACAATGCCGCTCCCTCCATGGGCAGTGCGGATAATGCCGCCCCCCATGGGCAGTGCGGATAATGCCGCCCCCCATGGGCAGTGCGGACAATGCCGCCCCCCCATGGACAGTGCGGACAATGCCGCCCCCCCCCCCCATGGACAGTGCGGACAATGCCGCCCCCCCATGGGCAGTGCGGATAATGCCGCCCCCCATGGGCAGTGCGGACAATGCCGCTCCCTCCATGGGCAGTGCGGACAATGCCGCCCCCCCATGGGCAGTGCAGATAATGCCGCCCCCCCATGACCATCCGACCATCCCACATGGGACCCAGATCCCTCCCCCGCTGTCTCTTTGATGGTCTCTTTGTGATTGCACCTCTGTAGTCATGTATGTCAATCTTTTGTTTTCATCCCCAACAATCCACGTCTGCACACTACTGGGAGGTCCATACACACGCAGATGGACGGTTATAGATCTCTTATTGGCACCGTCTCCCCGGGATTTTGTACTTGTTGAAAACCAGAAGATTACTTAGCAGTGCCCCAAAGAAAACATGAAATAGTCCCTCCTGTTCCCTACTGAATGGACAAAAAATAAGGGATTGTCTGAACTGCCTTAGGGCTCATTTAAACATGTTGTGCCCTCTGAACAGCAATCCACATTCAGGTCGCTCTTCAGAGGGCATTTGACAGGAGGCAAGAAGGTGTTATATTGCCTCCTCACCACCTGTTTAACCCCCTGACATCCGCGCTGTGGGCAAATGACGGGCACAGCGCGGACGTGAATTCCCGGGAGGCCGTCATATGACATCCCCCTGTGCACGCTCCCTGCGGAGGGCGCCGTGATCACGAGTCACTGAGACTCGGGTGACCACCGATCCGAGTACAGGGCCGATCCCCACCCCTTACCATGTGATCAGTTATCAGCCAATGACGGCTCATCACATGATGTAAACAAAAGCTCAGTGATCGTTTTTTTTTTCTCCTCTGCTGACAGGAGAAGAACAAAGCCGATCACCGGCTCATCTTAAAGGGACATCGACCCTGAAAAGGAAGAGGCGATTATGCCTCATTTATAGAGTAACAGTGCCCACCAGTGCCACCTATCAATGCCCACCAGTGCCACCTATCAATGCCCACCAGTGCCACCTATCAATGCCCACCAGTGCCACTTATTGATGCCCACCAGTGCCACCTATCGATGCCCACCAGTGCCACCTAATGTCAAGTGCCACCTATCAATGCCCACCAGTGCCACCTATCGATGCCCACCAGTGCCACCTATCAATGCCCACCAGTGCCACCCATTAATGCCCAAAAGTGCCACCTATCGATGCCCACCAGTGCCACCTATCGATGCCCACCAGTGCCACCCATCAATGACCACCAGTGGTGCTAATCATTGACACCTAGAAGTGCTGCCTATCAGTGTAACTGATCAGTGCCCATCACTGCCATCCATCAGTGCCTACCAGTGCCACCTATCAATGCCCACCAGTGCCACCTATCAATGCCCAAAAGTGCCACCTATCAATGCCCACCAGTGCCACCTATCAATGCCCACCAGTGCCACCTATCAATGCCCAAAAGTGCCACCTATCGATGCCCAAAAGTGCCACCTATCGATGCCCACCAGTGCCACCTATCAATGCCCACCAGTGCCACCCATCAATGCCCACCAGTGGTGCTAATCATTGACACCTAGAAGTGCTGCCTATCAGTGTATCTGATCAGTGCCCATCACTGCCACCCATCGGTGCCCATCAGTGCCACCTCGTCAGCGTACATCAATGACAGACAAAAATTACCCGTTATAACATTTAACAAAAATGTAAAAGAATATGTTTTTAATTCGGTCTTTTTATATTTAAAAAAATAAAAACCGCTGAGGAGATGAAATACCACCAAAGGAAATCTCTATTTGGGGGAACAAATGATACAAATGTCATTTGGGTACAGTGTTGTATGACCGTGTAATTGTCACTCAAAGTGCGACAGCGCTGAAAGCTGAGGATTGGTGTGGATAGGAGGGGGAGGGGGGTTTAAGTGGCCGGTAAGCAAGGGGTTAAACATGACAGCATTTTCTACACATATGAGATGGCTGTGTGCTGTGCAGGTTTTATGCCCCTTACACTGTTAGGAAAATGTTGTCACCCCCTCATTTCTTCACAGAGCACACCACCTCCTTTTCCTCTGCTGGCTGAATGTGATGTGGGGGGGGCGCAGGCTCAGGCCCTGGCTCTTATAGGTGGTAGAGGGCCCAGTCATGTAAGTTGATTTCTAGCAGTGGTCCTGGGTGTGGGCGAATGGCCCTGAATGCAGACAGTGCATGTCATATTAGGAGAAGTGGCTGCGTGCGTGCAGCTGTGCGTTCTACTCATTGTCAATGGACTGCCTGCATGCAGCACCTGGAAGATACAGATGTTGTAGAAACGTCCCGTTCATGTTATATGGGCCTCATCACCCTTGTAAACAAGGCCAGACAGACGGACAAAACCAACACAAACAAAACCGCACTAATTCATTATCCATCAGCATTTTAATATGCACTATGCCTTTACCCCAAGTGCTGTCATTAGAAGTGTCTGCGCTCCTAAAGCCGGCCATAGACACTTCCAATCTCACCCGGCTAAGCAAGGACCAGCCAAGATTCTAACCATGTATGGGCAGGCTGATTACGGGCTGGGTACAACCAGCCCCTCTGACTTTTCATGCCATTATTGCCAGCCAGTGGGTCGGGATGAGTGGCAGGCAACCAGCATTTTTATACAAAGGCCAACATTAGTCCTCCTTGTGTCCCTGTCCTGTAGAGTTTATTCATGGTCTCTGGCACCAGCGTTTTCATCTCTTCTCTCCATAATTTGATGTTTTACAAGGAAAAATATATGAAATGTAGGTGAAGGTGCTAAATCTAATTCCTCTCTTTTTTTATTGTAGGTGTACGCGGTATTGACTGCACACCAGAGTGCGACCCGGACGTGTCCGCTCCACCGGAGTGCGACCCGGACGTGTCCGCTCCACCGGAAAGCGACCCGGACGTGTCCGCTCCACCGGAGTGCGACCCGGACGTGGCCTCTCCACCGGAGTGCGACCCGGACGTGGCCTCTCCACCGGAGTGCGACCCGGACGTGGCCTCTCCACCGGAGTGCGACCCGGACGTGGCCACTCCACCGGAGTGCGACCCGGACGTGGCCACTCCACCGGAGTGCGACCCGGACGTGGCCACTCCACCGGAGTGCGACCCGGACGTGGCCACTCCACCGGAGTGCGACCAATTCATGGCCACTCCACCAGAGTGCGCCCCGGACGTGGCCACTCCACCAGAGTGCGCCCCGGACGTGGCCACTCCACCAGAGTGCGCCCAAGACGTGGCCACTCCACCAGAGTGTGCCCAAGACGTGGCCACTCCACCAGAGTGTGCCCAAGACGTGGCCACTCCACCAGAGTGCGCCGCGGACGTGGCCACTCCACCAGAGTGCGACCAATTCATGGCCACTCCACCAGAGTGCGCCCCGGACGTGGCCACTCCACCAGAGTGCGCCCCGGACGTGGCCACTCCACCAGAGTGCGCCGCGGACGTGGCCACTCCACCAGAGTGCGCCGCGGACGTGGCCACTCCACCAGAGTGCGCCGCGGACGTGGCCACTCCACCAGAGTGCGCCGCGGACGTGGCCACTCCACCAGAGTGCGCCACGGACGTGGCCACTCCACCAGAGTGCGACCCGGACGTGGCCACTCCACCAGACTTTGACCTACATGTGTCCACTCCACCAGAGTGCGACATTCACATGAAAAATCCACCAGCATGTGACGTTCACACAGAGAATCCACCAAAATGCCAAGGGAACGTCTCCAGTGAACATGGCAGCAAGCTTACAAGACAGGATAGGCACATACTAGTGGTAGGGGATTCAATTATTGGAAGGATACAGAAGGCAATCTGTCACCAATCCCCTTATCGCAAAACAGTATGTTGTTTACCGGGCGCCCGTGTTCGGAACATTGTAGATTGCATGGACGGATTATTGAATGGGGCTGGGAGGAACCCCGCTGTCATGATACATATTGGTACGAACGACAAAGTTAGAGGAAGATGGGGCGCCTTAAAAAATGATTTCAGGGACTTAGCGGCTATATTGAAGAAAAGGAGAGCCAAGGCAGTATTTTCAGAAATATTGCCTGAACCTCGAGCCACACCAGAGAGGCAGCAGGAGCTTAGAGATCTTAACTACTGGCTGAGAAACTATTGCAGGAAGGAGGGCTTTGGCTTCATGACGAACTGGGTTGACTTTACATTCGGTCACCGTTTTTATAGCAGTGATGGATTGCATTTAAATGGAAGGGGTGCAGCGTTTTTGGGAGTGAAGATGACCAAAGCGCTGGAAGAAATTTTAATCTAGGAGATGAGGATGACTTGCTAGTGAACATGACAGAGAAGATCTTCAAGTCAAGCCATCATCACCGGAGTTCACTACGTCATCACTCTCTTGAAAGATTCTCATCAGCACCTATCTTCAAGAGAGCACCAGGTACGGCTGTACCAACACAGATTTCTACAATGGTGGCGGCCGCCACTTCAGTAACCGGAAGGTCTTCCCATCAGCCCTCTATTTCCCTTTCTGCAGCTTCTGAATCCCCAACTATCAATGTAGCTGGACAAACAAGTCAATTTGCTGTTCCCAGAAGAAGACTCAACCAAAAGCTTGAAGAACCCTCCTAGGGACCAGGTACGGCTGTACCAACACAGGTCCCTACACTGGTGGCGGCTGCCTCGTCACCACCAACCGAGGGGCAATGACATTAACAGAGGGCCTCCTCATCACCATCCAAGAAGCAATGACATCAGAGAGCCCCGTCATCAACATTTGAGGGCTGAGCCTCATTGCCATCATCCGAGGGTAGTGAAAAACAGAGAGCCTGGTGCCCACCATCCAAGGGCAGAGCTTGGTCCCCACCATCCAAGGGCAGAGCCTCCTCGCTACTATGAGAGGGCAGAGCCTCGTTACCACAATCCAAGGGTATTTAACATCAAAAGAGAGTTGCCTGCTGTGAGACGGTAACACAAGCAGTACTGAGTGAGATAATTGTGGCACACTGGCAATGATCTCCCTACACCATACATAGAACCATACATAGAATGTATACATAGGGCCATACATACCACCATACTCAGCATGCCCACCTAGTACCAAACATACCACTATACATACCACCATCAGGGCCACCAATAAGGTGGTACCACTGGTTCTCCTGTAGGGGGCTGGGCACAGAAAACATGAGGAATCGGTGCGGCGGGCGGATGCACTGATCAGTGGGGGAGGCACTGATCTGTGCGGATGCTCAATGCATATATTCTGAATGATCCCCAAAGATGATTGTAAACAAGCATGCAAGTGTGTTTTATTGCATGCATACCTGCGTATATAGCACCATGCATACCATCATACACAGCATGTCTACATGCCACCACCAGGGCCACCAATAAGGGGGTACCACCAGTCCTCCTGTAGGGGGCTGGGCACAGAAAACATAAGGAATCGGTGCGGCGGGCGGAGGCACTGATCAGTGTGGGGGCGCTGATCTGTGCGGATGCTCAATGCATATATTCTGAATGAGCCCCAAAGTTGTGAACAAGCAGGTAGGTGTGTTTTATTGCATACATACCTGCAATACATATGTTCTGTATGGTTCTATGTATGTTTTTTTTCTCTATATGAGATGAACTGGGCACCCTAGACTGATGATTCAGGGACAATCCGATCGCCTTAGGGGGTCAGGAAGGAATTTTTCCCCCCCTTGGAGCCCATCTGGCCGGGGGGGTTTTCGCCTTCCTCTGAATCATCTTAAGGTTTAGGCTTAGTGTAAAAAGGCCCTGCCTTTGAGGAGTCCTAGGACAACCGTCACTGATCTCCGATATTCTCCGAAGCCCGACAATCATTTCCATCTATAGATTTATCTCCAATAAAGATTGGTCGTACCTTAATTGTCTTTGTATGTGTTTTTTTTTCTTCTTTTTTCTAAGAAATATAATGAGGAATGGCAGCAGGGTGAGGAATCTTGCCCCATACTTCACCACTAGGGATGAGCTTCCATTTCAAGAGGAAGATCGAACATTATGGTCCGTTCGTGCCAAATTAGAGCGGCGTGTCACCGCCCATAATGCACTGCGTCATAGCAGTGCATTGCTGGCTGATGATTGGCCAAGCATGCACGATGACCCGCATGCTTTGGCCAATCACAGCGCCGTCAGCGAAGAGAGCCATAATTGGCCACAGGCCAATTTTTAATGCAATACTTTGCAGCAGGGCTCATTCCTGCGCCCCAACTAGAGTATCTGTAAGGGGTTGCAGTGTTGTGGCACCAGTGCCTAAGGCCCAATTTTTCTGCCCCTGTTCAACAGAGGCATGTAATTACAATTCTTGATCTAATATTTCACAGCAGGGCCCGTTCCTGCGCCCACCCAGAGTAACTGTGAGGGATTACAGTGTTGTGGCAACACCAACACCTAAGGCCCACATTTTTGCGTTTATATTTTGAGTATATAGGGCAGGCCCCTACTTTCAAACATCCAACTTACAAACAACTCCTACTTTCAAACAGAAGGAGACAACAGGAAGTGAGAGGAAATCTACCCCTAGGAAGGGAAATTCTCTCCTGTAAGAGTTCCTTGTTTCACAAAAAAACACAAATTTTAACAATCCAATTGTCATTGGGACAGAAAGTGAGGTGAAATCTTCTGAACAGGTGCGCACAGACAGCAAAACAAATTATACAGGGGTGATAACCCTTCCCTATGTTTTACAAAAAGCTTAAAAATAGATTTTTTGGCTGGAGCTACACTTTAAAAATGTACCAGTTAAAAATTACAAACAGATTCTACTTAATAACAAACCTACACAGTCCCTGTCTTGTTTGGACCGCCTGTATACTGCTGTTCTGAGTATATAGGGCCTGGGGGCCTCAGGCCTTTCCTTTTTATAATTTGGGTGTGCGGTTCTCCTTAATGTCCATACAAGACCCAAAGGGGCTGGTAATGGGCTTGGGGGCGGGGTACCCATGCCTTTGTTCTCAATGATTTTCATCCATATTGCCGGGACCAGACATTACATTAAAGCCGTAAACAGTTTTAAATGACTTTTATTCCTTTAGAAATGTCATTTTGTGCAGGGACAGTTCTAAACACGGGAAACACAGGCCACTTTACAGGCATACTATAGACATCCCCCAGGCATGATATTTAAAGGAATGTTTCACTTTTATTTTTTCACTTTAAGCATCATTAAAATCACTGCTCCTGAAAAAACAGCAGTTTTTAAAAATTTTGCATTACTACATGTACCCTGGGGCAGGACCCGGGTCCTCAAACCCTTTTTTAGGACAATAACTTGCATATTAGCCTTTAAAATTCACACTTTTGATTTCTCACGTTCGAGTCCCATAGACTGTAACGAGGTTTGAAAGTTTGTGCAAACTATCGGTCCGTTTGCAAGTTCTGGTGCAAACAGAACCGGGGGGTGTTTGGCTCATCCCTATTCACCACCCTTCAGCCATGGGATAGCGATAGGAAACACCCCAAGTCTAGACTCTGTAAATGAGTCATATTATGACAGCAGGTATAATGTTTGCAGGTACAGACTGTGTATATTATATATATATACATACATGGAGTGTAGTCTGGGGCCTGATTGTCAGGGCTGGTCAGCCCTTCCTTCTCTGAGCTGGCCGCTCAGCTGTCAGATAATTGGCAGCTCTCATCTCTCTCCACAGTTTAGCAGCTGTTGTGGATGTGCTCGTCAGTCCCGCCTACTTAAAGATCTGCAGGTCTCTTCATTCCTGCCTTCGCCTTGGTCACATCACAAGAAACCATCTCCTGCATTCCTGTTTAACCACTTAACAACCGGCCCATAGCCAAATGACGGCTACAGGGCGGTTGTTTAACTCTGGGAGGCCGTCATATGACTTTGCAGTACAATTCCAGCCAATTCTCTGCAATACCCTGCCATAAATTGCCATACCCGGAGATACCCAGCCATACTCGGAGATACCCAGCCATACCCAGCCATAGTCGGTGATACCCTGCAATACCCAGCCATAGACACCCCCCCCTCCCGCCGCCCTCCGGTGCTTCTACCGACTCGCCAATACGATCAAAGCCAGAATCTTTTTTTTTTTTTTTTTTTTTCAGGCTTCCCAGCTTAGAGGTGAGATGCAGGGTCTTATTGACCCCATATCTCACTGTAAAGAGGACCTGTCATGCCATATTCCTATTACAAAGGATGTTTAAATTACTTGTAATAGGAGTAAAAGTGATCAAAAAATAAATTTTTGGGGAAAAAAATGTCAAACTAAAATAAATAAAGTAAAACGAACAATAAAACTTTTTTTTTTTTTTTAAAGCGCCCCTGTCCCCATGTGCTCACATGCAGAAGCGAACGCATACATAAGTCCCGCCCATATATGAAAACGGTGTTAAAACCAGACATGTGAGGTATCGCTGCGAACGTTAGAGCGAGAGCAATAATTCTAGCCCTAGACCTCCTCTGTAACTCAAAACATATAACCAGTAAAAAAAATTTAATGTGTCACCTATGGGGATTTTTAAGTATCGACATTTGGCGCCATTCCACGGGCGTGTGCAATTTTGAAGAGTGACATGTTAGGTATCTATTTACTCAGCGTAACTTCATCTTTCACATTATGCAAAAATTGGGCTAACTTTACTGTTTTGTTTTGTTTTTTGTTTTTAAACACAAAACTGTTTTTTTTACCCAAAAAAAAGCATTCGAAAAATTGCTGTGCGAGATAAAAAGTTGCAACGACCACCATTGTATTCTCCAGGGTGTTTGCTAAAAAAACATATATATAATGTTTTGGGATTCTATGTAATTTTCTAGCAAATAAAATGATGATTTTTACATGTAGGAGAGAAATGTCAGAATTATCCTGGGTGCTCCAGAACGTCTGATGGCGCTCCCTGCATGTTGGGCCTCTGTATGTGGCCACACTGTGTAAAAGTCTCAGGCCGCGTACACACGGCCGGACTGTTCGCCCAACCTTGTCCGCTGAACAGTGTTTGGGCGGACAGTCCGCTCGTGTGTGGGCTTTCAGCGGACAGTTTCAGCGGACAGTTGGACGGACAAAGTCTTTCGGAAATTCCGAAAAACTGTCCGCTGAAACTGTGTTTGAGCGAACAGTCCGCCCGTGTGTGGGGCTGTCCGCTGTACTTTCGAAATGAGCGGACTGTTCCCGCTCGGAAAGTCCGCCCATTTCGAGCGCGTGTACAGGTAGGCGGGGCCCGCGAAGGAGACGTCGCGGGCTCCGCCGCCTGGAATGGGCTTAAAGGGGAACCCCCAACGCCGAAAAAAATCGGCGTGGGGGTTCCCCCAAAGTCCACACCAGACCCTTGTCCGAGCACGCTACCCGGCCGGCCAGGAAAGGGGGGCGAGCGAGCGCGCCCCCCCTCCTGAGCCGTACCAGGCCGCGTGCCCTCAACATGGGGGGTGCCTTGGGGAAGGGGGGGCCGCGCGGCCCCCCCACCCCAAAGCACCTTGTCCCCATGTTGATGAGGACAAGGGCCTCTTCCCGACAACCCTGGCCGTTGGTTGTCGGGGTCTGCGGGCGGGGGGCTTATCGGAATCCGGGAGCCCCCTTTAAGAAGGGGGCCCCCGGATACCGGCCCCCCACCCTATGTGAATGAGTATGGGGTACAATGTACCCCTACCCATTCACCTGTGAAATAAAGTACAAAAAAAAACACAACACAGGGAAAAAAGATTTTATTGCACAGCTCCGGGGGTCTTCCGTCTTCGGGGGTCTTCTCGCCGGACTCCTCCGCTATGTGTGTGTAGCTCTTTTACTAGCGG
Organism: Lithobates pipiens; assembly: GCF_037356315.1. Classification (NCBI taxonomy): domain Eukaryota; kingdom Metazoa; phylum Chordata; class Amphibia; order Anura; family Ranidae; genus Lithobates; species Lithobates pipiens. The sequence goes on from NW_027507913.1 coordinate 778,706, forward strand.
AGGAGTCCGGCTTTCTTCCTCCCCGCCGCCGGCCTCTTCTCCCGACTTCGGGGGTCTTGTCCCCCTCTTCGGTTCTTCTGCCGGGCCACCGCGCCTTCTTGTAGCTCTTTTACAGGCGGTGGCCCGGTCTTCTGTCGCCGCTGTCGCCGCCTTCCGTTCTTGTTCTTCTTCTTGTTCTTCTTCTTCTCCAGGCGATGTTGACACGTCGCTCCCTCTGGCCGGAATGCCAGGGACACGCTCCGCTGCCACTTATATAGTGACAATGGGGCGGTGTCACATGGTATATGTCACATGGGTTGGTCACATGGTGACCCCGCCCCCTTACGATGTCATAGTCCCCATGTGACATCAACCCATGTGACCAACCCATGTGACATATACCATGTGACCCCGCCCCATTGTCACTATATAAGTGACCGCACAGCGCGGCTCTGGCATTCCGGCCGGAGGGAGCGACGTGTCAACATCTCCTGGAGAAGAAGAAGAACAACAAGAAGAACAAGAACGGAAGGCGGCGACAGAAGACCGGGACACCGCCTGTAAAAGAGCTACAAGAAGGCGCGGTGGCCCGGCAGAAGAACCGAAGAGGGGGACAAGACCCCCGAAGTCGGGAGAAGAGGCCGGCGGCGGGGAGGAAGAAAGCCGGACTCCTCCGCTAGTAAAAGAGCTACACACACATAGCGGAGGAGTCCGGCGAGAAGACCCCCGAAGACGGAAGACCCCCGGAGCTGTGCAATAAAATCTTTTTTCCCTGTGTTGTGTTTTTTTTTGTACTTTATTTCACAGGTGAATGGGTAGGGGTACATTGTACCCCATACTCATTCACATAGGGTGGGGGGCCGGTATCCGGGGGCCCCCTTCTTAAAGGGGGCTCCCGGATTCCGATAAGCCCCCCGCCCGCAGACCCCGACAACCAACGGCCAGGGTTGTCGGGAAGAGGCCCTTGTCCTCATCAACATGGGGACAAGGTGCTTTGGGGTGGGGGGGCCGCGCGGCCCCCCCTTCCCCAAGGCACCCCCCATGTTGAGGGCACGCGGCCTGGTACGGCTCAGGAGGGGGGGCGCGCTCGCTCGCCCCCCTTTCCTGGCCGGCCGGGTAGCGTGCTCGGACAAGGGTCTGGTGTGGACTTTGGGGGAACCCCCACGCCGATTTTTTTCGGCGTTGGGGTTCCCCTTTAAGCCCATTCCAGGCGGCGGAGCCCGCGACGTCTCCTTCGTGGGCCCCGCCTACCTGTACACGCGCTCGAAATGGGCGGATTTGCCTCCGCCTTACGTGGGCGAGTCCGTTCATTTCAAAAGTTGAGCGGACTGTTTGGCAAACAGTTCGTTGAAACAGTCCGCTCGTGTGTGGGCAAGTCCGCTCATGCAAATTTTGAGCGGACTGTTTGCCGAAACTGTTTGACGAACAAGGTTGGGCAAACAGTCCGCGCGTGTGTACGCGGCCTCACACATGTGGTATCGCCGTACTCGGGAGTAATAGCAGAATGTGTTTTGGGGTGTAATTTGTGGTATGCATATGCTGTGTGTGAGAAATAAACTGATAATATGACAATTTTGTGAAAAAAAAAAAAGTTAAAAAAAATCTTGATTTTGCAAAGAATTGTGGGAAAAAAATGACAACTCAAAAACCTCCCCATGCCTCTTACTAAATACCTTGAAATGTCTTCTTTCCAAAAAGGGGTCATTTGGGGGGTATTTGTAATTTTCTAACATTTTGGGGTCTCAAGAATTGAAATAGGCCGTCAGTACTTCATGTGTGATCAATTTTCAGATATTGGCACCACAGCTTGTGGACTCTATAACTTTCACAAAGACCAAATAATATCCACCAATTTGTACTTATTTTTACCAAAGATATGTAGTGGTATAAATTGTGGCCAAAATTTATGAAGAAAAAATTACTAATCTGCTAAATTTTATAACAGAAACAAAGAAAAATTCATTTTTTTACAGAATTTTCTCTTTTATAGCACAAAAAATAAAAAAATGAGAGGTGATTAAGGCTCCATGCACACTGAAGCTGATAAACTGCAGTTTATTGGAGTTTGGGCGTTTTTTGTAAAAGCCCATAAACTCCACTCTATGTTAGCCTATGTGTCCATGCACACATGGACGTTTTTCAGCTTTAATGAGCAGTGGAGTTTATGGGCTTTTTTCTAAACGCCAGAAATTCACGTTCAAAGTGCCGTTTTTCAGCGCCAAAAAACGACAAACGCCGATAAACGCTCATAAACGCTTGTAAACGCTCATAAACGCTCGTTCATTAGTGTTCAGCATTCTATTTTTCAATGCATTGTGGGATTTTTGGAGTGTCCTCTGTGTATTTTTATAAAAAACGCCCATTAACGCTTACGCTGTAAAACGCTCATAAACGCTAGTATAAAACGCTGTTAAAAGCAGGTTTTTAAACCAGCGTTTTGTGCCAGCAATCTGGAGTCCAGAAATAGCTTTTTTGAGCTTCAGTGTGTATGGAGCCTAAATACCACCAGAAGAAAGCTCTATTTGTGTGAAAAAAAGGACAACAATTTCATACAGGTCCAGTGTTGCATGACTGAGTAATTGTCACTCAAAATGTGAGAGCACCGAAAGCTGAAAATTGGTCTGGTTATTAAGGGTGTTTAAGTGCCCCGTGGTCAAGTGGTTAAAGTCAGGCTTTGCTGACATCCCTTCTGGCTCCTTATCCTGCTTGCTGTCCCTCTACTTGTATCCCTGACTTCTGGCCTGGCTGACTACCCAATCCGGTTACTGGACTTTGGCCTGGCTGACTACCCAATCTGGTTACAGGACTCTGGCCTGGCTGACTACCCAATCCGGTTACTGGACTCTGGCCTGGCTGACTACCCAATCCGGTTACTGGACTCTGGCCTGGCTGACTACCCAATCCGGTTACTGGACTCTGGCCTGGCTGACTACCCAATCCGGTTAGTGAACTCTGGCTATGCTCTGACTATGCTTACTCTATTTACCTTTTTATTTTTATTAATAAGCAAGTGTGGTTTTACTGTACTTCTGTCTCGATCTGGTTCATGGTTTCTGACACCGATCAGCTGCCTGGTCTGGCCTTTTTATATGCCGACATCCTATATCAACCTTTATCGACCCTTTTACACCAGGGGAACCCTTGAAATAATTTTCATAGGAGTCAGTGGGAAGGGTGACTCCTTACATATATGATCATTGGAAAGAATGTCCTTCCTACACTGGTGGTCAGTGGAAAGAATGTCCTTCCTACACTGGTGGTCAGAGGATAGAATGTCCTTCCTACACTGGTGGTCAGTGGAAAGAAAGTCCTTCCTACACTGGTGGTCAGTGGAAAGAAAGTCCTTCCTACACTGGTGGTCAGTGGAAAGAAAGTCCTTCCTACACTGGTGGTCAGTGGAAAGAATGTCCTTCCTACACTGGTGGTCAGTGGAAAGAATGTCCTTCCTACACTGGTGGTCAGTGGAAAGAATGTTCTTCCTACACTGGTGGTCAGTGGAAAGAATGTCCTTCCTACACTGGTGGTCAGTGGAAAGAATGTCCTTCCTACACTGGTGGTCAGTGGAAAGAATGTTCTTCCTACACTGGTGGTCAGTGGAAAGAATGTCCTTCCTACACTGGTGGTCAGTGGAAAGAATGTCCTTCCTACACTGGTGGTCAGAATGCCACATTTACAGACCACCTTAAAGATCGTTGGCGTCATGCTGATGGCCGTGTGAAGTGGCACTGGACCCAAAACTATGTAAACACTATCAGATGGGAGGTCAACCAACCACAGCTCAAGAAAGTCCAGGCAACCTCTGGAGCAACCCTAGCTGAGAATAGCTGCTGTATATATTGTATATAGAACAATCAGGCCAAACATGTGTGATGTTAGTACATGAAAAGAGAAAGTTACATTTGTGAAAGACGTTCTAGTAATTTGATGTTAGTACAGCAGTGAACAGATGGTGGGGGTGGCACCAAATCCAAAGATGACATCAATGTGAAATCATACAGAAAGCAGAAACCATTTCAAGGGGAAGGACAGACAACCCGCTCTCTGGATTTGGTGCCCTCACCTTCTTCCTCTGATGGGAAATTCTGAGAATTAAAAGGGGAAATGAGTACACAGTGTTCCCAATAAATAAGAACGGTGTACCCCGACTCTACAAACACCCACCAATGGGATGATGTCAGTGAAGGCAGAGGAGGCGGCTCTCTAATTAGGCACAAAAGGAGTTTGCCTAAGGCCTCGCGCTCCCAGGGGCCTCGCGGCCGCCTCATTTGCCTGATTTGTGCGTGGGAGGATGGGAGGGAATGTCCCCGGTCAGTGTCCCCAAGCTGGCAGGGTGAGCGGGCCGGACTGGTAAAGGATCGAGGTGGAGCTGGCAGCCGCTGCTGAACCCGCTAGCCAGGAGGTAGGGGGCGGACTTGGCCGGGGGGGGGCAGGGAGGCCTCGTTAGAACGATACCGCGGCAGACAGCCGTGACACCCGCTGGCCACCGCTACACTGTCTGGGTTATATTTGCAGCAGACTCAGACCCCTCATGTACATACCTCTCACCTCCATACACTCCACACCCCTCTCATGTACATACCTCCCACCTCCATACACTCCACCCCTCTCATGTACATACCTCCCACCTCCATATACTGCACACCCCTCATGTACATACCTCCCACCTCCATACACTCTGCACACCCCTCATGTACATACCTCCCACCTCCATACACTCTGCACCCCTCTCATGTACATACCTCCCACCTCCATACACTCCACCCCTCTCATGTACATACCTCCCACCTCCATACACTGCACACCCCTCATGTACATACCTCCTACCTAGGGTTGCCACCTGTCCGGTTTTGACCCGGACAGTACGGGTTTAGGAGGCTGTGCCCGGGTTTCCCTCTGCCTCACACCCGGACACCATTTCCAGCTGACAGGGGTACCATGGGGCCTCCTTTTACGAGCCCCAGCACACAGGGGGACCTAGACAGCAGGGGTATCGGAGCGGCGGGAGCAATTACAGAGCAATCAAAACATATGGGAGAGAGCGGGCGACAGACAGCTGCTGGTGCAGAAGGTTTTAATAAAATAAATGCTTAAAAGCAATCCACTCACTCTCCATGTCAGAGCTGTATATGTCAGTCTGTGAAGTTGGATGTCCCATCCTCCCCTCCGATCCACGCTGCTCTTATCACTGAATCTCTGGAGGAAGCCAAGGATACAGAGCTGCGGGGAGACTGCAGTGAGCTGTCAGCCTGGGATGCTGTGACCAATCAGAGCATTCCAGAGGCTTAACCATGCCTCCATCATCAGAGGCTGACAGTTCACATGAGTTTCCCGCGGCTCTCTGTTTCCTCCAGAGATTCAGTGATAAGAGCAGCGTGGATCGGAGGGGAGGATGGGACATCCAACTTCACAGACTGACATATACAGCTCTGACATGGAGAGTGAGTGGATTGCTTTTAAGCATTTATTTTATTAAAAACTTCTGCACCAGCAGCTGCCTGTCGCCTCTCTCTCCCTTATGTTTTGACCCTTCTGTGTTTGCCACCCCCTTCCTCTGTAATTGTCCCTCCCTTCTCTGTAATTGCCCCCCTCCTCTGTATTTGCACGGGCCCCACCTATCACACCCCCCCTCCTGTCACGTTCTGCACCCCCCCTCCTGTCACGCTCTGCACCCCCCCTCCTGTCACGCTCTGCACCCACCTCCTGTGGTCACGCTCTGCACCCACCTCCTGTGTTCACGCTCTGCACCCACCTCCTGTGGTCACGCTCTGCACCCACCTCCTGTCACGCTCTGCACCCACCTCCTGTCACGCTCTGCACCCACCTCCTGTCACGCTCTGCATCCCCCTCCTGTCACACCCTGCATCCCCCTCCTGTCACGCTCTGCACCCACCTCCTGTGGTCACGCTCTGCACCCACCTCCTGTCACGCTCTGCACCCACCTCCTGTCACGCTCTGCACCCACCTCCTGTCACGCTCTGCACCCACCTCCTGTCACGCTCTGCATCCCCCTCCTGTCACACCCTGCATCCCCCTCCTGTCACGCCCTGCATCCCCCTCCTGTCACGCCCTGCACCCCCCCTCCTGTCACGCCCTGCACCCCCCCTCCTGTCACACCCTGCACCCCCCCTCCTGTCACACCCTGCACCCCCCCTCCTGTCACGCCCTGCACCCCCCCTCCTGTCACGCCCTGCACCCCCCCTCCTGTCACGCCCTGCATCCACCTCCTGTCACACCCTGCATCCCACCTCCTGTCACGCCCTGCATCCCACCTCCTGTCACGCCCTGCATCCCACCTCCTGTCACGCTCTGCATCCACCTCCTGTCACGCTCTGCATCCACCCTCCTGTCACACTCTGCATCCACCCTCCTGTCACACCCTGCACCCCCTCCTATCACAGCGCACCCCCTCCTGTCACACTCCGCACCCCTCATGTACATATCTCCCACCTCCATACACTCCACACCCCTCATGTACATACCTCCCACCCCCATACACTCCACACCCCTCATGTACATATCTCCCACCTCCATACACTCCACAACCCTCTCATGTACATACCTCCCACCTCCATACACTCCACATCCCTCATGTACATACCTCCCACCTCCATACACTCCGCACCCCTCATGTACATACCTCCCACCTCCATACACTCCGCACCCCTCTCATGTACATACCTCCCATCTCCATACACTCCACACCCCTCTCATGTACATACCTCCCACCTCCATACACTCCACACCCCTCATGTACATACCTCCCACCTCCATACACTCCACACCCCTCATGTACATACCTCCCACCTCCATACACTCCACACCCCTCTCATGTACATACCTCCCACCCCCATACACTCCACACCCCTCATGTACATACCTCCCACCTCCATACACTCCACACCCCTCTCATGTACATACCTCCCACCCCCATACACTCCACACCCCTCATGTACATACCTCCCACCTCCATACACACCGCACCCCTCTCATTTACATACCTCCCACCTCCATACACTCCGCACCCCTCATGTACATACCTCCCATCTCCATACACTCCACACCCCTCATACACTCCACACCCCTCATGTACATACCTCCCAGCTCCATACACACCGCACCCCTCTCATTTACATACCTCCCACCTCCATACACTCCACACCCCTCATGTACATACCTCCCACCCCCCATAATTACTAATTAGCAAAATTTTATAACAGAAACAAAGAAAAGCACTTTTTTCACAAAATTTACTTTTTTTTTAATTTATAGCACAAAAAAAAACCCCACTAGTGATTAAATACCACCAAAAGAAAGGTCTATTTGTGTGGAAAATGTGTTGTATGACTGAGTAATTGTCATTCAAACTGTGAGAGCGCTGAAAGTTGAAAATTGGTGTGTACAGGAAGGGGGTGTACGTGCCTGGTATTGAGGTGGGTAGCAGCGGGTAAAATAAGTATAGAACACCTCACCATTTTTCTAGGTAAATAGACAGTATGTGACAAAAGTAAGTACACCCCTCAGTGACATTTCTTCTCTCTTTTCATGTGACAACACTGAAGAAATGACACTTGTCTACAATGTAAAGTAGTGAGTGTACAGCTTGTATAACAGTGTAAATTTCCTGTCCCCTCCAAATAACTCAACACACAGCCATTAATGCCTTTGTGCGCTGGTCCAAACCAATTTGTGGAGGGGGGATTATGGAGTGGGGGAGGGGGGATTATGGTGGGGTGGTTAATTTTCAGAGGTTGGGCTTGGCCCCTTAGTTCCAGTGAAGGGAACTATTAAGGCGTCAGCATACCAAGCAATTTTGGACAATTTCATGCTCCCAACTTTGTGGGAACAGTTTGGGGACGGCCTCTTCCTGTTCCAACATGATTGCTCACCAGTGCACAAAGCAAGGTCCATAAAGACATGGATGAGCGAGTTTGGAGTGGAGGTACTTGACTGGCCTGCACAGAGTCCTGACCTCAACCCCATAGAACACCTTTAGGATGAATTAGAGCGGAGACTGCGAGGTAGGCCTTCTCGTCCAACATCAGTGCCTGAACTCACAAAAGTGCTTCTGGAAGAATGGTCAAACATTCCCATAGACACCCTCCTAAATCTTGTGGACGGCCTTTCCAGAAGAGGTGAACCTGTTATAGCTGCAAAGGGCAAACTCAATATTAAACCCTCCGAAGACTGGGCTGCCATTAGAAATGATGGGGCACTGGAAAGCTGACCTGACAGCCCCCACCTATCCACAGACAGCTTCTGTTCCACCACCTGCTGACCCAATGGGAAGTGCTGCCTGTACCCCCTATTGATGGTCCTGATAACTGGTGATCTGTAGTATTTACAGACTGGGCCAGAGGGTGGCCTAGAGTATGGGTAGAATGGAGGGCGACCTGTAACTATGTGGGGTATCAGCAGATACTGGGGGGTGACTTGTAGCAAAGACATTGTTAGTAGGTTAGGCTTTACCTCCTAGCGGGGCAGCTGTTTAGTGCTGATCCTCAGAGCTTCCAGTGGTGTGTTGGCCTTGGAGATGTTGATGGTGAGCGGTCTTCTCTGAGCCCCGGATTCTGCCTTGCAGGACACTCCTCTTCTCCATTACTCTGAGCTCTTCCCCCTTCACTGGCTGGACCCTTTTATTCCGTCCTTCCACCAACAACTATCTGTACCCGAAACAAGATGGAAGACAAAGAAAGAACACAAACGTCAGCCAATCACATCCACATTGTAAGTAATAGAACCACCTTACATCAGGTGCCGCCATAACAGTGCCCCTTACATCGGGTGCCCCCATAACAGTACCCCTTACATCAGGTGCCGCCATAACAGTGCCCCTTACATCGGGTGCCCCCATAACAGTACCCCTTACATCAGGTGCCGCCATAAGAGTGCCCCTTACATCAGGTGCCCCCATAAGAGTGCCCCTTACATCAGGTGCCCCCATAAGAGTGCCCCTTACATCAGGTGTCCCCATAACAATGCCCCTTACATCACGTGTCCCCATAACAGTGCCCCTTACATCAGGTGCCGCCATAACAGTTATCAGGCAGGGGCGGACTGACAACTCATGGGGCCCCCGGGCAATAGAAGATCATGGGGCCCCCTTGGCCTCCACACTCAAGCCAAGCCTGCACAGGGAGACACTGGAGAGAGAGAACATACACACAGGGGGACACACACGGGGGGGGGGACACTGGAGGGAGAACACACACACACGGGGGGGACACTGGAGGGAGAACACACACACACGGGGGGGGGACACTGGAGGGAGAACACACACACACAGGGGGGACACTGGAGGGAGAACGCGCACACACGCACAGGGGGGGGGACACTGGAGGGAGAACACACACACACGGGGGGGGGGACACTGGAGGGAGAACGCGCGCACACACACAGGGGGGGGGACACTGGAGGGAGAACACACACACACGGGGGGGGGGACACTGGAGGGAGAACACACACACACGGGGGGGGGGCACTGGAGGGAGAACGCGCGCACACACACAGGGGGGGGGGACACTGGAGGGTGAACGCACACACACAGGGGGGGAGACACTGGAGGGAGAATGCACACACACACACACACACACACACACACACACACACACACACACACACACACACACACACACACAGGGGGACACTGGAGGGAGAAGGCACACACACAGGGGGATACTGGAGGGAGAAGGCACACACACAGGGGGACACTGGAGGGAGAATGCGCACACAGGAGGGCACGCACACAGGGGGACATGCACACAGGACACACACTTACACAGCACAGGACATGCACACAGGACACTTCCACAGCACACAGGGGGACACGCACACAGCACAGGAGGACACGCACATGGGAGGACATGCACACGGGAGGACACTTACACAGGACACATACTTACACAGCACAGGACACTTACACAGGACACTTACACAGCACACAGGGGGACATGCACACGGGAGGACATGCACACGGAGGGACATGCACACGGGGGGACATGCACACAGGACACTTACACAGCACAGGACATGCACACAGGACACTTACACAGCACACCGGGGGACATGCACACAGGGGGACATGCACACAGCACACAGGGGGACATGCACACAGGAGGACATGCACACAGGGGGACATGCACACAGGACACACACTTACACAGCACAGGACATGCACACAGGACACTTACACAGCACACAGGGGGACACGCACACAGCACGGGAGGACACGCACACGGGAGGACATGTACACAGGACAAATACTTACACAGCACAGGACATGCACACAGGACATGCACACAGCACAGGGGGACATGCACATAGGACACACACTTGCACAGGACATGCACACAGGACACTTACACAGCACACAGGGGGACACGCACACAGCACACGAGGACATGCACACGGGAGAACATGCACACGGGAGAACATGCACACAGGGGGACATACTTACACAGCACAGGACATGCACACAGGACACTTACACAGCACACAGGGGGACACTTACACAGGGGGACCTGCACACGGGACATGCACACAGCACAGGGGGACATGCACACAGGGGGACATGCACACAGCACAGGGGGACATGCACACAGGGGGACATGCACACAGGGGGACATGCACACAGCACAGAGGGACATGCACACAGGGGGACATGCACACAGCACACAGAGGGACATGCACACAGGGGGACATGCACACAGCACACAGAGGGACATGCACACAGGACATACACACAGCACAGGAGGACACTGTGGGATGGAGGGACCCGGGGCCCATGCATCTGTCTGTACCGCGCCGCCCCCCCCCCCCCCATCGCGTGTGGCGGCCCTGGTGTCTCGGCTTCACTCACCGAGTCACTGGATGCTGAGCCTGAGACACTTCTAACAGCGCGCTGCTCCCCGCCGGCCCCTCCACTCTTCTCGTCTGTCCCAGGTCAGGTGATGTCACGATGCATACAGTACAAGCACCTGGCCTGGGATGGACGGGGGAAGGAGGGGCCGGCGGGGATCAGCACACAGTTAGCATCTACATCGCGGCATGTAATTCAGCCGCTGCAAGTGGCCTCTCATATGGCCGAGTCCGGGCCCCTAATGTCTGCGGGCCCTCGGGCGGCGTCCGAGTGACCGACTGGTCAGTCCGCCCCTGACATCAGGTGTCCCCATAACTGTGAGATGTGATGGAGGACAGGCAGTGCTGGAATGTCAGGGATTTCCTGACCCTCGGGAGAGTTGGGATGACGTCACCCGGGTGTAGACCCCTCCCCCACCTCTATATCCGAACACATCAAGGAATTCCTGTCAGTCAGATTCGCTCTCTTTGCTCGGCTCCGCCCCTTTCTCCCGGCATGCCTCGCGCTCCTCCTTCCCGCAGTTGCTATAGTGAAGTTTACAGCTCAGTGTGACGGACAGGCGGGCGGACCAATGAGCGGTGTGGTATGGGAGGGGCCGACCAATAAGGGCGGGCTGTAGGCGGGTCTCCTGCGGGTCAAACCCCCTGGCTATGGAACCGCCCCCTCAACATCGGACCCCACAATATATAAATACAAGACTGGTGACCCCACAATATATAAATACCGGACTGTTGACCCCACAATATATAAATACCGGACTGTTGACCCCACAATATATAAATACCGGACTGGTGACCCCACAATATATAAATACCGGACTGTTGACCCCACAATATATAAATACCGGACTGGTGACCCCACAATATATAAATACCGGACTGGTGACCCCACAATATTTAAATACCGGACTGGAGACCCCACAATATATATAAATATCGGACTGGTGACCCCACAATATATAAATACTGGACTGGTGACCCCACAATATATAAATACAAGACTGGTGACCCCACAATATATAAATACCGTACTGGTGACCCCACAATATATAAATACTGGACTGGCGACCCCACAATATATAAATACAAGACTGGTGACCCCACAATATATAAATACCGGACTGGAGACCCCACAATATATAAATACCGGACTGGAGACCCCACAATATATAAATATTGGACTGGTGACCCCACAATATATAAATACAAGACCGGTGACCCCATAATATATAAATATTGGACTGGTGACCCCACAATATACATAAATATCGGACTGGTGACCCCACAATATATAAATACAAGACTGGTGACCCCACAATATATAAATACAAGACTGGTGAACCCACAATATATAAATACCGGACTGGTGACCCCACAATATATAAATACCGGACTGGTGACCCAACAATATATAAATATCGGACTGGTGACCCCACAATATATAAATACCGGACTGGTGACCCCATAATATATAAATATCGGACTGGTGACCCCATAATATATAAATATCGGACTGGTGACCCCATAATATATAAATATCGGACTGGTGACCCCATAATATATAAATACCGGACTGGTGACCCCCACAATATATAAATACCGGACTGGTGACCCCACAATATATAAATACCGGACTGGTGACCCCACAATATATAAATACCGGACTGGTGACCCCACAATATATAAATACCGGACTGGTGACCCCACAATATATAAATACCGGACTGGTGACCCCACAATATATAAATACCAGACTGGTGACCCCAGCAGTATAACAAGACTCGTGGCCACTCATTAAAATGAGAAGAAAAGAGGTTGAACCTCACACTATGTAGCGGGTTGTTTGCTGTAATGCCCGGTACACATGACCGGACTTTCCGGCAGAAAAGGTCGGACGGAATCTTTCCGTCGGATAATCGGAAGGTGTTTGGGCCTCATCTGACTCGTTTTCTTCTGAGGGATCTAGAAATAGAACATGCTGTAAATATTTCCGACGGAAGCGACTCGTATCGGGAATTCCGCCGGTCTGTGCGCCGCTCCGAAGCACCAGAACCGACGCTGTGAAGGAGACGGAAGCGATCGGCGCGGTAAGTCGAGCGTTCCCATTGGACAGCACATTCCTCACGCTGCTCATTCTCCCATCTTCAGATTCTTTTCTTCTTTCTTCATCATTTCTCCTCTTCTCAGGAATTATATTCTAGTTTTTAGAAGTCCGACCTCCAGAACAATCTTTACAATTATTCTTCATTCTCCTCTTTTATCATTTTTTATTTCATGAAGATTTATTTTCGGATTACGGAATTATTTTCTGGGGATCTACATAGAATTTGATGTTACCACAATAACATTATCTTGTATTTCTTCTTCCCCTCGAGGAGGTAGGTGTCCCTCGTCAATATGACATTGTCTTTTAGAAATGTACCTACCTACTCACAAACAAACTGAATAAAAACACAAAGGAAAGTATTTTCTGAAAATAAAATCTCCATTTATTCCGGGTAACAAAATAAAGAGGAAGGCAACGCAGGAGAAACTTTTGGAATTTGTGAAGCCTTTTAGCCCCCAGGGCACAAATCAATCCTGTGGAAAAGAAAATTGGGATCTTGAGGAGTCCATATAATAGGGAGCACAATATGGACCAGGAATGCCAGAGATCAGGACCAGCCGCAGATGACAGATCTGTCCCCAGGCTGTGGCACTACCATAGCCTGCGTCTTCTGAGCCCAGGTCATCACTTTCTTCTCTTCACTGCGGCCTTCCTTGGAGGCTGCGCTTCTGGTGGTGGACTTGGAAGAAGAAGAAGAAGGAGAAGGAGAAGGAGACGGAGGAGGAGGAGGGGCTTGCCCATATATGTGGCTGTTCTCAATCAGCTGACCCCTCAACCCCTTCTGAAGGGCCTCATAAAAAATGTCCTCACGAGGAGGCGTTGGTCCTTCTGTAAGTCCAGCAACCTGGTGGCTAGATAGCAGCCATAGGCCTCTTCAGAGTTGAGGGGCTCCTCAGGAAATGGCTGGCATCCCTACTGAGGCCCAGTGCTGCGTCCTCCGTCACTGTCCTCATCCTGGGCCTTTTGGTGGTAAGGCAGAGGGGAGGCACCTGGGATTGGGCGAGGCTCCTACTGGGCCTAGCCACCTCCTGGCTGACGCTGGGCAGGGCCTCATCCTGGCTGCCATTTTCCAGACCCTCCTCCTGGCTGACGCTTTGGCACGGCCTCCTCCTGGCCGACGCTTTGGCGCGGCCTCCTCCTGGCTGACGCTTTGGCACGGCCTCCTCCTGGCTGCTGTGCAGGCCGACGCTTGGCACGGCCTCCTCCTGGCCGACGCTTGGCACGGCCTCCTCCTGGCTGAGCTCATCCTGTGTATAAAATAGTTGTAGTTTTAGCTTCATCAATCGCACACAATTTTCAGCTCATGACTTGCAAATTGAATGTTAATAAATAGAACCGACCATCATTCTGCCCCCGGCATTTTTCAAGCTGGTCACCAACTGCCGTCTAGTGATATGTATACATCATTTATGGTCTAAAATCATTGATTTGTAAACAATTATAACATCATTAATATTTTGTGTAAAAACAAATATACCCGGCTCCAGTTGGGCGCATCCACTTCTTCCAGGGGGGAGGCTCAGGTTGTCCCCGGGAAGCCTCTCCCCCGGATGGCAGGGATTTCGGGATCTACATTGTGTGCCGGAGCTTCGGATCGCAGGGATTTCAGGATCTACATTGTGTGCCGGAGCTCCGGATCGCAGGGATTTCGGCATCTACATTGTGTGCCGGAGCTCCGGGATTTCGGGATCTACATTGTGTGCCGGAGCTCCGGATGGGGGTGCAGGAGGGAAGTGTAGTGATGGGACCACCAGTGTAGGAAGGACATTCCACTTCTTCCAGGGGGGAGGCTCAGGTTGTCCCCGGGAAGCCTCTGCTGGGGATGGGGGAAGGGTCCAAAGAGATTCCCCGGCTCCAGTCTGGTGGTTCGAAAACCTCAGTTGGTTGAAGTAGCAGAGCCGGGGGACATCAACATTCTGTGCCGGAGCTCCGGATGGCAGGGATTTCGGGATCTACATTGTGTGCCGGAGCTCCGGATCGCAGGGATTTCGGGATCTACAGTCTGTGCTGGAGCTCCGGATCGCAGGGATTTCGGGATCTACATTGTGTGCCGGAGCTCCGGATGGCAGGGATTTCGGGATCTACATTGTGTGCCGGAGCTCCGGATGGCAGGGATTTCGGGATCTACATTGTGTGCCGGAGCTCCGGATGGCAGGGATTTCGGGATCTACATTGTGTGCCGGAGCTCCGGATCACAGGGATTTCGGGATCTACATTGTGTGCCGGAGCTCTGGATGGCAGGGATTTCGGGATCTACATTGTGTGCCGGAGCTCCGGATCGCAGGGATTTCGGGATCTACATTGTGTGCCGGAGCTCCGGATGACAGGGATTTCGGGATCTACATTGTGTGCCGGAGCTCCAGATGGCAGGGATTTCGGGATCTACATTGTGTGCCGGAGCTCCGGATCGCAGGGATTTCGGGATCTACATTGTGTGCCGGAGCTCCGGATCGCAGGGATTTCAGGATCTACAGTCTGTGCTGGAGCTCCGGATTGCAGGGATTTCGGGATCTACATTGTGTGCCGGAGCTCCGGATGGCAGGGATTTCGGGATCTACATTGTGTGCCGGAGCTCCGGATGGCAGGGATTTCGGGATCTACATTGTGTGCCGGAGCTCCGGATGGCAGGGATTTCGGGATCTACATTGTGTGCCGGAGCTCCGGATCACAGGGATTTCGGGATCTACATTGTGTGCCGGAGCTCTGGATGGCAGGGATTTCGGGATCTACATTGTGTGCCGGAGCTCCGGATCGCAGGGATTTCGGGATCTACATTGTGTGCCGGAGCTCCGGATGGCAGGGATTTCGGGATCTACATTGTGTGCCGGAGCTCCGGATCGCAGGGATTTCGGGATCTACATTGTGTGCCGGAGCTCCGGATCTACATTGTGTGCCGGAGCTCCGGATCGCAGGGATTTCGGGATCTACATTGTGTGCCGGAGCTCCGGATGACAGGGATTTCGGGATCTACATTGTGTGCCGGAGCTCCAGATGGCAGGGATTTCGGGATCTACATTGTGTGCCGGAGCTCCGGATCGCAGGGATTTCGGGATCTACATTGTGTGCCGGAGCTCCGGATCGCAGGGATTTCAGGATCTACAGTCTGTGCTGGAGCTCCGGATCGCAGGGATTTCGGGATCTACATTGTGTGCCGGAGCTCCGGATGGCAGGGATTTCGGGATCTACATTGTGTGCCGGAGCTCCGGATGGCAGGGATTTCGGGATCTACATTGTGTGCCGGAGCTCCGGATGGCAGGGATTTCGGGATCTACATTGTGTGCCGGAGCTCCGGATCACAGGGATTTCGGGATCTACATTGTGTGCCGGAGCTCTGGATGGCAGGGATTTCGGGATCTACATTGTGTGCCGGAGCTCCGGATCGCAGGGATTTCGGGATCTACATTGTGTGCCGGAGCTCCGGATGGCAGGGATTTCGGGATCTACATTGTGTGCCGGAGCTCCGGATCGCAGGGATTTCGGGATCTACATTGTGTGCCAGAGCTCCGGATCGCAGGGATTTCAGGATCTTCCTCAAGATCCCAAGTTTACTTTCCAAAAACGTCACGTCTGCCCCGGGGGGCCGAGTCACAGGTTCCGGACGTCTCCCCAGCGCTGCCTTCCTTCTTCATTGTAATGTAAACTGTGCTCGGCCTCCCAGATTCCTCTTCTACTTGTCACTAAAACGGGGCAGACATTCCGGTTCCTTAAACCGATTCATTTTTTTTACACAAGACAAAAACACCAACATCAGTCCAGAGTCTGATAATCCCAACATCGGCCTCCAAGGTGAAGCGGTAAAGCCCACCGCGATGGGCCAAGGTCAAATCTTACCTTCGTTTAGGGACGCTCGCCGCTTCCATTCGCTTGACTCACAGATCGGACGTACGGGAGACGTGCGTTCGCTTTATATACACTGCGCATGTGTCAGACTCCGCCCCCGACGTTCTTTTAAAAAAAAAACGACTCCCCGCCCCCTTCTCTCTCTTCGGGGCGCAGTGGGAGTATTAGGAGAAAAATGGGCGGAGACACATTGTGTAATCGGCGAGGAGGAAATCCCGGAGCCCCAAACATCTGGATCCAGGAGGAGACTGAAGGCCACCAACATGGCCTCTGAGGGAATGGTAGGGATGGTTGGGATTGGAAGGAGGGAGGAGTATGATGGGAGACGCAGTCCATACACCCAATCCGAATAGAAGGAAGGACGACATCACATGACAACTCTTGTCAGCACCCCGGGGGGCAGAAGTTTGGGGTACGCCTCCATTATGGAAGCGATGGTCCGATATCCAACTGAGGGGGCCGGATCATTATCACAACATCAAGAAGGAGCCGCACAATAGTCCTTGTCACGTCTTCCTATGATGATTATTAGCGTGCGTTCCGCTCCGTGTGCTTTTCTGTATGGAAATGGCCACATTCATGTTCCGGGGCGCAGTGATCGTTCGTAGGAAACATCGTTCGTTTGCCAAGAAATGCGATGTATTTAGCCGGTACCGGGTTATATCTACATGACGGTCATGATAATCTGTCCTATTAAAAGAAGTTTAGGACATTGTTGTCTGGAAGTCTCCGGAATGAATTGGAAACTTGATTGGGTGGAATGTGAGGAGAGGAGACCCGGCCGCTCTTTACACATCCGGATTCTGGGGCACTAGTGTGGGGTGGGACACCCACACAGGGGGGATACTTGGGGGTCTCCATCTGTGAAACTTGGCCAAAAAAGGGAAGTACTGCAGGTGGGTTAGAAGGGAATTTCAATCCACTTGGATCTCTTGGCAGACAGACAATGGCAGACCTCTCCTAATCCACGCTTCATATGCCGCACTCCAATATCCATGTGCTGAGTAGGGATGAGCTTCGTGTTCGAGTCGAACGTACGTTCGACTCGAACATTGGCTGTTCGGCCGTTCGGCGAATTCCGAACGTTTGGGCCGCTCGCGTCAAAATTCGAGTGACGCGCGCGCGGACCACAATGCACTGCGGTGGCGCAGTGCATTGCTGCCCCATGATTGGCCAAGCATGCACTGTGACCCCGCATGCTTGGCCAATCGCAGCGCCGGCAGCGAGGAGAGCCATGATTGGCCACAGGCATCCTGCCTGTGGCCAATCATAGCTCAGGCTGTGTAGTGCACGCCCCACACTATATAAGGCTGCCTTTGAGGCGGCCTCGTGTAGTGTGTTACTTAGCATCTGAAGCAGTGGGTGTTCTGTGTACCTTCAACACAGCACACACCGATCGTTTTTGGCTGATTTCCTATCTTGCTGCTGTGTAGTGGTTGTTGTCTGTGCCCTGACTGCAGTATACACCGCTATATTCACCTCACCTATATAGCTAGTGATCTAGCTTTAACCACTTAACAACTGCCCATTGCCGATTAACGGCTTCAGGGCGGTTGTTTAACTCTGAGAGGCCGTTAATTAACGGCCTCCCAGAATTCTGCTCTCGCGTGCCCCGAGGTGTGCGCACTCGAGAGCATCCGTGACCGCCGGGTCCACAGGACCCGGCACATCACGGATCACGGTAAACGGCCACTCATAGCGGCCGTTTACCACGTGATTGCTCCGTCAAATGACGGAGTGATCACTTGGAAACAAACCGGCGTCATGTTATGACGCCGGTTCCTCCCTCCCCTCTCTCTACCGATCGGTACAGCGGAGGGGAAAGAGATCGGTGTCAGCAGCGATGTGGGCTGCATCTGCAGTGCCCACATCGCTGCTCACCGAATTTAACCCCTCAATTCCCTGCCAATACTCTGCAATACCAGTGCATACTCTGCAGTACCCTGCCATTACTCTGCAGTACCCCGCCATTACTCTGCAGTACCCCGCCATTACTCTGCAGTACCCCGCCATTACTCTGCAGTGCAGTACCCCGCCATTACTCTGCAGTACCCCCCATTACTCTGCAGTGCAGTACCCCCATTACTCTGCAGTGCAGTACCCCCATTACTCTGCAGTGCAGTACCCTGCCATTACTCTGCAGTACCCTGCCATTACTCTGCAGTGCAGTACCCCCCATTACTCTGCAGTGCAGTACCCCCCATTACTCTGCAGTGCAGTACCCCGCCATTACTCTGCAGTACCCTGCCATTACTCTGCAGTGCAGTACCCCGCCATTACTCTGCAGTACCCTACCATTACTCTGCAGTGCAGTACCCTGCCATTACTCTGCAGTACCCCCCGTTACTCTGCAGTAACCCCCATTACTCTGCAGTAACCCCCATTACTCTGCAGTAACCCCCATTACTCTGCAGTAACCCCCATTACTCTGCAGCACCCCCAATACTCTGTAGTACCCCCCAATACTCTGCAGTACCCTGCTATTACTTTGTAGTACCCCGCCAATACCCCACCAATACTCTGTAATACCCTGCCATAAATTGCCATACCCAGCCATACTCAGAGATACCCAGCCATACTCGGTGATACCCTGAAATACCCAGCCATAGACGCCCCCCACCCCTCACCGCCCTCCGGTGCTTCTACCAACTCGCCAGTACGATCAAAGCCAGAATCTTTTTTTTATTTTTTATTTCAGGCTTCCCAGCCTAGAGGTGAGATGTGGGGTCATATTGACCCCCCAGATTTCACTGTAAAGAGGACCTGTCACCCCATATTCCTATTACAAGGGATGTTTACATTTCTTGTAATAGGAATAAAAGTGATCAAAAATATATTTTTGGGGAAAAAAATGTCAAACTAAAATAAATAAAGTAAAATGAACAATAAAAAAATAAAATAAAAATTAAAGCGCCCATGTCCCCATGTGCTCGCATGTGCCACACATGTGAGGTATCGCCGAGAATGTTAGAGCGAGAGCAATAATTCTAGTCCTAGACCTCCTCTGCAACTCAAAACATGTAACCAGTAAAAAAAAAATTAAAGCGTCGCCTATGGGGATTTTTTAAGTAGCGACGTTTGGCGCCATTCCACGGGCATGTGCAATTTTGAAGAGTGACATGTTTGATATCTATTTACTCAGCATAACTTCATCTTTCACTTTATGCAAACATTGGGCTAACTTTACTGTTTTTTTTGTTTGTTTTTTAAGCACAAAACTGTTTTTTCCCCCCAAAAAACGCGTTTGAAGAATTGCTGTGCAAATACCGTGTGAGATAAAAATTTGCAACGACCACCATTGTATTCTCCAGGGTCTTTGCTAAAAAAAAAAATATATATATATAATGTTTTGGGGTTCTCTGTAATTTTCTAGCAAATAAATGATGATTTTTACATGTAGGAGAGAAATGTCAGAATTATCCTGGGTGCTCCAGAACGCCTGATGGCGCTCCCTGCATGTTGGGCCTCTGTATGTGGCCACACTGTGTAAAAGTCTCACACATGTGGTATTGCCGTACTCGGGAGTAATAGCAGAATGTGTTTTGGGGTGTAATTTGTGGTATGCATATGCTGTGTGTGTGAAATAACCTGATAATATGACAATTTTGTGGAAAAAAAAAAAAAAAAGGAAATAGGCCGTCAGTACTTCAGGTGTGATAAATTTTCAGATATTGGCACCACAGCTTGTGGACTCTATAACTTTCACAAAGACCAAATAATATCCACCAATTTTTACTTATTTTTACCAAAGATATGTAGTAGTATGAATTTTGGCCAAAATTTATGAAGAAAAAATGACTAATCTGCTAAATTTTATAACAGAAACGAAGAAAAATTCATTTTTTCGCAGAATTTTCGGTCTTTTTTTCTTTTATAGCACAAAAAATAAAAAACCCAGCAGTGATTAAAAGAAAGCTCTATTTGTGTGAAAAAAGGACAAACAATTCCTATAGGTCCAGTGTTGCATGACTGAGTAATTGTCATTCAAAATGTGAGAGCACCGAAAGCTGAAAATTGGTCTGGTTATTAAGGGGGTTTAAGTGCCCAGTGGTCAAGTGGTTAATAATAGAGCTTGCAGTCAGTAGTGTTAGGAGATAGTGCGTGCTGTCTGCGTGCTCTGTACCCAGTACATACCGCTATAATATAGGGCAGGCCCCTACTTTCAAACATCCAACTTACAAACATCTCCTACTTGCAAACGCAAGGAGACAGCAGCAAGTGAGATGAAAAAAGATGGACGACAAAACAAATTATACAGGGGTGATAACCCTTCCCTATGTTTTCCAAAAAGCTTAAAAATCGTTTTTTTGACTGGAGCTACACTTTAGAAATGTACCGGTTGAAAATTACAAACAGATTCAACTTAACACAACAAACCTACACAGTCCCTGTCTTGTTTGCACCGCCTGTATACTGCTGTTCTGAGTATATAGGGCCTGGGGGCCACACGCATTTCCTGTTTTTAATATGGGTACGGGGTTCCCCTTAATATGCGTACAAGACCCAAATAGGCTGATAATGGGCAGGGAGGGCTACCCATGCCATTTTTCTCAATGATTTTCATCCATATTGCAGGAACCAGATATAACATTAAAACCGCAAGCAGTTTTAAATGGTGTTATTTCCGTTTAATGTCATTTTGTGCAGGGACTGTTCTAAACACGGGAAACACGTGGCACTTCACAGGCATACTACAGACACCCCCCAGGCACCATATTTAAAGGAATATTTCACCTTTTTTTTCACTTTAATCGTCATTAAAATCAGTGCTCCCGCCAAAACGGCCATTTTTAAAACTTTTTTTTGCAGTGACCCATGTCCCCTGAGGCAGGAGCCGGGTCCCCAAACCCTTTTTAGGACACTGTCTTGCATATTAGCCGTTAAATTAGCACTTTCCATTTCGAACGTTCGAGTCCCATAGACTTCAATGGGGTTCTAACGTTCGTACTGAACGCGGGGGTCGTTCGCAAGTTCTGGTGCGAACCGGGGGGTGTTCGGCTCATCCCTAGTGCTGAGTCCACCTTTTATATCATTCTCATAGCGGAGAAAAGACTCGGATCCCAGGGACCCCCCGACCTCACCAGAATGAATGGGAAGTAAGCCCCACCCCCACCCCACCCGCGAGGATGTGGAGGAAGGAGAGGGGGGAGGAAGTGGGTGGGATGGGCACCCCACCAGGTGAGTGTCTGGCACCCCAGCTTCAGGTAATCTATGTGTGCCGCTTATTTCTAAATACATCTTTTTTCATCAATTTTAGGTGATGTTGTGGTTGTGGAAGGTGAAGGGGCGGAACCTTTCCCTAGGGCCAGCGCCCAAACCCTCGTTACCAAATCATGGCGTGGAACGGGGAGATCGACGCAATCGCCTGGACACAGTGACGTAGCGTGGATTGTCAGCACCCGGGGCAAGACAAGTCATTTGCGCCCCCTAACCTGTAGACTTTTACCCCCCCCCCCCCCGAGTCCCATCAAATACAATAGTACTTAGCTACCTGATTCCTATACTGTCCACTACACTATACTGTCCACTATACTATACCGTCCACTACACTATACCGCCTACTACACTATACCGCCCACTACACTATACCGTCCACTACACTATACTGTCCACTACACTATACTGTCCACTACACTATACCGTCCACTACACTATACCGTCCACTACACTATACCGTCCACTACACTATACCGTCCACTACACTACACTGACCACTACACTATACCGTCCACTACACTATACCGCCTACTACACTATACCGCCTACTACACTATACCGCCCACTACACTATACCGTCCACTACACTATACTGTCCACTACACTATACCGTCCACTATACTATACCGTCCACTACACTATACTGTCCACTACACTATAACGTCCACTATACTATACCGTCCACTACACTATACCGTCCACTACACTATACCGTCCACTACACTACACCGTCCACTATACTATACCGTCCACTACACTATACCGTCCACTATACTATACTGTCCACTACACTATACCGTCCACTACACTATACCGTCCACTATACTATACCGTCCACTACACTATACCATCCACTACACTATACCGTCCACTATACTATACCGTCCACTACACTGACCACTACACTATACTGTCCACTACACTGACCACTATACTATACTGTCCACTACACTGACCACTACACTATACCATCCACTACACTGACCACTACAGTATACTGTCCACTACACTATACCGTCCACTACACTATACCGTCCACTATACTATACCGTCCACTACACTATACCGTCCACTATACTATACCGTCCACTACACTGACCACTACAGTATACTGTCCACTACACTGACCACTACACTATACTGTCCACTATACTATACTGTCCACTACACTATACCGTCCACTACACTATACCGTCCACTACACTATACTGTCCACTACACTATACCGTCCACTACACTGACCACTACACTATACTGTCCACTACACTATACTGTCCACTACACTATACCGTCCACTACACTATACCGTCCACTACACTATACCGTCCACTACACTATACCGTCCACTACACTATACCGTCCACTATACTATACCGTCCACTACACTATACCGTCCACTACACTATACCGTCCACTACACTATACCGTCCACTACACTATACCGTCCACTACACTATACCGTCCACTACACTATACCGTCCACTATACTATACCGTCCACTACACTGACCACTACAGTATACTGTCCACTACACTGACCACTACACTATACTGTCCACTATACTATACTGTCCACTACACTATACCGTCCACTACACTATACTGTCCACTACACTATACCGTCCACTACACTATACCGTCCACTACACTGACCACTACACTATACTGTCCACTACACTATACTGTCCACTACACTATACCGTCCACTACACTATACCGTCCACTACACTATACCGTCCACTACACTATACCGTCCACTATACTATACCGTCCACTATACTATACCGTCCACTACACTATACCGTCCACTACACTATACCGTCCACTACACTATACCGTCCACTACACTATACCGTCCACTACACTATACCGTCCACTATACTATACTGTCCACTACACTATACCGTCCACTACACTGACCACTACACTATACTGTCCACTACACTATACTGTCCACTACACTATACCGTCCACTACACTATACCGTCCACTACACTATACCGTCCACTACACTATACCGTCCACTACACTATACCGTCCACTATACTATACCGTCCACTATACTATACCGTCCACTACACTATACCGTCCACTACACTATACCGTCCACTACACTATACCGTCCACTACACTATACCGTCCACTACACTATACCGTCCACTACACTATACCGTCCACTACACTATACCGTCCACTACACTATACCGTCCACTATACTATACCGTCCACTATACTATACCGTCCACTACACTATACCGTCCACTATACTATACCGTCCACTACACTATACCGCCACTACACTATACCGTCCACTACACTATACCGTCCACTATACTATACCGTCCACTACACTATACCGTCCACTACACTATACCGTCCACTACACTATACCGTCCACTATACTATACCGTCCACTATACTATACCGTCCACTACACTATACCGTCCACTACACTGACCACTACACTATACCGTCCACTATACTATACCGTCCACTACACTATACCGTCCACTATACTATACCGTCCACTACACTATACCGTCCACTACACTATACCGTCCACTACACTATACCGTCCACTATACTATACTGTCCACTACACTATACCGTCCACTACACTATACCGTCCACTATACTATACCGTCCACTACACTATACCGTCCACTACACTATACCGTCCACTACACTATACCGTCCACTACACTATACCGTCCACTACACTATACCGTCCACTACACTATACCGTCCACTACACTATACCGTCCACTACACTATACTGTCCACTACACTGACCACTACACTATACTGTCCACTACACTGACCACTACACTATACTGTCCACTACACTGACCACTACACTATACTGTCCACTACACTGACCACTATACTATACTGTCCACTACACTGATCACTACACTATACTGTCCACTACACTAACCACTACACTATACTGTCCACTACACTATACTGTCCACTACACTGACCACTACACTATACTGTCCACTACACTAACCACTACACTATACTGTCCACTACACTGACCACTATTCCGTCCACTATCCTGACCACTACACTGACCACTACACTGACCACTACACTATACTGTCCACTACACTGACCACTATACTATACTGACCACTACACTATACTGTCCACTACACTGACCACTACACTATACTGTCCACTACACTGACCACTATACTATACTGACCACTACACTATACTGTCCACTACACTGACCACTACACTATACTGTCCACTACACTATACTGTCCACTACACTGATCACTACACTATACTGTCCACTACACTGACCATTACACTATACTGTCCTCTACACTGACCACTATACTATACTGACCACTACACTATACTGTCCACTACACTGACCACTATACTATACTGTCCACTACACTGACCACTACACTATACTGTCCACTACACTGACCACTACACTTTACTGTCCACTACACTGACCACTACACTTTACTGTCCACTACACTGACCACTATACTATACTGTCCACTACACTGACCACTACAGTATACTGTCCACTACACTGACCACTACACTTTACTGTCCACTACACTGACCACTACACTATACTGTCCACTACACTATACTGTCCACTACACTGACCACTACACTATACTGTCCACTACACTATACTGTCCACTACACTGCACACCCCCAACTCAAACCAGGATCCCCCCAGAGGTTCCCCAAACCCAAACGGATTGTACAACGATGGGGGGTGGGGGATGGTACAATGATGGGGGGTGGGGGATGGTACAATGATGGGGGATGGTACAATGATGGGGGGTGGTACAATGATGGGGGGTGGGGGATGGTACAATGATGGGGGGTGGTACAATTATGGGGGGTGGGGGGTGGTACAATGATGGGGGGCGGGGGATGGTACAATGATGGGGGTGGGGGATGGTACAATGATTGGGGGTGGTACAATGATGGGGGGTGGGGATGGTACAATGATGGGGGGTGGGGGATGGTACAATGATGGGGGATGGTACAATGATGGGGGGTGGGGATGGTACAATGATGGGGGGTGGGGGATGGTACAATTATGGGGGATGGTACAATGATGGGGGGTGGGGGTGGTACAATGATGGGGGGTGGTACAATGATGGGGGGTGGGGGTGGTACAATGATGGGGGGTGGGGGATGGTACAATTATGGGGGGTGGGGGATGGTACAATGATGGGGGGTGGGGGTGGTACAATGATGGGGGGTGGGGGATGGTACAATGATGGGGGGTGGGGGATGGTACAATGATGGGGGGTGGTACAATGATGGGGGGTGGGGGATGGTACAATGATGGGGGATGGTACAATGATGGGGGGTGGGGGATGGTACAATGATGGGGGATGGTACAATGATGGGGGGTGGGGGTGGTACAATGATGGGGGATGGTACAATGATGGGGGGTGGGGGATGGTACAATGATGGGGGATGGTACAATGATGGGGGGTGGGGGATGGTACAATGATGGGGGGTGGGGGATGGTACAATGATGGGGGTGGGGGATGGTACAATGATGGGGGGTGGGGGATGGTACAATGATGGGGGATGGTACAATGATGGGGGGTGGGGGATGGTACAATGATGGGGGTGGGGGATGGTACAATGGTGGGGGGTGGGGGATGGTACAATGATGGGGGGTGGGGGATGGTACAATGATGGGGGGGTGGGGGATGGTACAATGATGGGGGGTGGGGGATGGTACAATGATAGGGGGTGGGGGATGGTACAATGATGGGGGGTGGGGGATGGTACAATGATGGGGGGTGGGGGTGGTACAATGATGGGGGGTGGGGGATGGTACAATGATGGGGGGTGGGGGATGGTACAATGATGGGGGGTGGGGGATGGTACAATGATGGGGGGTGGGGGATGGTACAATGATGGGGGTGGGGGATGGTACAATGATGGGGGGTGGGGGATGGTACAATGGTGGGGGATGGTACAATGATGGGGGGTGGGGGATGGTACAATGATGGGGGGTGGGGGATGGTACAATGATGGGGGGTGGTACAATGATGGGGGTGGGGGATGGTACAATGATGGGGGGTGGGGGATGGTACAATGATGGGGGTGGGGGATGGTACAATGATGGGGGTGGGGGATGGTACAATGGTGGGGGATGGTACAATGATGGGGGGTGGGGGATGGTACAATGATGGGGGGTGGGGGATGGTACAATGATAGGGGGTGGGGGATGGTACAATGATGGGGGGTGGCGGATGGTACAATGATGGGGGGTGGGGGATGGTACAATGATGGGGGGTGGTACAATGATGGGGGGTGGGGGATGGTACAATGATGGGGGGTGGGGGATGGTACAATGATGGGGGGTGGGGGATGGTACAATGATGGGGGGTGGGGGATGGTACAATGATGGGGGATGGGGGATGGTACAATGATGGGGGATGGTACAATGATGGGGGGTGGGGGATGGTACAATGATGGGGGGTGGGGGATGGTACAATGGTGGGGGATGGTACAATGATGGGGGGTGGGGGATGGTACAATGATGGGGGATGGTACAATGATGGGGGGTGAGGGATGGTACAATGATGGGGGTGGGGGATGGTACAATGATGGGGGATGGGGGATGGTACAATGATGGGGGGTGGGGGATGGTACAGTGATGGGGGGTGGGGGATGGTACAATGATGGGGGGTGGGGGATGGTACAATGATGGGGGGTGAGGGATGGTACAATGATGGGGGGTGGGGGATGGTACAATGGTGGGGGATGGTACAATGATGGGGGATGGTACAATGATGGGGGGTGGGGGATGGTACAATGGTGGGGGATGGTACAATGATGGGGGGTGGGGGATGGTACAATGATGGGGGGTGGGGGATGGTACAATGATGGGGGATGGTACAATGATGGGGGGTGAGGGATGGTACAATGATGGGGGGTGGGGGATGGTACAATGATGGGGGGTGGGGGATGGTACAATGGTGGGGGATGGTACAATGATGGGGGGTGGGGGATGGTACAATGATGGGGGTGGGGGATGGTACAATGATGGGGGGTGGGGGATGGTACAATGATGGGGGTGGGGGATGGTACAATGATGGGGGGTGGGGGGTGGTACAATGATGGGGGGTGGGGGATGGTACAATGATGGGGGGTGGGGGATGGTACAATGATGGGGGGTGGGGGGTGGTACAATGATGGGGGGTGGGGGATGGTACAATGATGGGGGGTGGGGGATGGTACAATGGTGGGGGATGGTACAATGATGGGGGATGGTACAATGATGGGGGGTGAGGGATGGTACAATGATGGGGGGTGGGGGATGGTACAATGATGGGGGGTGGGGGATGGTACAATGATGGGGGGTGGGGGATGGTACAATGATGGGGGGTGGGGGATGGTACAATGATGGGGGGTGGGGGGTGGTACAATGATGGGGGGTGGGGGATGGTACAATGATGGGGGGTGGGGGATGGTACAATGATGGGGGGTGGGGTATATATATAAATCTCTAGAGAGAACTCACCACCAGAGAGCTGCACTTCTTCCTCCGATCTGTAGAGGGAGCCCATCCCCCTCCTCTCGGTGGTATGAGACCGGAAGTGACGTGGAGGAGCGGAGCTGAGGCCCGGAAGTGAGTGCGGAGTCCCGGGGGTCGGCGGAGGATCGCGGTGTCGGTGCGGAGGAGGTCGGTAGGCGGTTTTGCGGCTCCCGGGTGGGGGAGGGGATGGTTCGGCTTGGACAGAGGGTGTGACGTCATCATCATGCAGAACTCCGCCCACATCTTTGGGGGGAGGGGTCACTGGAGCCCCGCCCCCTCATCATTGGGATTTCCTGTTTGTGATCCGCCTTCTCTGATAGGGTGATGGCCGATCGATGGGAACCAATCACAGGAGGGGGAGGAGCCAAGGTGATTGTTAAGTGATGAAGAATCGGACCTCTCCGGTCACAGCCGCTCTACTAATAGTCCGATGTTAGTCCAGCAACCCCCCCTCCCCCCCAACACTCAGGTCAGCGCTCTCCACCATTGGTGGATGGGGAGTTCTGTCAGATTACTGACCCCCATCACATCCCAAGTGACCTTCCCCCAAAACACCCCCACTGGGCACAGGGTGTACCAACATGGCCTCCGCCACCTTCCTACCTCGGGGTGTACCAACATGGCCTCCGCCACCTTCCTACCTCGGGGTGTACCAACATGGCCTCCGCCACCTTCCTACCTCGGGGTGTACCAACATGGCCTCCCCCCCCAATCCTCCCCTCCCCCCTCCTCTCCTCACTGTGATCTTCGCCGGTGTCCCATCATATATGGTCCCCCATCAGATAGTGTCCTCTGTGTACTGCACATGCGCAGTGCACAGCAACGCAGATTCAGAAAATATCCGAGGATGAACGGCGCCTGCGCACTGAGTCCAGGTTCACCCCCCACCATCCAAGTGGACATCGAGCAGGAATATAAAAGAGCCGAGTGCAGCGAGGCGGAGCCCGAAGCGCGGAGAACGGCCCTCTAATATCGGCAGCCCTATGTCCACTTGGATGGTGGGGCACCACCTCCACTCACCGCGCAGGTGCCGTTCAGCTTCAGAGATTTTCCGAAGCTTCTTCTGCCCCGTACTGCGCATGCGCACTACGGGGAGGACACTATATGATGGCCGGACACTATCTGCCAGAACACCGGTCACAGAGCGGAATATTCCGGGCTGTAGTGACAATGTCCTCCTGTGATAGGCGGCGTCACGTCACATTCGGCTACCCGCTGGAGTGCGCATGCGCAACGCCGCCATATGCGTTCCAACAGTGTTATAAGACGACTCCCACAGAGCCCCTCCCTACACACCGCGCAATTATAATCTGAGACTGGATGGGGGCGGGGCCTGGACTCAGGGGTGTGGCCACAAAATTCTGCACAAGCGCAGATCGCTACAGTCTTGAAAAGCATATGGTAACGTCGCGCATGCGCAGTCCAGCGGGTAGCAAAATGTGACGTGACAGCAGCACACTGATCATCTCCTGTACCATGTCTGCAGTCTCTGATCATCTCCTGTACCGTGTCTGCAGTCTCTGATCATCTCCTGTACCGTGTCTGCAGTCTCTGATCATCTCCTGTACTGTGTCTGCAGTCTCTGACCATCTCCTGTACCATGTCTGCAGTCTCTGATCATCTCCTGTACCGTGTCTGCAGTCTCTGATCATCTCCTGTACCATGTCTGCAGTCTCTGATCATCTCCTGTACTATGTCTGCAGTCTCTGATCATCTCCTGTACTATGTCTGCAGTCTCTGACCATCTCCTGTACCATGTCTGCAGTCTCTGATCATCTCCTGTACCGTGTCTGCAGTCTCTGATCATCTCCTGTACCATGTCTGCAGTCTCTGATCATCTCCTGTACTATGTCTGCAGTCTCTGATCATCTCCTGTACTATGTCTGCAGTCTCTGACCATCTCCTGTACCATGTCTGCAGTCTCTGATCATCTCCTGTACTATGTCTGCAGTCTCTGATCATCTCCTGTACTATGTCTGCAGTCTCTGACCATCTCCTGTACTATGTCTGCAGTCTCTGATCATCTCCTGTATTATGTCTGCAGTCTCTGATCATCTCCTGTACTATGTCTGCAGTCTCTGATCATCTCCTGTACTATGTCTGCAGTCTCTGATCATCTCCTGTACCATGTCTGCAGTCTCTGACCATCTCCTGTACTATGTCTGCAGTCTCTGATCATCTCCTGTATTATGTCTGCAGTCTCTGATCATCTCCTGTACTATGTCTGCAGTCTCTGATCATCTCCTGTACTATGTCTGCAGTCTCTGATCATCTCCCGTATCATGTCTGCAGTCTCTGATCATCTCCTGTACTATGTCTGCAGTCTCTGATCATCTCCCGTATCATGTCTGCAGTCTCTGATCATCTCCTGTACTATGTCTGCAGTCTCTGATCATCTCCTGTACCATGTCTGCAGTCTCTGATCATCTCCTGTACCATGTCTGCAGTCTCTGATCATCTCCTGTACCATGTCTGCAGTCTCTGATCATCTCCTGTACTGTGTCTGCAGTCTCTGATCATCTCCCGTACTGTGTCTGCAGTCTCTGATCATCTCCTGTACTATGTCTGCAGTCTCTGATCATCTCCTGTATTATGTCTGCAGTCTCTGATCATCTCCTGTACCATGTCTGCAGTCTCTGATAATCTCCTGTACCATGTCTGCAGTCTCTGATCATCTCCTGTACTGTGTCTGCAGTCTCTGATCATCTCCTGTACTATGTCCGCAGTCTCTGATCATCTCCTGTATTATGATCATGGGCGATCATACTCCTCCCATCCTTCCTATCTTATCTTGGGGGGGGGGCTTATAAATGAAAGGGGTCATACAGAAATATTGTGGGCAGGGCTCTCAGGGTGACATTTGCATCAATCACATGAGTGGGGGAGGGGTGATCAGGGAACACGCCCTTCATCTTTCCACTTCTTTTATAGATCTCCAGAAATGTCCCGGAGGAGGGCGGAGCCAGCCCAGAGCTCCACCCACAACTACACCAAACAGGAGGAGTCTGAGGATGAGAGTAACACTGACCTGGAACCAACCAATCCTCACACAGGTACGACCCCCCCCATCTAATTATTCTCTCCTCCCTCCCCCCGTATGATCTCTCCGCCCCCCCCCGTGTATGGGGGTGGGAGGTATGTACATGAGGGGTGCGGAGTGTATGGAGGTGGGAGGTATGTACATGAGGGGTGCGGAGTGTATGGAGATGGGAGGTATGTACATGAGGGGTGTGAAGTGTATGGAGGTGGGAGGTATGTACATGAGGGGTGTGGAGTGTATGGAGGTGGGAGGTATGTACATGAGAGGTGCGGAGTGTATGGAGATGGGAGGTATGTACATGAGGGGTGCGGAGTGTACGGAGATGGGAGGTATGTACATGAGGGGTGCGGAGTGTACGGAGGTGGGAGGTATGTACATGAGAGGTGTGAAGTGTATGGAGGTGGGAGGTATGTACATGAGGGGTGTGAAGTGTATGGAGGTGGGAGGTATGTACATGAGGGGTGTGAAGTGTATGGAGGTGGGAGGTATGTACATGAGGGGTGTGGAGTGTATGGAGGTGGGAGGTATGTACATGAGAGGGGTGTGGAGTGTATGGAGGTGGGAGGTATGTACATGAGGGGTGTGGAGTGTATGGAGGTGGGAGGTATGTACATGAGGGGTGTGGAGTGTATGGGGGTGGGAGGTATGTACATGAGAGGGGTGGAGTGTATGGAGGTGGGAGGTATGTACATGAGAGAGGTGCGGAGTGTACGGAGGTGAGAGGTATGTACATGAGAGGGGTGTGGAGTGTACGGAGGTGGGAGGTCCGCTCACCCTGCCAGCTTGGGGACACTGACCGGGGACATTCCCTCCCATCCTCCCACGCACAAATCAGGCAAATGAGGCGGCCGCGAGGCCCCCGGGAGGGCGAGGCCTTAGGCAAACGCCTTTTGTGCCTAATTAGAGAGCCGCCTCTGCCTTCACTGACATCATCTCATTGGTGGGTGTTTGTAGAGTCGGGGTACACCGTTCTTATTTATTGGGAACACTGTGTACTCATTTCCCCTTTTAATTCTCAGAATTTCCCGTCAGAGGAAGAAGGTGAGGGCACCAAATCCAGAGAGCGGGTTGTCTGTCCTTCCCCTTGAAATGGTTTCTGCTTTCGGTATCATTTCACATTGATGTCATCTTTGGATTTGGTGCCACCCCCACCATCTGTTCACTGCTGTACTAACATCAAATTAGTAGAACGTCTTTCACAAATGTAACTTTCTCTTTTCATGTACTAACATCACACATGTTTGGCCTGATTGTTCTATATACAATATATACAGCAGCTATTCTCAGCTAGGGTTGCTCCAGAGGTTGCCTGGACTTTCTTGAGCTGCTGTTGGTTGACCTCCCATCTGATAGTGTTTACATAGTTTTGGGTCCAGTGCCACTTCACACGGCCATCAGCATGACGCCAACGATCTTTAAGGTGGTCTGTAAATGTGGCATTCTGACCACCAGTGTAGGAAGGACATTCTTTCCACTGACCACCAGTGTAGGAAGGACATTCTTTCCACTGACCACCAGTGTAGGAAGGACATTCTTTCCACTGACCACCAGTGTAGGAAGGACATTCTTTCCTCTGACCACCAGTGTAGGAAGGACTTTCTTTCCACTGACCACCAGTGTAGGAAGGACTTTCTTTCCACTGACCACCAGTGTAGGAAGGACATTCTTTCCACTGACCACCAGTGTAGGAAGGACTTTCTTTCCACTGACCACCAGTGTAGGAAGGACATTCTTTCCACTGACCACCAGTGTAGGAAGGACATTCTTTCCAATGATCATATATGTAAGGAGTCACCCTTCCCACTGACTCCTATGAAAATTATTTCAAGGGTTCCCCTGGTGTAAAAGGGTCGATAAAGGTTGATATAAGATGTCGGTATATAAAAAGGCCAGACCAGGCAGCTGATCGGTGTCAGAAACCATGAACCAGACCGAGACAGAAGTACAGTAAAATCACACTTGCTTATTAATAAAAATAAAAAGGTAAATAGAGTAAGCATAGTCAGAGCCTAGGAATAGAGAGACGGCGCCCTCTAAGTGCAGCAATAAAGTTGCTCAAATTTATTAAAAATGGTTAAAAAACACTGACATTAAATTAGTGGTGTACAGACACATCAGGGATGTAATGTTTCATCCGTATGTCCATGGGGGCGACTCGCAGGGCTGTAAGGCAAGGTTACAGGCATCTGACTTTTTGACCGATGGTTGGTGTTTTGGTCTATTCCATGTATTTCCTCGGAATGGTCAGAGCAGTCAGGGTAGTGCTGGTAGCTGTGGTGCCTTTGGTCCGATGTTCAAGGAGTCAGTGTCCTCAGGAGACGGGCTGGGTAAAGCGGCGCTTCGGAGCATGCATGCTCCTTCATCAGGCTTTAGCACCACTGATCAATGAGAGACGTAGAAAGGAAGTGAATAGTTTCCAGCCATGGTGTGTGTACTTAATGGTGTGCATAATTCATCTTATAATTGGTTCCCACACATATCTGTAGGGATCAAGATAGTAAAAAAATTAATAATAATAAAAAAAAAATGTAATTAACCGGCATGGTTGTCCATCGGCGTTGCACACGTGGGGTGTTTAGGCGCCAAACGCCGGGTACACATTGTTGCCTGGGCGATGACGCCGCCTCCCCGTCATTACGCCGCGTGACGTTGAGGGATGTCCTTCTTACACGGTTACTATTTAAACCACATTGGTCTCAATGCTGACACACTAGCTGACCTTCTCTACAAGTCACCACTGCACGCTTTGCAAAAAAATGTTATGTGCCTGTTAAGGTATCTTGGTGACATTACACATTGTTTTATCTTTTACTATCATTTAACATTCTTGTTTTACCTAAATTACACCTGAACATTTTTCCTTTATTACTTGGCTGTTTACTGTCTCTTTGCACGTTTTTTACTATGGGAAGTCTCTTCTAATTTTCAGCTGTGGAATTCGTTTTTATTTTTATTACATTTTTTTTTTTTTTATTATTAATTTTTTTACTATCTTGATCCCTACAGATATGTGTGGGAACCAATTATAAGATGAATTATGCTCACCATTAAGTACACACACCATGGCTGGAAACTATTCACTTCCTTTCTACGTCTATCATTGATCAGTGGTGCTATGGCCGTGTCTTAGGGTTTTCCTTCTCAGCTCCCGGGAGAAACGTTTCTCTAAAATCTAAAATGTTTTTTACCTTCTGACGCCATCATCAACATTTGTACCTATATATTACAGATAGGTGAGATTGCTTGGGACTTGTGTGGCTCCCCTCTCCCTTCTATATCGGTATATTCTGGATTATTATATTCACTTGGTAATTTTATTTCATTATAGATACCCCAAAAAACCTGCATCTGCTCCTGATGAGTGGTATTGTAACCACGAAACGCGTAGAGCTTTTTTATGATGCGTTGTCACAGTATTTATGTATACATATCTGGACTATATCCTACCTTAATGAACCAATCTACCATTATTGTTAATGTTTCAAATGTCACTACTAGTTATACCTCGGTCTACATACTAAAAGTCTATTACTATATGTGTATACTATATTGAATTAATTGTATATTATCATGAAATGTTTAGATTTTATTTATTGACATTTATGGATTTTTTTTTTTTACAATGTTTCTATATTGAACTAATCATGTAATACTATATTATGTTTATATTTATCAATTGAGATCCATCATTTTATTGTTATATCAATTTACTATTTATGGTGATATACATGTGTATGACTTTTGACAATAAACAATGTGTATATTGATTGGCTCATTCGGTCTAGTGATGTGCTTCATATAAAGTCCCACTTATTTATTTTTATTTTTTTCCAAAATATCAGGGATGGAGGTGTATGTATGTATATGTGTGTGTATATATATATATATATATATATATATATATATATATATATATATATATATTGTGAGGGGGTTCGCTCGGTAGCGGGTGTGTGTGACCCCCTGGATGGGTTCACAACACAAAGTCAGGCACAGCAGACAGCGGTGTAGGTGCAAAAAACAAAAGATCCGGTTTATTTAGGCTACATGCAGTGATACATATAACAGCCAAACAAAATAAAACAAGAAAATAAATCCTGGTCAGCTTGACCTCTAACTACACACGTAGACTCCCTGTCTAACAACTGGGTGCAGCCTTGTGCTGCCCCAGTCCCTGTCTCTATTGTAGGGGTTTGCCACACAGGCGTTAACTCACCGCACAGAACAGATCTCAGACTCCCCAGTCTATACACACAAAACTGGTTCCAGGATGGAGCATCTCCCTAAGCATGCTGGGGTTTTTTGTAGAGGCCTTAATGAGCCCACTTACTACAGCTGGGCTCATTAACTCTTCCCCTCTAATTGTAAAAGTCTGCATAAAGCCTGAATCTAGGACACACATATTTCCCATCCTGAATACAACCAGGTGATTTTACCTGCGTGCTGCCACATACCCCCCCCCCCTCTTGTTTCAACCTTGGTGTTGTAACACAAGCAGCCAGACACGCATGTATCCGAGACAAAGCATCCACATTCCCCATTTTAACACCAGGGCGATGCTTAACTGTAAAGTTAAATTCCTGTAGGGCCAGGAACCACCTATTTACCCTTCTATTGGTCTCCTTGTTTTGAGCCATCCACTTTAAAGGAGCGTGATCAGTCACCAGGTCAAAGTGCCTACCTAGCAGATAGTACCGAAGGGAATCTAGAGCCCACTTCACTGCTAAACATTCCTTCTCAATCGTGGAGTAATTTACCTCATGGGACTTCAACTTCCTGCTGAGGTAAATGACTGGGTGCTCTTCCCCGTTCCAGACCTGGGATAACACTGCTCCTAACCCAACGTCTGATGCATCAGTTTGTACCACAAAGTCCTTAGAGAAGTCTGGTGAGTACAACACTGGCTGGCTACATAAGGCTGTTTTTAAGGACTGAAATGCTTCTTCAGCCTCTGGGGACCATTTAACCATGACCGACTCTTTCCCTTTTGTCAGGTTGGTGAGGGGCACAGCCTGAGAAGTAAAATGGGGAATGAATCGTCGATAATAGCCAGCGATTCCCAGAAAGGCTCGTACCTGTTTCTTGCTGTTGGGACGTGGCCAACTCTGTATGGCCTCGACTTTATTGACTTGGGGTTTTATCACCCCCCTCCCAATAGTGTACCCAAGATATTTGGCCTCCTCCTGTCCAATGGTACACTTCTTTGGATTGGCCGTAAACCCAGCTTCCCGGATAGAGTCTAGGACTGCTTGTACTTTTAGCAAATGTGAGACCCAGTCTGTGCTATGGATAATCACATCATCCAGGTAAGCTGCAGCATATTTCTGATGGGGCCTCAGAATCTTATCCATTTTCCGCTGGAATGTTGCCGGTGCATTCTGTAACCCAAACGACATTCTCTTATATTGGAATGCCCCATCTGGGGTTACAAACGCAGTTTTCTCCTTGGCCGACTCGGCCAGGGGAATTTGCCAATACCCTTTGGTGAGATCAAGAGTTGTCATATATCGGGCTGTTCCCAGCCGGTCAATCAACTCATCTATACGTGGCATGGGGTAGGTGTCAAATTTTGTAACTTTATTTAATTGTCTAAAATCGTTACAAAACCGCCAGCTCCCATCAGGTTTGGGCACTAGTACGATAGGACTGGACCAGTCACTCTGGGACTCCTCTATCACACCCAATTCCAGCATCCTTTGAACCTCCCCATGTATTGCCTCCCGTCGGGCCTCTGGTATTCTATAAGGTTTTAGTTTTACCCTTTCTCCTGGCGGGGTGATAATGTCATGTTCTACGCCAGATGTTTGTCCCGGAAGCTCAGAGAAAATCTCTTTGTTACAAAGTACAAACTCTTTAACCTCCTGTTGTTGGGGTTTCGATAAGGTGACTGCTATTCCATCCTCAGGAACTAAGCAATCAGGCTGGGCTTGTGACCAAGTCTCTGCGACTAGGGATTCCCTATCCCTCCAGGCTTTCAGCAGATTGACGTGATAGATCTGCTCCGGCTTTCGCCTTCCTGGCTGTCTAACCCTGTAGTTCACCTCACTAATTTTTTCAATTACTTCGTATGGACCTTGCCATTTGGCCAGAAATTTGCTTTCAACCGTAGGGACTAGCACCAAGACCCTATCCCCCGGGGAAAAAGTACGGGTCTTGGCCCCACGGTTGTACACTCTCTGCTGTGCTAACTGCGCTTGGGTTAAATGTTCCTTTACAATTGGCATTACCTGTGCGATTCTATCCTGCATCAGGGCGACATGCTCAATCACACTCCTGTGAGGAGAACTCTCATTTTCCCAAGTTTCCTTGGCGATATCCAGCAGCCCTCTTGGGTGTCTCCCATAGAGCAACTCGAAGGGTGAGAAACCCGTAGAGGATTGGGGTACCTCCCTAATGGCAAACATCAGATAGGGTATTAGACAGTCCCAATTCTTTCCATCTCTATCCACCACCTTCTTTAACATTTGTTTTAGGGTTTTGTTGAATCTTTCAACCAACCCATCTGTTTTGGGGGTGATACACAGATGTACGCAATTGTGTCACTTTGTACAACTTGCATAGTTCTTTCATTACCCGGGACATAAAGGGTGTACCTTGGTCCGTAAGCAGTTCCTTACAAATACCCACGCGGCTAAAAACAAGAGATAGCTCTTTGGCTATGGTTTTGGCCGAGGTATTTCGAAGAGGAATTGCTTCCGGATAACGGGTGGCATAGTCCAATATAACCAAAATGTACTGATGCCCCCTAGCGGACTTCATTATCGGACCTACCAAATCCATTGCGATCCTCTCAAAGGGGACCTCAATGATAGGAAGAGGTACCAGCGGGTTACGGAAATGTGGCATAGGTGCCGACTTCTGACACACGGCAGGAGGAACAATAATTTTCTATTTCCTTCATGACCCCAGGCCAATAGAATCTCTGCAATACCCTCTCTCTGGTTTTCTCTGTCCCCAGATGACCTCCCAGAATGTGCCCATGGGCCAATTCTAACACCAACTTCCTGTAAGGTTTGGGCACTACAAGTTGCTCAATGGTTTCTTCTGCCCTTTGAGTCACTCGATATAGCAGGTCCCTTTCCATAGTGAAGTAAGGATAAGGGCAAGTCTTATCTGGGTTCACTAACTCGCCATCTATTTTCACCACATAGTCTTTTGCTTGGTCAGGCTCTAGGTCATAATAAGCTTTCTGCGATTCCCCAGTTAACAGAGGGGCCACCAGTCCAGCCCATTGCTCCTTAGGCCACTTTTCCCTTTCAGCAGTCCTTTCAAATGTGGTCAAAAACACCTCCGGATCATCCTCTCCCGTCATTTTTGTCAGTAAACGGCTCACACCAAGGGTTGCGGTATTATTGTACCCACTTGCTTCATTGGTCTGCGGACGTTGCTGTATCAATGTCTCTATTTGCTGTTGAAAATTCTGCTGCTGATTTGCATTTGCCTGCTGCTGGGCTTGTTGTTGAGCTGCAAGGCTCTTTTGTAAAGCTGCATTTGTTTGCTGCTGGTTTGCATTTGCTAGAGCCAGCTGTCTCAGTATCTCCTCCATGCTGGCCTTAACAAAAAAAAAAAACTGCCAAAATTCTCCACCAACTGTGAGGGGGTTCGCTCGGCAGCGGGTGTGTGTGACCCCCTGGATGGGTTCACAACACAAAGTCAGGCACAGCAGACAGCGGTGTAGGTGCAAAAAACAAAAGATCCGGTTTATTTAGGCTACATGCAGTGATACATATAACAGCCAAACAAAATAAAACAAGAAAATAAATCCTGGTCAGCTTGACCTCTAACTACACACGTAGACTCCCTGTCTAACAACTGGGTGCAGCCTTGTGCTGCCCCAGTCCCTGTCTCTATTGTAGGGGTTTGCCACACAGGCGTTAACTCACCGCACAGAACAGATCTCAGACTCCCCAGTCTATACACACAAAACTGGTTCCAGGATGTAGCATCTCCCTATGCATGCTGGGGTTTTTTGTAGAGGTCTTAATGAGCCCACTTACTACAGCTGGGCTCATTAACTCTTCCCCTCTAATTGTAAAAGTCTGCATACAGCCTGAATCTAGGACACACATATTTCCCATCCTGAATACAACCAGGTGATTTTACCTGCGTGCTGCCACAATATATATATATATATATATATATATATATATATATATATATATATATATATATATAGCTTATATCCCCTCATATAAAGTCCCACTTTTAGCTCTAGTTTAGCATTTTTGAACCGGATTGGGTAGTCAGCCAGGCCAGAGTCCAGTAACCGGATTGGGTAGTCAGCCAGGCCAGAGTCCAGTAACCGGATTGGGTAATCAGCCAAGCCAGAGTCCAGTAACCGGATTGGGTAGTCAGCCAGGCCAGAGTCCAGTAACCGGATTGGGTAGTCAGCCAGGCCAGAGTCCAGTAACCGGATTGGGTAGTCAGCCAGGCCAGAGTCCAGTAACCGGATTGGGTAGTCAGCCAGGCCAGAGTCCAGTAACCGGATTGGGTAGTCAGCCAGGCCAGAGTCCAGTAACCGAATTGGGTAGTCAGCCAGGCCAGAGTCCAGTAACCGGATTGGGTAGTCAGCCAAGCCAGAGTCCAGTAACCGGATTGGGTAGTCAGCCAGGCCAGAGTCCAGTAACCGGATTGGGTAGTCATTCAGGCCAGAAGTCAGGGATACAAGTAGAGGGACAGCAAGCAGGATAAGGAGCCAGAAGGGATGTCAGCAAAGCCTGACTTTAACCACTTGACCACCGGGCACTTAAACACCCTTAATAACCAGACCAATTTTCAGCTTTCGGTGCTCTCACATTTTGAATGACAATTACTCAGTCATGCAACACTGGACCTATATGAAATTGTTGTCCTTTTTTCACACAAATAGAGCTTTCTTCTGGTGGTATTTAATCACCGCTCGTTTTTTTATTTTTTGTGCTATAAAAGAAAAAATACAGAAAATTCTGTAAAAAAATGAATTTTTCTTTGTTTCTGTTATAAAATTTAGCAGATTAGTAATTTTTTCTTCATAAATTTTGGCCACAATTTATACCACTACATATCTTTGGTAAAAATAAGTACAAATTGGTGGATATTATTTGGTCTCTGTGAAAGTTATAGAGTCCACAAGCTGTGGTGCCAATATCTAAAAATTGATCACACCTGAAGTACTGACGGCCTATTTCAATTCTTGAGACCCCAACATGCCAGAAAAGTACAAATACCCCCCAAATAACCCCTTTTTGGAAAGAAGACATTCCAAGGTATTTAGTAAGAGGCATGGTGAGTTTTTTGAAGTTGTCATTTTTTCCCACAATTCTTTGCAAAATCAAGATTTTTTTTACTTTTTTTTATTTCTCACACACAGCATATGCATACCACAAATTACACCCCAAAACACATTCTGCTATTACTCCCGAGTACGGCGATACCACATGTGTGAGACTTTTACACAGTGTGGCCACATACAGAGGCCCAACATGCAGGGAGCGCCATCAGGCGTTCTGGAGCACCCAGGACAATTCTGACATTTCTCTCCTACATGTAAAAATCATCATTTATTTGCTAGAAAATTACATAGAATCCCAAAACATTATATATGTTTTTTTAGCAAACACCCTGGAGAATACAATGGTGGTCGTTGCAACTTTTTATCTCGCACGGTATTTGCACAGCAATTTTTCGAATGATTTTTTTTGGAAATAAAACAGTTTTGTGCTTAAAAAAAAAAACACAGTAAAGTTAGCCCAATTTTTGCATAATGTGAAAGATGAAGTTACGCTGAGTAAATAGATACCCAACATGTCACTCTTCAAAATTGCACGCGCCTGTGGAATGGCGCCAAACGTCACTACTTAAAAATCCCCATAGGCGACGCTTTAATTTTTTTTACTAGTTATATATTTTGAGTTACAGAGGAGGTCTAGGGCTAGAATTATTGCTCTCGCTCTAACGTTCGCAGCAATACCTCGCATGTGTGGTTTGAATACCGTTTTCATATGTGGGCGGGACTTACGTATGCGTTCGCTTCTGCATGTGAGCACATGGGGACAGGGGCACTTTAAAAAAAAAAAAAAAAATTTATTGTTCATTTTACTTTATTTATTTTAGTTTGACATTTTTGATCACTTTTACTCCTATTACAAGTAATGTAAACATCCCTTGTAATAGGAATATGGCATGACAGGTCCTCTTTACAGTGAGATATGGGGTCAATAAGACCCCGCATCTCACCTCTAAGCTGGGAAGCCTGAAAAAAAAAAGATTCTGGCTTTGATCGTATTGGCGAGTCGGTAGAAGCACCGGAGGGCGGCGGGAGGGGGGGGATGTCTATGGCTGGGTATTGCAGGGTATCACCGACTATGGCTGGGTATTGCAGGGTATCTCCGAGTATGGCTGGGCATCTCCGGGTATGGCAATTTATGGCAGGGTATTGGCTGGAATTGTAGTGCAGAGTATTAGCGGGTGTTGCAGAGTATTAGCGGG
Organism: Lithobates pipiens; assembly: GCF_037356315.1. Lineage (NCBI taxonomy): Eukaryota > Metazoa > Chordata > Amphibia > Anura > Ranidae > Lithobates > Lithobates pipiens. Next base: position 820,759 of record NW_027507913.1, read on the forward strand.
TGTTGCAGAGTATTGGCGGGTGTTGCAGAGTATTGGCGGGTGTTGCAGAGTATTGGCTGGTACTGCAGAGTATTGGCTGGTACTGCAGAGTATTGGCTGGTACTGCAGAGTATTGGCTGGTACTGCAGAGTAATGGCGGGGTACTGCAGAGTAATGGCAGGGTACTGCAGAGTATGCACTGGTATTGCAGAGTAATGGCAGGGAATTGAGGGGTTAAATTTCGGTGAGCAGCGATGTGGGCACTGCAGATGCAGCCCATAGTGCTGCTGACACCGATCTCTTCCCCCTCCGCTGTACCGATCAGTACAGAGAGGGGAGGGAGGAACCGGCGTCATAACATGACGCCGGTTTGTTTACAAGTGATCACTCCGTCATTTGACGGAGCGTTCACGTGGTAAATGGCTGCGATGAGTGGCCGTTTACCGTGATGCAGACCCGGCGGTCGCGGAAGCTCTGGTGTGCGCCCTAGGGGTCGCACGCGAGAGCGGAATTCTGGGAGGACGTCATATGACGGCCTCCCAGAGTTAAACAACCGCCCTGTAGCCGTCATTTGGCTATGGGCCGGTTGTTAAGTGGTTAAACAGGAACGCAGGAGATGGTTTCTTGTGATGTGACCAAGGCGAAGGCAGGAATGAAGAGACCTGCAGATCTTTAACCACTTCAATACCGGGGGGCACTTAAACACCTTCCTGCCCAATTTTGAGCTTTCAGCGCTGTCGCACTTTGAATGACAATTGCGCGGTCATGCTACACTGTACCCAAATGAAATTTGTATCATTTTTTTCCCACAAATAGAGCTTTCTTTTGGTGGTATATGATCACCTCTACGGTTTTTATTTTTTGCTAAACAAATAAAAAAATACCGAATTTTTTTTTTAAAAAAATGTTTTTTTTTGTTTCAGTTTCAAAACTTTGCAAATAAGTACGTTTTCTCCTTCACTGATGGGCACTGATGGGGTTACACTGATGGGCAATGATAAGGCGGCACTGATGGGCACCGATGAGGTGGCACCAATGAAGTGGCACTGATGAGGTGGCATTGATGGACCCCGATATGTGGCACTGATAGGCGGCACTGATGGGTGGCACTGATGGGCGACACGGATGGGCACTGATAGGTGGCACAAATTGGCATGGATTGGCACAGGTGGGCATGGGTAGGCGGCACAGGTGGGCATGGGTAAGCACTGATAGGCGGCACAGATGGGAACTGATAGGCGGCATTGTATTATAGCATATTGCACTAATGGATGCCAATCAGTGCCAATCAATAATGCATGCCAATCAGTGATGCCCATTGTGGGCACTGATTGGCATCCATTATGGGCACTGATTGGCATCCATTGTGGCACTGACTAGAATCCCTGGTGGTCTAGGGTGGCATACCTTGTCCTTGGCATCCCTGGTGGTCTGGTGGCGTCCCTGGTGGTCCAGTGTGGGCATCCTCGGGGGGGCTGTGCTGATAATCGATCAGCACAGACCCCCCCCCCCCGTCAGAGGAGCAGCCGATCGGCTCTCCTCTACTCGCGTCTGACAGACGCGAGTGAGGAAAAGCAGATCACCGGCTCTTCCCATTTACACTGTGATCAGCCGTGATTGGACACGGCTGATCACGTGGTAAAGAGTCTCCGACGGAGACTCTTTACCGAGATCGTAGTTGCTGGGTGTCAGACTGACACCCCGCAACAACGATCGCCACGATGCGCGCCCCCGGGGGCGCGCAGCGGCTCATAATCCTGATCACGTCATATGACGTCCGGTCAGGATTATGAAACCACTTTGCCGCCGTCCATTTGCTATAGGGCGGGCGGCAAGTGGTTAAGTAGGCGGGACTGACGAGCACATCCACAACAGCTGGTAAACTGTGGAGAGAGATGAGAGCTGCCAATTATCTGACAGCTGAGCGGCCAGCTCAGAGAAGGAAGGGCTGACCAGCCCTGACAATCAGGCCCCAGACTACACTCCATGTATATATATATATACAGCCTGTACCTGCAAACATTATACCTGCTGTCATAATATGACTCATTTACAGAGTCTAGACTTGGGGTGTTTCCTATCGCTATTCCATGGCTGAAGGGTGGTGAATAGGGATGAGCCAAACACCCCCCGGTTCTGTTTGCACCAGAACTTGCAAACGGACCGATAGTTTGCACAGACTTTCAAACCCCGTTACAGTCTATGGGACTCGAACGTGAGAAATCAAAAGTGTGAATTTTAAAGGCTAATATGCAAGTTATTGTCCTAAAAAAGGGTTTGAGGACCCGGGTCCTGCCCCAGGGTACATGTATTAATGCAAAATTTTTAAAAACTGCTGTTTTTTTCAGGAGCAGTGATTTTAATGATGCTTAAAGTGAAAAAATAAAAGTGAAACATTCCTTTAAATATCATGCCTGGGGGGTGTCTGTAGTATGCCTGTAAAGTGGCCTGTGTTTCCCGTGTTTAGAACTGTCCCTGCACAAAATGACATTTCTAAAGGAATAAAAGTCATTTAAAACTGTTTGCGGCTTTAATGTAATGTCTGGTCCCGGCAATATGGATGAAAATCATTGAGAACAAAGGCATGGGTGCCCCGCCCCCAAGCCCATTACCAGCCCCTTTGGGTCTTGTATGGACATTAAGGAGAACCGCACACCCAAATTATAAAAAGGAAAGGCCTGAGGCCCCCAGGCCCTATATACTCAGAACAGCAGTATACAGGCGGTCCAAACAAGACAGGGACTGTGTAGGTTTGTTATTAAAGCGGAGGTCCACCCTAAAGTGGACCTCCGCTCATCGGAACCCTCCCCCCCGGCGCCACAATTGGCACCTTTCAGGGGGGAGGGGGGTGCAGATACCTGTACAGTACAGGTGTTCTGCACCCACTTCCGGGATAGCTCTCTGCGGAAAGGGGCGTAGATTACGCCCCTTTCCGCAAGTGCCCGCCCCTTTCCGCAAGTGCCCCACTGCCTGCTGGGAAACACACAGATCCCACAGGCAGCGGGGACCGCCCTTATTGCGCAGCGCGATTCGCGCATGCGCAGTAGGGAACCGGGAAATGAAGCCGAAAGGCTCCATTTCCTGATTCCCATACCCAAGATGGTGGCGGCAGCACCTTACAGACGATCTAGAGATCGGCTTCGGGTGCCGTCATCGCGGGCGCGCGGGACAGGTAAGTGTCACTATTTTAAAAGTCAGCAGCTGCAGTATTTGTAGCTGCTGGCTTTAAAAAAAAAAAAAAAAAACGCGGAGTCCCGGTGGACTCCCGCTTTAAGTAGAATCTGTTTGTAATTTTTAACTGGTACATTTTTAAAGTGTAGCTCCAGCCCAAAAATCTATTTTTAAGCTTTTTGTAAAACATAGGGAAGGGTTATCACACCTGTATAATTTGTTTTGCTGTCTGTGCGCACCTGTTCAGAAGATTTCACCTCACTTTCTGTCCCAATGACAATTGGATTGTTAAAATTTGGGTTTTTTTGTGAAACAAGGAACTCTTAGGCCGCGTACACACGCGGGGACTGTTCGCCCAACTTTGTCCGCTGAACAGTGTTTCGGCGGACAGTCCGCCCGTGTGTGGGCTTTCAGCGGACAGTTTCAGCGAACAGTTTGCTGAACAAGGTTTTTCGGAATTTCCAAAAAACTGTCCGCTGAAACTTGGTTTCAGCGAACAGTCCCCTCGTGTGTAGGCTTGTTCGTCAAACTAAGTTCCGCGCATGCTCAGAAAGGATTTACACGCTGAAAGTTGTAATGCAGTGTATAGGACGTTGTATTTTCCGTCCCGTCGTACGTGCCGTTCACGTCATCGCGCACGGTTTCAGCAAACTGTTCGTTCGTCGTGTGTGGGCAAGTCCGTCCATACTAATTTTGAGCGGACTGTTTGCTGAAACTGTTTGACGGACAAAGTTGAGCGAACAGTCCCCGCGTGTGTACGTGGCCTTACAGGAGAGAATTTCCCTTCCTAGGGGTAGATTTCCTCTCACTTCCTGTTGTCTCCTTCTGTTTGGAAGTAGGAGTTGTTTGTAAGTTGGATGTTTGAAAGTAGGGGCCTGCTCTATATACTCAAAATATAAACGCAAAAATGTGGGCCTTAGGTGTTGGTGTTGCCACAACACTGTAATCCCTCACAGTTACTCTGGGTGGGCGCAGGAACGGGCCCTGCTGTGAAATATTAGATCAAGAATTGTAATTACATGTCTCTGTTGAACAGGGGCAGAAAAATTGGGCCTTAGGCACTGGTGCCACAACACTGCAACCCCTTACAGATACTCTAGTTGGGGCGCAGGAATGAGCCCTGCTGCAAAGTATTGCATCAAAAATTGGCCTGTGACCAATTATGGCTCTCTTCGCTGACGGTGCTGTGATTGGCCAAAGCATGCGGGTCATCGTGCATGCTTGGCCAATCATCAGCCAGCAATACACTGCTATGACGCAGTGCATTATGGGCGGTGACACGCCGCTCTAATTTGGCACGAACGGACCATAATGTTCGATCTTCCTCTTGAAATCGAAGCTCATCCCTAGTGGTGAAGTATGGGGCAAGATTCCTCACCCTGCTGCCATTCCTCATTATATTTCTTAGAAAAAAGAAGAAAAAAAAACACATACAAAGACAATTAAGGTACGACCAATCTTTATTGGAGATAAATCTATAGATGGAAATGATTGTCGGGCTTCGGAGAACATCGGAGATCAGTGACGGTTGTCCTAGGACTCCTCAAAGGCAGGGCCTTTTTACACTAAGCCTAAACCTTAAGATGATTCAGAGGAAGGCGAAAACCCCCCCGGCCAGATGGGCTCCAAGGGGGGGAAAAATTCCTTCCTGACCCCCTAAGGCGATCGGATTGTCCCTGAATCATCAGTCTAGGGTGCCCAGTTCATCTCATATAGAGAAAAAAAACATACATAGAACCATACAGAACATATGTATTGCAGGTATGTATGCAATAAAACACACCTACCTGCTTGTTCACAATCATCTTTGGGGCTCATTCAGAATATATGCATTGAGCATCCGCACAGATCAGCGCCCCCACACTGATCAGTGCATCCGCCCGCCGCACCGATTCCTTATGTTTTCTGTGCCCAGCCCCCTACAGGAGGACTGGTGGTACCCCCTTATTGGTGGCCCTGGTGGTGGTATGTAGACATGCTGTGTATGATGGTATGCATGGTGCTATATACGCAGGTATGTATGCAATAAAACACACTTGCATGCTTGTTTACAATCATATTTGGGGATCATTCAGAATATATGCATTGAGCATCCGCACAGATCAGTGCCTCCCCCACTGATCAGTGCATCCGCCCGCCGCAACGATTCCTCATGTTTTCTGTGCCCAGCCCCTACAGGAGAACCAGTGGTACCACCTTATTGGTGGCCCTGATGGTGGTATGTATAGTGGTATGTTTGGTACTAGGTGGGCATGCTGAGTATGGTGGTATGTATGGCCCTATGTATACATTCTATGTATGGTTCTATGTATGGTGTAGGGAGATCATTGCCGGTGTGCCACAATTATCTCACTCAGTACTGCTTGTGTTACCGTCTCACAGCAGGCAACTCTCTTTTGAGGTCAAATACCCTCGGATTGTGGTAACGAGGCTCTGCCCTCTCATAGTAGCGAGGAGGCTCTGCCCTTGGATGGTGGGGACCAAGCTCTGCCCTTGGATGGTGGGCATCAGGCTCTCTGTTTTTCACTACCCTCGGATGATGGCAATGAGGCTCAGCCCTCAAATGTTGATGACGGGGCTCTCTGATGTCATTGCTTCTTGGATGGTGATGAGGAGGCCCTCTGTTAATGTCATTGCCCCTCGGTTGGTGGTGACGAGGCAGCCGCCACCAGTGTAGGGACCTGTGTTGGTACAGCCGTACCTGGTCCCTAGGAGGGTTCCTCAAGCTTTTGGTTGAGTCTTCTTCTGGGAACAGCAAATTGACTTGTTTGTCCAGCCACATTGATAGTTGGGGATTCAGAAGCTGCAGAAAGGGAAATAGAGGGCTGATGGGAAGACCTTCCGGTTACTGAAGTGGCAGCCGCCACCATTGTAGAAATCTGTGTTGGTACAGCCGTACCTGGTGCTCTCTTGAAGATAGGTGCTGATGAGAATCTTTCAAGAGAGTGATGACGTAGTGAACTCCGGTGATGATGACTTGAAGATCTTCTCTGTCATGTTCACTAGCAAGTCATCCTCATCTCCTAGATTAAAATTTCTTCCAGCGCTTTGGTCATCTTCACTCCCAAAAACGCTGCACCCCTTCCATTTAAATGCAATCCATCACTGCTATAAAAACGGTGACCGAATGTAAAGTCAACCCAGTTCGTCATGAAGCCAAAGCCCTCCTTCCTGCAATAGTTTCTCAGCCAGTAGTTAAGATCTCTAAGCTCCTGCTGCCTCTCTGGTGTGGCTCGAGGTTCAGGCAATATTTCTGAAAATACTGCCTTGGCTCTCCTTTTCTTCAATATAGCCGCTAAGTCCCTGAAATCATTTTTTAAGGCGCCCCATCTTCCTCTAACTTTGTCGTTCGTACCAATATGTATCATGACAGCGGGGTTCCTCCCAGCCCCATTCAATAATCCGTCCATGCAATCTACAATGTTCCGAACCCGGGCGCCCGGTAAACAACATACTGTTTTGCGATAAGGGGATTGGTGACAGATTGCCTTCTGTATCCTTCCAATAATTGAATCCCCTACCACTAGTATGTGCCTATCCTGTCTTGTAAGATTGCTCCCATGTTCACTGGAGACGTTCCCCTGGCATTTTGGTGGATTCTCTGTGTGAACGTCACATGCTGGTGGATTTTTCATGTGAATGTCGCACTCTGGTGGAGTGGACACATGTAGGTCAAAGTCTGGTGGAGTTGACACGTCTGGGTCGCACTCTGGTGGAGAGGACATGAATTGGTCGCACTCTGGTGGAGCGGCCACGTCTTGGGCGCACTCTGGTGGAGCGGCCACGTCTTGGGCGCACTCTGGTGGAGCGGCCACGTCTTGGGCGCACTCTGGTGGAGCGGCCACGTCTTGGGCGCACTCTGGTGGAGCGGCCACGTCTTGGGCGCACTCTGGTGGAGCGGCCACGTCATGGGCGCACTCTGGTGGAGCGGCCACGTCCGGGGCGCACTCTGGTGGAGCGGCCACGTCCGGGGCGCACTCAGGTGGAGCGGCCACGTCCGGGGCGCACTCAGGTGGAGCGGCCACGTCCGGGGCGCACTCCGGTGGAGCGGCCACGTCCGGGGCGCACTCCGGTGGAGCGGCCACGTCCGGGGCGCACTCCGGTGGAGCGGCCACGTCCGGGGCGCACTCCGGTGGAGCGGCCACGTCCGGGGCGCACTCCGGTGGAGCGGACACGTCCTGGTCGCACTCCGGTGGAGCGGCCAGGTCCTGGTCGCACTCCGGTGGAGTGGACAGGTCCTGGTCGCACTCCGGTGGAGTGGACACGTCCTGGTCGCACTCCGGTGGAGTGGCCAGGTCCTGGTCGCACTCCGGTGAAGTGGACACGTCCTGGTCGCACTCCGGTGGAGTGGACACGTCCTGGTCGCACTCCGGTGGAGTGGCCAGGTCCTGGTCGCACTCCGGTGGAGTGGACACGTCCTGGTCGCACTCCGGTGGAGTGGACACGTCCGGGTTGCACTGTGGTGTGCAGTCAATACCGCGTACACCTACAATAAAAAAAGAGAGGAATTAGATTTAGCACCTTCACCTACATTTCATATATTTTTCTTTGTAGAACATCAAATTATGGAGAGAAGAGATGAAAACGCTGGTGCCAGAGACCATGAATAAACTCTACAGGACAGGGACACAAGGAGGACTAATGTTGTACTTTGTATAAAAATGCTGGTTGCCTGCCACTCATCCCGACCCACTGGCTGGCAATAATGGCATGAAAAGTCAGAGGGGCTGGTAGTACCCAGCCCGTAATCAGCCTGCCCATACATGGTTAGAATCTTGGCTGGTCCTTGCTTAGCCGGGTGAGATTGGAAGTGTCTATGGCCGGCTTTAGGAGCGCAGACACTTCTAATGACAGCACTTGGGGTAAAGGCATAGTGCATATTAAAATGCTGATGGATAATGAATTAGTGCGGTTTTGTTTGTGTTGGTTTTGTCCGTCTGTCTGGCCTTGTTTACAAGGGTGATGAGGCCCATATAACATGAACGGGACGTTTCTACAACATCTGTATCTTCCAGGTGCTGCATGCAGGCAGTCCATTGACAATGAGTAGAACGCACAGCTGCACGCACGCAGCCACTTCTCCTAATATGACATGCACTGTCTGTATTCAGGGCCATTCGCCCACACCCAGGACCGCTGCTAGAAATCAACTTACATGACTGGGCCCTCTACCACCTATAAGAGCCAGGGCCTGAGCCTGCGCCCCCCCCACATCACATTCAGCCAGCAGAGGAAAAGGAGGTGATGTGCTCTGTGAAGAAATGAGGGGGTGACAACATTTTCCTAACACTGTAAGGGGCATAAAACCTGCACAGCACACAGCCATCTCATATGTGTAGAAAATGCTGTCATGTTTAACCCCTTGCTTACCGGCCACTTAAACCCCCCTCCCCCTCCTATCCACACCAATCCTCAGCTTTCAGCGCTGTCGCACTTTGAGTGACAATTACACGGTCATACAACACTGTACCCAAATGACATTTGTATCATTTGTTCCCCCAAATAGAGATTTCCTTTGGTGGTATTTCATCTCCTCAGCGGTTTTTATTTTTTTTAAATATAAAAAGACCGAATTAAAACCATATTTTTTTACATTTTTGTTAAATGTTATAACGGGTAATTTTTGTCTGTCATTGATGTACGCTGACGAGGTGGCACTGATGGGCACCGATGGGTGGCAGTGATGGGCACTGATCAGTTACACTGATAGGCAGCACTTCTAGGTGTCAATGATTAGCACCACTGGTGGGCATCGATAGGTGGCACTGGTGGGCATCGATAGGTGGCACTGGTGGGCATTGATAGGTGGCACTGGTGGGCATCGATAGGTGGCACTGGTGGGCATTGATAGGTGGCACTGGTGGGCATTGATAGGTGGCACTGGTGGGCATTGATAGGTGGCACTGGTGGGCATCAATAGGTGGCACTGGTGGGCACTGTTACTCTATAAATGAGGCATAATCGCCTCTTCCTTTTCAGGGTCGATGTCCCTTTAAGATGAGCCGGTGATCGGCTTTGTTCTTCTCCTGTCAGCAGAGGAGAAAAAAAAACGATCACTGAGCTTTTGTTTACATCATGTGATGAGCCGTCATTGGCTGATAACTGATCACATGGTAAGGGGTGGGGATCGGCCCCGTACTCGGATCGGTGGTCACCCGAGTCTCAGTGACTCGGTGATCACGGCGCCCTCCGCAGGGAGCGTGCACAGGGGGACATCATATGACGGTCTCCCGGGAATTCACATCCGAGCTGTGCCCGTCATTTGCCCATAGCACGGATGTCAGGGGGTTAAACAGGTGGTGAGGAGGCAATATAACACCTTCTTGCCTCCTGTCAAATGCCCTCTGAAGAGTGACCTGAATGTGGATTGCTGTTCAGAGGGCACAACATGTTTAAATGAGCCCTAAGGCAGTTCATACAATCCGTTATTCTTTGTCCATTCAGTAGGGAACAGGAGGGACTATTTCATGTTTTCTTTGGGGCACTGCTAAGTAATCTTCTGGTTTTCAACAAGTACAAAATCCCGGGGAGACGGTGCCAATAAGAGATCTATAACCGCCCATCTGCGTGTGTATGGACCTCCCAGTAGTGTGCAGACGTGGATTGTTGGGGATGAAAACAAAAGATTGACATACATGACTACAGAGGTGCAATCACAATGAGACCATCAAAGAGACAGCGGGGGAGGGATCTAGGTCCCATGTGGGATGGTCATGGGGGGCGGCATTGTCCGCACTGCCCGTGGGGGGGCGGCATTGTCCGCACTGCCCGTGGGGGGGCGGCATTGTCCGCACTGCCCGTGGGGGGGCGGCATTGTCCGCACTGCCCATGGGGGGGCGGCATTATCCGCACTGCCCATGGGGAGGTGGCATTATCCGCACTGCCCATGGGGAGGTGGCATTGGGGGGCACTGAACCAATTGGCACCTTTGTTTTGCTTTTTGTGGGTTTACAACCACTTTTAATTTTGCTTATAAATGTGTGTTTATTAGGATTGTACAATAAGTACATGGGTTGTGTGTATGTCAGGGGTTGACAAATTTGCTTTGAATTTAGGAGCCAGTTTTTGTTTTTTTAGAGTGGTATGGATTGTCAGCTCCCGGGGTAAGGCCACTCATTTTCACCCCCTATCCCTAACTCACAATGGAGCACCCAGTCAATAACTCCATTGAAACGCTGTTACATCAGGGTTATGGGCTGACCAGAAAGAGAGTAAGGCTGGCAACAGATGGAACTGGCTGGCACTGGCAGGTACGTGGAACTGCCAGATGGCACCGGCAGGTGACACTGGTTGGCATTGGCAGGTGACACTGGTTTGGAACTGGCAGGTGGTACTGGCGGTGGCACTGATTGGCAGGTGACACTGGTTTGGAAGTGGCAGGTGGCCCTGGTTGGTGATGGCAGGTGGCCCTGGTTGGCGGTGGCACTAGTTGTCACTGGCAGATGGCACTGATTGATGGTGGCACTGGTTGGTGTTGGCAGGTGGCACTGGTTGGCGGTGGCACTAGTTGGCACTGATTGGCAGTGGCACTGATTGGTAGTGGCAGGTGGCACTGCAGGCACGTGGAACTGCCAGATGGCATTGGCAGGTGACACTGGTTTGGAACTGGTAGGTGGTACTGATTGGCAGTGGCACTGGTTGGTGGTTGCAGGTGGTATTGATTGGCGGTGGCACTGGTTCGTGGTGGCAGGTGGCACTGATTGGCGGTGGCACTGGTTGGCACTGATTGGCGGTGGCACTGGCAGATGCCACTGGTTGGCGCTGGCAGGTTTTACACTGAGCTCTCTATTACTGAAATGTAACAGAGGAGCTGTCAGAATTGAGCTTAAAGCGGAGCTCCACCTTAAAGTGTACCTTCCGCTCATTGGAACCCTCCCCCCCTCCGGCGCCACAATTGGCACCATTCAGGGGGGAGGGGGTGCAGGTACGTGTACAGTACAGGTATCTGCACCCACTTCCAGCGTAGATCCTGCAGAAGCTACACCCCTTTCCGAAGGTCCCCCGCTGCCTGCTGGGAAACACACGGATCCCAGAGACAGCGGGGACCATCCTTATTGCACAGCGCGACTCGCGCATGCGCAGTAGGGAACCGGGAAATGAAGCCGAAAGGCTCCACTTCCCGATTCCCATACCCAAGATGGCGGCGGCAGCACCCGAGAGACGATCGAGAGATCGGCTTCGGGTGCCGACATCGCGGGCGCGTAAGTGTCCTTATTTTAAAAGTCAGCAGCTGCAGTATTTGTAGCTGCTGGCTTTTAAAAAAAAAACGGCGGACTCCCGCTTTAATGTCGGAATGGGCGGGACCCGGCCGGGGTGTGAAACTGACCAGTAACAGAGAGGCGGTGTAGTGTCATATTTTGATCCCCATCATAGAATGTTCCGGAAGTGGCGCTGCGGCCAGAAATTTAGCACTGCGCATGCGCCATGCGTTCCAAACACTTGCGCCATGCGTTCCAAATGATTTGCGACAATGCAGACCAGTGAAACCGTCAGATAATGTCAGAGAAGTGAGGGGAGGTAATCCCCTCCCTGAGCCACAGTTACCCGCTCTCTCTCCGCCGCTCTCCGCTCTGTCTAAAGTTAATGTCACGATTACCTCCCCTCACTCCCGTGACATTATCTGACGCTTTCACTCAACTACATTGTCGGAAATCCTGTGGAACGCATGGTGCAAGCATTTGGAACGCATCGCGCATGCGCAGTGCAAAATTTCCGGCCGCAACGTCCCTTCCGGAGCGTTCTATGATGGGGAGCAAAATATGACACAACAGCGGATATGTCAGATTTGAGCTTGAGTTGAGGTGGGCGGGCCCCGCTCGGGGTGGGAGGGTCCCGGCCGGGTGGGCGGGACTCAGCAGCTATCAAACACCGGCCAACGATTGGGCTGCTTAAGAAAAGAGGTGCGGCCACATACACGTAGCGGCCCGCCCAGATTCCATTGGCTGGTGTTTGATAGCTGCCGGGTCCCGCCCACCCCGGCCGGGTCCCGCCCACCCTGGCCGGTTCCCTCCCACACCGACATAAAGCTGAAATCTCTCCTTTGCTTGTCAGTGTCACACACAGTGCGCAGCCGCAGAGTGTGGAGGAGGGGGGAGGGGGGCAGTCATTGTTAATAGTGATAGTGAGTGGGCTGGTGGCAGCTTAGGCGCCAGGTTGTGATTTCTGGTGGCATTGGTGACCTGGCGCCTGGGGTTTGTGGAGCCCTGGTGTATGTCTTGTGTTGATTGTAACTAAAAAATGTCATAAAAAAGGACTTGATTTAAAAAATATGAAAAAAAACATATGTACCTATGGGAATGTGACCCCAAAACATTTTTTGAAAAAAAAAAAAAAATTATGAAAAAAAAAATTTTTTTTGAAAAAAAAAAAATTTTTGGGGAAAAAAAAAAATTTTTTGGGAAAAAAAAAAATTTTTTTTGAAAAAAAAAAAAATATGAAGAAAATAATATACTTTGAAAAAAAAAGTGAAAAAAAATTTTTTTGGGAAAAAAAATAAATAAAAATTTATAAAATAAAAAAAAATCTTTGAATAAAAACACTTACCAATCTCAGTGTCTGTATCCCGGTGATGTCTATTGGCTTTACAGCCGGAACCGAAACATCGAACGACGGCTCTGAAACAGCCGCGCACAAACGCTCGGGTCCTCTTCAGCTTGGAGGGCTTTTTGGTTGGGGTATCTGCAGGCTGGTCACTGACACCTCCTACCATGGCCCTTCCTTTGCTGGGTTTCTCTTTGATGTTTTTCAGAGAAACAATCTGATTACATTTAAATCGGTTCATTATTAAGAATAAAGAAACTCGCTTTAAATGTATGACAACAAATATTGCAATGAAATTGAATTGACCGAAATCAAATCCAATAATATCACAAGGTATCTCTCAGGAGAGATAAAAGCCAACCTCACTTGTCAGTGGACAGTCAACTTCTGATGAATTCTGCCCCAGCGTCTGAATTTATAGGGGGACTCAGCCAATGAAATCACAGCGACTTTGGCTCAGCCAATCACAGTGACTTTGGCTCAGCCAATCACAGTGACTTTGGCTCAGCCAATCACAGTGACTTTGGCTCAGCCAATCACAGTGACTTTGGCTCAGCCAATGAAATCACAGTGCAGTCATGTGACTTTTTTTTTTTTTTTTTGAAAAATTAACTGACGATTTTTCTTAAAGGAGCCAGTATACGGATGTAATAGGGATATACGGCTCCTGGAAGAACATGTTATTGTGAATGAGATTTAACCCTTACAGTCCCATGGCTGAAATAAAGATCTCTATTCTTATGATAACATTGTGAATGGAGCCTTAGAAATCCTCTCCGCACATCAAATCTTTTCATTTCTTTTATTTTATCATTATTACACACCAATTATTTCTCCATGAGGGGGGGAGGGGTGATGAGCCTCACGCTGCTCCCCGGGGCCGCCCACCGTGTGAAGATCCGTACCGCGCTCTACCAACCAATCACAATTGATAACGGAAGTGACGTTCAGTCGCAGCCATCTTACTATACCCCGCACTCCTCTATAGTAAGCATACACTGAGAAGGCGGACATCTTGTTACACCCACCGGAGTTTGATGCATAAATAGAGTATTTAGAAATCGGAATGTTTGGATGTTACATTTTAAAAGCCGCGGCAAACCTGCCCACCTCACACGTTTACTAATGTGACAGAAAACTCTGAGTTCAGTCCGTGGGATTTCACCATATAACCTCCGATTTTGTGTTTTATAAAAAGTGTAAAATGCAAAACTCTGGTGGGTGTAACAAGATGTCCGCCTTCCCCCCCCCTTCTCGGTCTATCCTCACAGTGGAGGAGTGCCTGGTGTAGCAAGATGGCGACGACGGATCGTCACTTCCGTTACTAATTCTGAGGGGTCGCGGAATCTGACGGAACACCGGAGCCAGCGCTGCAGCGGTCAGTCCGCCCGATTCTCTTGTATGAAATCTTCACTCTCCACCCTTTGTCTCTCAGCTCCTCCCCTATCACACAGGCTCCACCCTCCTCGCACTCATCTCCGTGGTAACCGTACACTGCAGGGGGAGGAGATAAGAGACACAGCCCCACCCCTCATTCCTCCTCTCTGTTTACTAATATGGAGGCGTCCAATCAGCGGCGGGACAAGTGACCAGCAAGGAAGGCGGGGCCGGTAGCGGAAGGGGCGGGGCAGGGATTGAAACGCACAGTGTCTGGTAGTCATGATCATCTCTCGCCAGGTGAGACCCCGAAGTATCGAGGGGGAGGGGGAGTGTCCACTATAGAGGGTCCCCCTCCCCCAACACACACAGAGGACCAATCATAGGCTGAGCTCTACTACCATCCCCCATCATCCCAGGAGGGACCCCAACTCTACTCAGCTATACAGAGGGGGAGGGGCAGTGTGAGAGGGAGGGGTGTCAGGTGAGGGGGAGGGGTGTAAGGTGAGGTGATGAGGAGTATTGATGGGAGGTTCTCTGTCGCTCTTCATGTGTCGGTGCTCTTCGATGAGGTGGGGGTGTATTTCTCGGAGGGGGAGGGGTGTAATGAGGAGTATTGATGGGAGGTTCTCTGTCGCTCTTCAGGTGTCGGTGCTCTTTGATGAGGTGGGGTGAATTTCTCGGAGGAGGAGGGGTGTAGTCTGGAGGAGTATTGATGGGATGTTAGGGAATGGGATGTTGGTAGGGGGCACACTTTAGTGGCACTGGTAGGTGACACTGATGAGGCATGGGTAGGGGGCACACTTTAGTGACACTGGTAGGTGACACTGATGAGGCACGGGTAGGGGGCACACTTTAGTGGCACTGGTAGGTGACACTGATGAGGCACGGGTAGGGGGCACACTTTAGTGGCACTGGTAGGTGACACTGATGAGGCACGGGTAGGGGGCACACTTTAGTGACACTGGTAGGTGACACTGATGAGGCACGGGTAGGGGGCACACTTTAGTGGCACTGGTAGGTGACACTGATGAGGCACGGGTAGGGGGCACACTTTAGTGGCACTGGTAGGTGACACTGATGAGGCACGGGTAGGGGGCACACTTTAGTGGCACTGGTAGGTGACACTGATGAGGCACGGGTAGGGGGCACAGACTAGCGGCACTGGTAGGTGACAATGATGAGGCACGGGTAGGGGGCACACTTTAGTGACACTGGTAGGTGACACTGATGAGGCACAGGTAGGGGGCACACTTTAGTGGCACTGGTAGGTGACACTGATGAGGCACGGGTAGGGGGCACACTTTAGTGGCACTGGTAGGTGACACTGATGAGGCACGGGTAGGGGGCACACTTTAGTGGCACTGGTAGGTGACACTGATGAAGCACGGGTAGGGGTTACACTTTAGTGACACTGGTAGGTGACACTGATGAGGCACGGGTAGGGGGCACAGACTAGCGGCACTGGTAGGTGACACTGATGAGGCACGGGTAGGGGGCACACTTTAGTGGCACTGGTAGGTGACACTGATGAGGCACGGGTAGGGGGCACACTTTAGTGGCACTGGTAGGTGACACTGATGAGGCACGGGTAGGGGGCACAGACTAGCGGCACTGATGGGCACATATTGGGACCGATGTCCCTGTAACAGAAGCTGGTTACTGGCTGCTTTATTTTCTCCTTCCGCTGATTGTGAGAATAAAAAAGCAGATAATCGGCTTCTGTTTACTTCCGTGATCAGCTGTTGGCTGAGAGCTGATCATGTGATAAAGTGCCGCAGCGATTGGCTCTTTACCCTGTTCTGTGATCAGCTGAGTGGGAAGAACTCGATGATTGGAGAGCGCGCCGCAGGGGGCACGTGAGCGGCACCATCACGGGAGGACATCTGTGGTCTCCCTCCCACCACCGGAAGGCCGCGCTGTAACAGTCTTTCTATAGCGCCGGTGGAAAGTAGTTAACGGCTTGCCGACCAGCCGCCGCGGTTGTACTGCGGAAACGCGGCTCTGCGAATCGCCGTCATGTTACGTTGCTTCCATATTCAGCCACTAGGGGCGCGCGTGCTCGTCCATGAAACCGATGCCATCACCCGGAGAACAGCGATCTGTGTGTTTCTTATCTGAGGGGAGAAGAGACAGATCATCTGTTCACACAGAGTATGAAGAGCCATCTGTCATCTCCCCTACACAGTCCCCTCCCCCCCTTCAGTTAGAACATGTAGTAGAGGACGCATTAACCCCTTGATCGCCCCCTTGTGTTAACCCCTTCCCTGCCAGTGACATGTTTACAGTAATTGATGCATATTTATAGCATTGATCGCTGTATAAATGCCAATAGTCCCAAAAAATGTGTCAAAATTGTCCGACGTGTCCGCCATGTTGCCGTCCCGGTAAAAGTTGCAAGTCGCCGGCATTACTAGTAAAAATAATAAAATAATAAATATGCCATAACTATCCCTATTTTGTAGACGCTTTACCTTTTGCGTAAACCAATCAATATACACTTATTGATTTTTTTTTTTTTTCTACAAAAATATGTAGAATACGTGTCGGCCTAAACTGGGGAAAAAATATTTTTTATATATCTTTGGGGGATATTTATTATAGCAAAAAGTAAAAAAAACATTGCTTTGTTTTATTTTTTGTTTTCAAAATTGTCGCTTTTTTTGTTTATAACGCAAAAAAGAAAAAATGAAGAGGCGATTAAATACCTCCAAAAGAAAGCTCTATTTGTGGTGGGGGGGGGGCATTTATTTATTTATTTATTTTTGGATGCTACGTCACCCAACTGCATAATGGTCAGTTAAAGCGACGCAGTGCTGAATTGCAAAAAGTTCTCTGGTCAGGAGGGGGGGTAAAATCTTTCGGGGCTGAAGCGGTTAAAGTGGTTGTAAAAAGAAAAACCACCTCCTGGGTGCAGCAGCCCCCTCCTTATACTTACCTGAGCCAGTAATGTGCAGGAGGTCAGTGGCTCTCCCGGGTCTCTTCTCATTCATTGGCTCTGTATACTGTCAATCTGAGATAATGAGAGGAGGGGGGGGGGCTGAGCTGCACTCTGTGACTGGGCACACCGAGCAATAACTTGGGATGGAGCCCTGCTCAGGTGCCCCCCAGAGCAAGCAGCTGGGAAGGTCTGTAATTATGAACTGGTAATAACGGGAAGAACTACTCATGAAAGAGACCTTTCAGATGGTGAGTTGGGCGGGGGGCGGTAAAAACAGGCATCTGATGTAGTTTTGCAGTCTGGATGTTTGGGACTGAGCAGTATAGAGGTATATAGTGTAAGCTTTGTGCTGTCAGTGTGATCTCCCGCCCCGGGATTGGAGAGGTCTGTGCTGCTCACATAACATTGTCTCGCCTCTTCTGGCTGATTTCTGAGGTGCTGCGGCCCGATTCCTCCCATGATCACAATTAGGGTTGTCACCTTTTCTTCACCTCAAACCCAAACACTTGATCGGTGCACACCAATTTTTATTATAGTATAAACTATAGATATATTTTGGTATTAAATAATATTTCTAATCATATGAAGTTAATAACAAGAGTCCCCCTTTACGTCAGAGTCCACGGAGTCCCCCCTTTATATCTGAACTCACAGAGTTCCCTTTCACTCTAAGGGGGGACTCTGCAGACTCTGATGTAAGGGAGAATTCTGGGGACTCTAACATAAGGGATGCTCTGGGAACCCTGATTTAAGGGGGGACACTGAGAACACTGATGTATGGAGAGAACCCTGATTTACCTTAGTGTACTCTCTCAGAGGCAGGAGAGAGAAGGGGTAGACTTCAGACACGGAGGGATGGTGAGCTCACTCACCCTTTGGAAGTCAGCACCTCTCATCCAAATGTATCTGAGGCTGCTGGGCTTCAAATTTTCGGCCCCCACTTTCCTTTTTCTGAGGCACAGCACCAGGCATTGGAATGTGGGCAGACAAAGAGGAGTAGGGGGTGGGGGGAAGAGGTGCAGATTGAGCCCTCTCTCCTCTCCTGTCTGTGTGTGTTTTGTTGGGGAAGAGGGAATTGTTAGTGCTGGCTTTGGGCTGTGTGAAAGAGAGTGTTACAGACACTCTCAGCTTAGACAACTGCAGCCAGCAACCCAGCTGGGAGGCCATAGTACAGTTTAAATAATGTGTCTGGGTCTCAGACAGTCTGAAACCCGGACACATGATTCCAAACCCGAACTGTCTGGGTGAATCCTGGACAGGTGGCAACCCTAATCACAATAGTCTCTCTAGGGCTGAAACAACTAATCCATTATGAAATGAATCGATTACTATTTTCATAATCGATGAATCGGCCGGTAACCTAATGGGTTAAAAAAACCTAAAATGAGCCCTTTATAATACAAAGATAGCAAATAATCGCTACTATAAATATTCCTGTCACTGTTCTAAAGTAAAAAATGAACCCCTTTCAGTAGTGATTATCGGCTTTTTCTACTATAAAGGGCTCATTTTAGTTTTTTAGTTTTTAACCCCATTATGTTACTAAACGCGTTAGACCCGGTTCACATCTATGCGTTTTTGGTGCTTTTTGCAGAAATGCACTGCAGTTCATTTCCATGGTTTCCTATGGGACACGTTCACATCTGAAAGGGGCGGGGACTTTTAAACGCAAAATAATGCTTTATTGGTTCAATATACTTCAATGGAGAAGCTGCAGAAAAGCGTGTCATGTGTTTTTGCAGCAATTTGTGTGCCCAAAAAAAATGTAAAAATACAAATTGCAGAAAAATCACGTGCGCAAAAATCAAAACGCACAGCAAAAGGCACTGCAGAAACAGATCAAAAGCAAACTGCATAGGTGTGTACCGAGCCTTGTGCTGACCACACCGATCAATTTTCAGATGAGAATATTCAGACTAAAAATCTTTCTACATTCGCTGAATGAAAGAATTTTGTTTGAAATTTTCACTTGTTTTTAAAATGAAGGTAATATCTGAATGAAAACCACATCCACTGTCTGAAAATTCCTTCCACTAAGACCTTTTCTGTTATTTCTACATTTTCCCCTCACTGTGGTTGAAAATGAACGTCAATTTGATCCACTTTTTTTTTTTTAAGGTTATTAAGCGATTAATCGGCCAACTAATGGATGGTGAAAATAATGGTTAGTTGCAGCCCTAATTCTCTCCCAGTGTTGCTGGGAGAAACCTTGAAACACAACGTACATCCTCCAAGCTAATGAAGCCAATCCTCTTTTATTCACAGATGTGTCCATCACCAACGTTCGCCATCCCAGCTTCACCATTCATGCAGAAGTTTGCTTATGGAACCCGTGTCAGCGTTTACCTGATGAAAAGGTCAGCTCAGCATTCATCATCTTGTTTTGTCGGAGAATAAAGGTGGGGGGAGGGGGAGAATGTTCCAAAATAGATGACAAAGTAGGACGTGTTACTAGTCAGCAAATCTAGGACAGGTAAGTCCTGCATATTGGTGACTACATATCGGAAGTGAAGGCCGGGTTCACACTTGTGGGAATTGGATGAGGGTTTCCCCGCATCCATTTCACATGACGGGAGAGTGTGACCGGCTGTCATTGGAGCCGCTTCACACATCTCCGGGGCGGCTACAGAGCGCACTGCAGAAGGGTCCGATGTGTCTTTGGCTGTTTTCAGGTCTGAATTGAGGCAAAATTCTGCCCCCCCCCCCCCCATAAAAAACGGAGAACAGGGGCGCTCCACAAACCGTGTGAACCCAGCCTTAAATCGGAGCTCCGCCCAAAAGGGATGTACTGCTTTTACCACCCCCCATTACCTAGTTTCAATAGGTTCCTGCACCCACTTCTGCTTGGGCAGAAGTTCTCACCCCTCCCCCCTGCGATTTTCTGGGAAACGTCACAGGTCCCAGAAGATTGCATGACCTGTGGAGAGGCAGCCGCCTTTTCCAGGCTTTACTGTCTCAGGGCCGCTCTGTGCAGTTAAGTAGTATAACATGTTCTTCTAAAGTCTGTGGTTTTTTGTTTATTGAAAAACATAATTTTAAGGTTCAAAGCAAGTTTCTCGGCCCCCTAGTATTTCTGGCTATGGCCAATGTAAGTAAGGGCTAATCATTTATGTAGAATTTACAGAAGCAGCTGGGACTGGTGTCTAGCTATGGGGAGGAGTGGAGGATCAGCCCTGCTTTAACCACTTAAGGACCGCCTCGCGCCAATATATACGTCGGCAGAATGGCACGGCTGGACACAATCACGTACCGGTACGTGATTCTTTAAGTGCCCAGCCGTGGGTCGGGAGCGCACGGCTGGCTCCCGACCCGGTCCTGTGATCTGTGGCCGCGGGACCAGCGGACCCGATCGCCGCTGGTGTCCCGCGATCGGGTCACAGAGCTGAAGAAGGAGGAGAGGTCTGTGTAAACAAGCCTCTCCCCGTGCTTCCCTGAGGGGCTGTCACCGATCGTCTCTTGTTCTGGGCGCGTCTCCGATCTCAGTAAAGAAACATCGGCTCTTTACCCATGTGATCAGCTGTGT
This sequence comes from Lithobates pipiens, assembly GCF_037356315.1. Taxonomy (NCBI): domain Eukaryota; kingdom Metazoa; phylum Chordata; class Amphibia; order Anura; family Ranidae; genus Lithobates; species Lithobates pipiens. The sequence goes on from NW_027507913.1 coordinate 841,290, forward strand.
CCAATCATATGTAAACAAGGAAATGGCAGTTATCTGCTTGACTCTCTCACTGAAAGAGTGGGAGGAGAGAGCCGATCAGCAGCATTTCCTCACAGGGGAGACCTGTACATATCATCGGTGCCGCCCCATCTGTACCCCATTGGTGCCGCCTCATCTGTGCCCCATCGGTGTCGCCTCATCTGTGCCCCATCGGTGCCGCCTCATCTGTGCCCCATCTGTACCCCATCGGTGCCGCCTCATCTGTACCCCATCGGTGCCACCTCATCTGTGCCCCATCGGTGTCGCCTCATCTGTGCCCCATCGGTGTCGCCTCATCTGTGCCCCATCTGTACCCCATCGGTGCCGCCTCATCTGTACCCCATCGGTGCCGCCTCATCTGTGCCCCATCTGTACCCCATCGGTGCTGCCTCATCTGTACCCCATCGGTGCAGGAGAAAAATGACTTATTTACAACATTTTCTAACAGAAACAGACTTTTTTTTGTTTGTTTGTTTTACAATATTTGGTCTTGAGTATTGAGGTGGTTAATGGCCCCTTTTCATATCCACCAAATCCTCTACAATTCTGCGGCAGTGCTTAGTATTATTCTTAAAATCAATTCCTGTGTCCCCATGGAGCTCCTTGGATTTCAGGCCCCTAAATGTGTCACATCTTCTTCTCTCTAATGGACAACGAAGCTCTTGATTCGAATGTCAAATGCTAGTTTGTACTGGTCCGAGGAGCTGGCATTTTACAGCTGTGTGATGGGAGGAAGATGATTTTCTTTTTCTTTAAACTCCCATCAAGTAGGGCTATGTGGTAGACTTTAAATTCTGATTCTGATTGTGCCGTCTGTAATCAATAACTGTTCATCTCCATTCTCTGTCCAGAGGAATCCTTCATGGATGACTTTGATGAGGGCGCTTATTACGAAGCTTTGGGCACGAGACCGGCACTTAACATGGACAAGCTGGATGAGTCCTACCAGAAGGTGATTGAATTGTTCTTCGTGTGCACCAGCGAGAACCCCAAGGAACGGCCTTCTGCACCTCCAATTGTGGAGGCCTTGGAAGCGCAGGGGGTCAAGTAGTCATTTAGAATTCTGTTTAAAGGTTTCTGTTGGAATGGTTTTAATGTTTTTAACTATGAGAAGGCAGCTTTGTGTTGCTGTAATGTTTTCTAGAATGGTAGATTAGAGCAATGGTGAGCTCTGCTCTTCATCAGAGGTACTAATGCTGCCATATGAGGCTAGAAGTAAACTCAGCAGTTATGTCCCACGTAGCAGGTCCCTGACATCATGTATGTCATTCCAATGTGAAAGTATTGCTGGCCTTGCTGTATATAGCACTGAGGCACACAAACCTACCTCTAGCCAATGATGGTGCCACCTTTTGGAGTCTTCCTGAAGACACTTCTGCTGCCCCCATCCATCATGGTCACATCCTATAAGGCACATGCCCAGCCCAGCTTTTATTTTAGAATAACTGTGGCAACCAGGTATTACAAGGGTGTTTGGGTGCTGGAGGTAGGGTTTGATTTGTACAAAACCTAAACGTGATACAAGGTGCACTTTCATATGGGGGGAAAGTGTAAATGGAGAGTTTACTTCCCACTTTACCTCCAGCAACCCCTTTGCAGTTCTCTACACATAACTGCAGCAAACAGCCCTCAAGTACCTATTGACTTATGTAAGCTGCCCTAAGGTCCTACCAGGCTGCTGTATGCCAGATACTTCTAGTTCTGAGCCATGGTTGGGATTTCTTTGTAAATCTGAGACATTGATTGGCTGCTCAGACCAAGGAAGATACTTTTTGGGCCTTTGCATAGCATAGAACCTGTTCCTCCTGCCCTACTAGAAGTATTAAAGAAAAAAGCTGGAGGGAGTTTGCTTGTAGGCACGGCCTGCTGTCCTCTCCAAGATGGCTGCCTGGAGCTCATAGCAGAAGATGATTAGTCTTTAGTAGGTTCCTGCTGGTGTTTTGTCAGATTAGGCGAACCGTCAAAGTGTAACGCAAGTGACGTTTCGTCGCCGCCATCTTGCTACACCCCGCACTTGTCCCTAGTGAGGATACGGTGAGAAGGGGGAAAGCAGACATCTTGTTACACCCCGTACTCCTCCACGGTAAGGATACAGTGAGAAGGGGTAAGGGGACATCTTGTTACACCTCCACAGTAAGGATACAGTGAGAAGGGGGTAAGGGGACATCTTGTTACACCCTGTACACCTCCACGGTAAGGATACTGTGAGAAGGGGGTAAGGGGACATCTTGTTACACCCCGTACTCCTCCACAGTAAGGATAAAGTGAGAAGGGGGTAAGGGGACATCTTGTTACACCCCGTACACCTCCACAGTAAGGATACTGTGAGAAGGGGGTAAGCGGACATCTTGTTACACCCTGTACACCTCCACAGTAAGGATACAGTGAGAAGGGGGTAAGGTAACATCTTGTTACACCCCGTACACCTCCACAGTAAGGATACAGTGAGAAGGGGGTAAGGGGACATCTTGTTACACCCTGTACACCTCCACGGTAAGGATACTGTGAGAAGGGGGTAAGGGGACATCTTGTTACACCCCGTACTCCTCCACAGTAAGGATACAGTGAGAAGGGGGTAAGGGGACATCTTGTTACACCCCGTACACCTCCACAGTAAGGATACAGTGAGAAGGGGTAAGCGGACATCTTGTTACACCCCGTACACCTCCACAGTAAGGATACAGTGAGAAGGGGGTAAGGGGACATCTTGTTACACCCCGTACACCTCCACAGTAAGGATACAGTGAGAAGGGGGTAAGCGGACATCTTGTTACACCCCGTACACCTCCACAGTAAGGATACAGTGAGAAGCTGTAAGCGGACATCTTGCTACACCCCGTACACCTCCACGGTAGGATACAGTGAGAAGGGGTAAGGGGACATCTTGTTACACCCCGTTCACCTCCACAGTAAGGATACAGTGAGAAGGGGGTAAGGGGACATCTTGTTACACCCTGTACACCTCCACAGTAAGGATACTGTGAGAAGGGGGTAAGCGGACATCTTGTTACACCCTGTACACCTCCACAGTAAGGATACAGTGAGAAGGGGGTAAGGGGACATCTTGTTACACCCCGTACACCTCCACAGTAAGGATACAGTGAGAAGGGGGTAAGGGGACATCTTGTTACACCCTGTACACCTCCACGGTAAGGATACTGTGAGAAGGGGGTAAGGGGACATCTTGTTACACCCCGTACTCCTCCACAGTAAGGATACAGTGAGAAGGGGGTAAGGGGACATCTTGTTACACCCCGTACACCTCCACAGTAAGGATACAGTGAGAAGGGGTAAGCGGACATCTTGTTACACCCCGTACACCTCCACAGTAAGGATACAGTGAGAAGGGGGTAAGGGGACATCTTGTTACACCCCGTACACCTCCACAGTAAGGATACAGTGAGAAGGGGGTAAGCGGACATCTTGTTACACCCCGTACACCTCCACAGTAAGGATACAGTGAGAAGCTGTAAGCGGACATCTTGCTACACCCCGTACACCTCCACGGTAGGATACAGTGAGAAGGGGTAAGGGGACATCTTGTTACACCCCGTTCACCTCCACAGTAAGGATACAGTGAGAAGGGGGTAAGGGGACATCTTGTTACACCCTGTACACCTCCACGGTAAGGATACAGTGAGAAGGGGGTAAGGGGACATCTTGTTACACCCCGTACACCTCCACGGTAAGGATACAGTGAGAAGGGGGTAAGGGGACATCTTGTTACACCCTGTACACCTCCACGGTAAGGATACTGTGAGAAAGGGTAAGCAGACATCTTGTTACACCCTGTACACCTCCACAGTAAGGATACAGTGAGAAGGGGGTAAGCGGACATCTTGTTACACTCCGTACACCTCCACAGTAAGGATACTGTGAGAAGGGGGTAAGGGGACATCTTGTTACACCCCGTACACCTCCACAGTAAGGATACAGTGAGAAGGGGGTAAGCGGACATCTTGTTACACCCCGTACACCTCCACGGTAAGGATACAGTGAGAAGGGGGTAAGCGGACATCTTGTTACACCCCGTACACCTCCACAGTAAGGATACAGTGAGAAGGGGTAAGCGGACATCTTGTTACACCCCGTACACCTCCACAGTAAGGATACAGTGAGAAGGGGGTAAGCGGACATCTTGTTACACCCTGTACACCTCCACAGTAAGGATACAGTGAGAAGGGGTAAGCGGACATCTTGTTACACCCCGTACACCTCCACAGTAAGGATACTGTGAGAAGGGGGTAATGGGACATCTTGTTACACCCCGTACACCTCCACAGTAAGGATACAGTGAGAAGGGGGTAAGGGGACATCTTGTTACACCCCGTACACCTCCACAGTAAGGATACAGTGAGAAGGGGTAAGGGGACATCTTGTTACACCCTGTACACCTCCACGGTAAGGATACAGTGAGAAGGGGTAAGGGGACATCTTGTTACACCCTGTACACCTCCACAGTAAGGATACTGTGAGAAGGGGGTAAGGGGACATCTTATTACACCCCGTACACCTCCACGGTAAGGATACAGTGAGAAGGGGTAAGGGGACATCTTGTTACACCCTGTACACCTCCACAGTAGGGATACAGTGAGAAGGGGGTAAGGGGACATCTTGTTACACCCTGTACACCTCCACAGTGAGGATACTGTGAGAAGGGGGTTAGCGGACATCTTGTTACACCCTGTACACCTCCACAGTAAGGATACAGTGAGAAGCTGTAAGCGGACATCTTGCTACACCCCGTACACCTCCACGGTAGGATACAGTGAGAAGGGGTAAGGGGACATCTTGTTACACCCCGTTCACCTCCACAGTAAGGATACAGTGAGAAGGGGGTAAGGGGACATCTTGTTACACCCTGTACACCTCCACGGTAAGGATACAGTGAGAAGGGGGTAAGGGGACATCTTGTTATACCCCGTACACCTCCACGGTAAGGATACAGTGAGAAGGGGGTAAGGGGACATCTTGTTACACCCCGTACACCTCCACGGTAAGGATACAGTGAGAAGGGGGTAAGGGGACATCTTGTTACACCCTGTACACCTCCACGGTAAGGATACTGTGAGAAAGGGTAAGCGGACATCTTGTTACACCCTGTACACCTCCACAGTAAGGATACAGTGAGAAGGGGGTAAGCGGACATCTTGTTACACTCCGTACACCTCCACAGTAAGGATACTGTGAGAAGGGGGTAAGGGGACATCTTGTTACACCCCGTACACCTCCACAGTAAGGATACAGTGAGAAGGGGGTAAGCGGACATCTTGTTACACCCCGTACACCTCCACAGTAAGGATACAGTGAGAAGGGGTAAGCGGACATCTTGTTACACCCCGTACACCTCCACAGTAAGGATACAGTGAGAAGGGGTAAGCGGACATCTTGTTACACCCCGTACACCTCCACAGTAAGGATACAGTGAGAAGGGGGTAAGGGGACATCTTGTTACACCCCGTACACCTCCACAGTAAGGATACAGTGAGAAGGGGTAAGCGGACATCTTGTTACACCCCGTACACCTCCACGGTAAGGATACAGTGAGAAGGGGTAAGCGGACATCTTGTGTTAGGGGGTTAGCTCGGTAGCGGGTGTGTGTGACCCCCTGGATGGGTTCACAACACAAAGTCAGACACAGCAGACAGCGGTGTAGGTGCAAAAAAACAAAAGATCCGGTTTATTTAGGCTACATGCAGTGATACATATAACAGCCAAACAAAATAAAACAAGAAAATAAATCCTGGTCAGTTTGACCTCTAACTACACACGTAGACTCCCTGTCTAACAACTGGGTGCAGCCTTGTGCTGCCCCAGTCTCTGTCTCTATTGTAGGGGTTTGCCACACAGGCGTTAACTCACCGCACAGAACAGATCTCAGACTCCCCAGTCTATACACACAAAACTGGTTCCAGGATGGAGCATCTCCCTAAGCATGCTGGGGTTTTTTGTAGAGGCCTTAATGAGCCCACTTACTACAGCTGGGCTCATTAACTCTTCCCCTCTAATTGTAAAAGTCTGCATAAAGCCTGAATCTAGGACACACATATTTCCCATCCTGAATACAACCAGGTGATTTTACCTGCGTGCTGCCACATACCCCCCCCCTCTTGTTTCAACCTTGGGGTTGTAACACAAGCAGCCAGACACGCATGTATCCGAGACAAAGCATCCACATTCCCCATTTTAACACCAGGGCGATGCTTAACTGTAAAGTTAAATTCCTGTAGGACCAGGAACCACCTATTTACCCTTCTATTGGTCTCCTTGTTCTGAGCCATCCACTTTAAAGGAGCGTGATCAGTCACCAGGTCAAAGTGCCTACCTAGCAGATAGTACCGAAGGGAATCTAGAGCCCACTTCACTGCTAAACATTCCTTCTCAATCGTGGAGTAATTTACCTCATGGGACTTCAACTTCCTGCTGAGGTAAATGACTGGGTGCTCTTCCCCGTTCCAGACCTGGGATAACACTGCTCCTAACCCAACGTCTGATGCATCAGTTTGTACCACAAAGTCCTTAGAGAAGTCTGGTGAGTACAACACTGGCTGGCTACATAAGGCTGTTTTTAAGGACTGAAATGCTTCTTCAGCCTCTGGGGACCATTTAACCATGACCGACTCTTTCCCTTTTGTCAGGTTGGTGAGGGGCACAGCCTGAGAAGTAAAATGGGGAATGAATCGTCGATAATAGCCAGCGATTCCCAGAAAGGCTCGTACCTGTTTCTTGCTGTTGGGACGTGGCCAACTCTGTATGGCCTCGACTTTATTGACTTGGGGTTTTATCACCCCCCTCCCAATAGTGTACCCAAGATATTTGGCCTCCTCCTGTCCAATGGTACACTTCTTTGGATTGGCCGTAAACCCAGCTTCCCGGATAGAGTCTAGGACTGCTTGTACTTTTGGCAAATGTGAGACCCAGTCTGTGCTATGGATAATCACATCATCCAGGTAAGCTGCAGCATATTTCTGATGGGGCCTCAGAATCTTATCCATTTTCCGCTGGAATGTTGCCGGTGCATTCTGTAACCCAAACGGCATTCTCTTATATTGGAATGCCCCATCTGGGGTTACAAACGCAGTTTTCTCCTTGGCCGACTCGGCCAGGGGAATTTGCCAATACCCTTTGGTGAGATCAAGAGTTGTCATATATCGGGCTGTTCCCAGCCGGTCAATCAACTCATCTATACGTGGCATGGGGTAGGTGTCAAATTTTGTAACTTTATTCAATTGTCGAAACAAAACCGCCAGCTCCCATCAGGTTTGGGCACTAGTACGATAGGACTGGACCAGTCACTCTGGGACTCCTCTATCACACCCAATTCCAGCATCCTTTGAACCTCCCCATGTATTGCCTCCCGTCGGGCCTCTGGTATTCTATAAGGTTTTAGTTTTACCCTTTCTCCTGGCGGGGTGATAATGTCATGCTCTACGCCAGATGTTTGTCCTGGCAGCTAAGAGAAAATCTCTTTGTTACAAAGTACAAACTCTTTAACCTCCTGTTGTTGGGGTTTCGATAAGGTGACTGCTATTCCATCCTCAGGAACTAAGCAATCAGGCTGGGCTTGTGACCAAGTCTCTGCGACTAGGGATTCCCTATCCCTCCAGGCTTTCAGCAGATTGACGTGATAGATCTGCTCCGGCTTTCGCCTTCCTGGCTGTCTAACCCTGTAGTTCACCTCACTAATTTTTTCAATTACTTCATATGGACCTTGCCATTTGGCCAGAAATTTGCTTTCAACCGTAGGGACTAGCACCAAGACCCTATCCCCCGGGGAAAAAGTACGGGTCTTGGCCCCACGGTTGTACACTCTCTGCTGTGCTAACTGCGCTTGGGTCAAATGTTCCTTTACAATTGGCATTACCTGTGCGATTCTATCCTGCATCAGGGCGACATGCTCAATCACACTCCTGTGAGGAGAACTCTCATTTTCCCAAGTTTCCTTGGCGATATCCAGCAGCCCTCTTGGGTGTCTCCCATAGAGCAACTCGAAGGGTGAGAAACCCGTAGAGGATTGGGGTACCTCCCTAATGGCAAACATCAGATAGGGTATTAGACAGTCCCAATTCTTTCCATCTCTATCCACCACCTTCTTTAACCACTTGCTTACTGGGCACTTAAACCCCCCTCAGTCCCAGACCAATTTTCAGCTTTCAGCGCTGATGCACTTTGAATGACAAGTACGCGGTCATACAACACTGTACCCAAATGAAATTTCTATCATTTTTTTCCCACAAATAGAGCTTTCTTTTGGTGGTATTTAGTTACAGCTCGGAGTTTTATTTTTTGCTAAACAAACAAAAAAAGATGCAAAAAAAAAAAAAAAAAAAATCATGTTTTAATAGTTTGTTATAAAATTTTGCAAACGGGTCATTTTTCTCCTTCATTGAAGTGCGCTGATGAGGCGGCACTGATAGGCTGCATTGGTGGGCACTGATGGGCTGCATTGGTGGGCACTGATAGGCTGCATTGGTGGGCACTGATAGGCTGCACTTGTGGGCACTGATAGGCATAGTTAAGGCGGCACTAATAGGCACAGATAAGGCGGCACCGATGGGCACAGATAAGGCGGCACTGATGGGCAAAGATGGGCACAGATAAGATGACACGGATGGGTGGCACGAATAAGTGGCACGGATGGGCACTGATAGGTACCACAGATAGATGGGACTGATGGGCACTGATAGGTGGCACTGATAGGTGGCTCTGATAGGTGGCACTGCTGGGCACTGATGGGCAGCACTGCTGGGCACTGATGGGCGGCACTGCTGGGCACTGATGGGCGGCACTGGGGTGCAGCACCTTTGAGGCAGATTGGGTGGCACTGTGGGTGGCACTGTGGGTGGCACTGTGGGGTGGCACTGTGGGGTGGCACTGTGGGTGGCACTGTGGGGTGGCACTGTGGGCATTATGGGCACAGACGGGGGGCACTTACTTTTACTTTGTTATATTTCAGGATGGCACTGCGGGGGCCAGGTGGGCACTGGCAGGTGGCATGTGGTGCCTTTCATTGCTGGCCGTGATCGGGACTGATGTCCCGATCACGGCCGCCGGTGATCGGCTTTTTTTTTTTCTCCTCGCGCTGTCAGCGCGAGGAGGAATAATAGCCGATTACCGGCTCCGTTCTATCACATGATCAGCTGTCATTGGCTGACAGCTGATCACGTGATAAGGGGTCGGGATCGACCCCTTACACGGATCGGTGATCAGGCGAGTCTCACGGACTCGCCGATCACAGAGCGCGCCGCGCGCGCCCCTCAGGGGGCGCGCAGGCCGCTCGTAACCAGGACGACGTCAATAGACGTAGTCCTGGAAATCTAGGTCCGCGCTAATGCCGTCATTCGGCAATAGCGCGGTACCCAAGTGGTTAACATTTGTTTTAGGGTTTTGTTGAATCTTTCAACCAACCCATCTGTTTGGGGGTGATACACAGATGTACGCAATTGTGTCACTTTGTACAACTTGCATAGTTCTTTCATTACCCGGGACATAAAGGGTGTACCTTGGTCCGTAAGCAGTTCCTTACAAATACCCACGCGGCTAAAAACAAGAGATAGCTCTTTGGCTATGGTTTTGGCCGAGGTATTTCGGAGAGGAATTGCTTCCGGATAACGGGTGGCATAGTCCAATATAACCAAAATGTACTGATGCCCCCTAGCGGACTTCATTATCGGACCTACCAAATCCATTGCTATCCTCTCAAAGGGGACCTCAGTGATAGGAAGAGGTACCAGCGGGTTACGGAAATGTGGCATAGGTGCCGACTTCTGACACACAGGGCAGGAGGAACAATAATTTTCTATTTCCTTCATGACCCCAGGCCAATAGAATCTCTGCAGTACCCTCTCTCTGGTTTTCTCATTCCCCAGATGACCTCCCAGAATGTGCCCATGGGCCAATTCTAACACCAACTTCCTGTAAGGTTTGGGCACTACAAGTTGCTCAATGGTTTCTTCTGCCCTTTGAGCCACTCGATACAGCAGGTCCCTTTCCATAGTGAAGTAAGGATAAGGGCAAGTCTTATCTGGGTTCACTAACTCGCCATCTATTTTCACCACATTTTCCCGTGCCTTTATTAGGGTGGGGTCTTTTAACTGTTCTGTGGCAAAATTTTCCCTGTGAACCTCAAGATCCGAAAACTGCACAGACGGCATGTTTTCATCTGAGGATGTTGATTCCTCCCCAGTTTCTCGAGTTTCCCCCGCCAATACCGACAAGGGAAATTCAGGAGAGTCCTCACCACCCCCAGAGGAATTCTGGTCATCTTCCTGGTCTATAGGGGCACCAGTGGGGGGCTCAGGACAATCCCAGAGTTCCCAGAATTTTGGAAAATCCCTTCCTACAATAGCATCATGTGTTAAGTGAGACACTAACCCCACCTGATGAGAGAGGTTACCTTTGGGGGTCTCAAAAAACACTGAAGTTACAGGATACTCTCGGGGGTCCCCATGCACACAAATAACAGCCACCTTGTTCTTCCCAGAGACCTCTGTAGTAACTAATTCAGCTTTTATCAATGTTACCAGGCTACCTGAATGCAGCAACACATCAACATGTCTACCATTAATACACATTTTACATAAATGTTTCTCAGGTCCCCGAATGGCAGTGCATGCAACTGTCGCAAACATCGACTGACGTCTCTCCCTTATCAAGTCACATTGCATAGGCTCATCCACAACGGGGCAATTGGCTGCAATATGTCCCTCTTGCCGGCAGCGGTAGCAAATAATCTTTTTCGCTGTCTCTTGCAGCATGGGCTTCCTGGGCTGCTCCCGCCAGACCTTAGGTAGAACTCCCACCCTCTCACGCTCTCCACCCTCACCCCTTGGAGTCATCTTACCCGCCACTGGGGATGATCTGGTCTTAGGATGGAAAGTCCGTGAGTCCCTGGAAGAGGTGGTCAGGTTCTCTGTAGCCAAGTACCTCTCAACCAGATCCACAAGTTTATCGGCATTTTCTGGGTCTCCATGGCTTACCCATCTTTGGATGGCAGTAGGAAGAGCTCTCAGGAAACGATCCATAACAACACGTTCCACAATGTTTGGTGCGGTCAAAGTCTCTGGCTGCAGCCACTATCTGCTCAGGTGAATGAGATCATACATTTGAGACCTGGGGGGTTTTCCAACCTGAAAAGTCCAATTATGCACACGCTGAGCCCGGACGGCCAGGGTGACACCCAGCCGTGCCAATATTTCTGCTTTTAGCACCACATAGTCTTTTGCTTGGTCAGGCTCTAGGTCATAATAAGCTTTCTGCGATTCCCCAGTTAACAGAGGGGCCACCAGTCCAGCCCATTGCTCCTTAGGCCACTTTTCCCTTTCAGCAGTCCTTTCAAATGTGGTCAAAAACACCTCCGGATCATCCTCTCCCGTCATTTTTGTCAGTAAACGGCTCACACCAAAGGATGCGGTATTATTGTAACCACTTGCCTCATTGGTCTGCGGACGTTGCTGTATTAATGTCTCTATTTGCTGTCGAAAACTCTGCTCTTGCTTCTGCAACAGGTCTATGAAGCGGGGTTCAGATCGCTGCTGGGCTTGTTGCTGAGCTTCCAGACTCTGCAGGTGAGCTTTCTGCTGGGCTGCAAGGCTCTTTTGTAAAGCCGCATTTGTTTGCTGCTGATTTGCATTTGCTAGAGCCAGCTGTCTCAGTATCTCCTCCATGCTGGCCTTAAAAAAAAAAATGCCAAAATTCTCCACCAACTGTGAGGGGGTTAGCTCGGCAGCGGGTGTGTGTGACCCCCTGGATGGGTTCACAACACAAAGTCAGGCACAGCAGACAGCGTTGTAGGTGCAAAAAAACAAAAGATGCGGTTTATTTATGCTACATGCAGTGAAACATATAACAGCCAAACAAAAATAAAACATGAAAATAAATCCTGGTCAGCTTGACCTCTAATTACACACATGGATTCCCTGTCTAACAACTGAGTGCAGCCTTGTGCAGCACCAGTCCCTGTCTCTGTCTCTGTTGTAGAGGTTTGCCACACAGGCGTTACCTCACCGCACAGAACAGGTGTCACACTCCCCAGTCTTTACAAACACAAAACTGGTTCCAGGATGGAGCATCTCCCTAAGCATGCTGGGGTTTTTGTAGAGGTCTTAATGAGCCCACTTACTTCAGCTGGGCTCATTAACTCTTCCCCTCTAGTTGTACAAGTCTGCATAAAGCCTGAATCTAGGACACACATATTTCCCATCCTGGATACAACCAGGTGACTTTACCTGCGTGCTGCCACACTAGATACACCACATCTATGGGCCTTCCTTTATCTAGATACACCACGTCTACGGGCCTTCCTTTATCTAGATACACCACGTCTACGGGCCTTCCTTTATCTAGATACACCACGTCTACGGGCCTTCCTTTATCTAGATACACCACGTCTACGGGCCTTCCTTTATCTAGATACACCACGTCTACGGGCCTTCCTTTATCTAGATACACCACATCTACGAGCCTTCCTTTATCTAGATACACCACGTCTACGGGCCTTCCTTTATCTAGATACACCACGTCTACGGGCCTTCCTTTATCTAGATACACCACATCTACGGGCCTTCCTTTATCTAGATACACCACGTCTACGGGCCTTCCTTTATCTAGATACACCACGTCTACGGACCTTCCTTTATCTAGATACACCACGTCTACGGGCCTTCCTTTATCTAGATACACCACGTCTACGGGCCTTCCTTTATCTAGATACACCATGTCTACGGGCCTTCCTTTATCTAGATACACCACGTCTACAGACCTTCCTTTATCTAGATACACCACGTCTACGGGCCTTCCTTTATCTAGATACACCACGTCTACGGGCCTTCCTTTATCTAGATACACCACGTCTACGGGCCTTCCTTTATCTAGATACACCACGTCTACGAGCCTTCCTTTATCTAGATACACCACGTCTACGGGCCTTCCTTTATCTAGATACACCACGTCTACGGGCCTTCCTTTATCTAGATACACCACGTCTACGGGCCTTCCTTTATCTAGATACACCACGTCTACGGGCCTTCCTTTATCTAGATACACCACGTCTACGGACCTTCCTTTATCTAGATACACCACGTCTACGGACCTTCCTTTATCAGTCATTCTGTCCTCTGATAACCATGGAGGGGCTTCCTGTGACGTGTCATGGAGGATAAACACTGCAGTTTTGGTGACTGAAGCCCCCCGATTCCCTTGTGAAGGGTACAGGTCAGCACAGAAGATATAGTCACATGACAGGAGGAGGCGTTGCAGGATAGTGGGAGGAGTCACAAGATGGTGGGATGGGCCCAATAACATTGAATAGGGGTATTATTGGACAGGTCAGTAAAACTCTGAAGGTCATGTCGGCATCCGGGGCGCATTTCGAGTGAACCAAACCGCATATCACCGCAGCGCCGTCTGGCTCGGCGCCATAAAAAAGTAAAAATCAGGGACGCCTTTCTCTGTTTCTCGCAGGTAATGATGACCAATAAAATGAATGGGCGGAGCTACCCGATATCACAGATCTGAGCTCCTCCTTCTCCACTGCACATCACAGTCCTCAAACCCTCCCCCACCCCCCACCACACTACTAACCGCCTCCCACCTGCCATATAGACCAATGACAGCGGAGCGGAGCCATGTCATATGACCACGCCCAGTTTAGGCTCTTCACCCATGTGATTGGCTGTGTCCAATCACAGCTGATCCCATGTAAACAAGGAAATAAAATATATAAAAAAGGGGCGGTCTTTTTTAGTTTTTTTATTATTTTAGAAAAGATAAAACCCCGCCCAACGGTGATTAATTATCACCAAGAGAAAGTTCTATTTGTGTGAATAAAATGTGTAGAGTTTTGTATGACCGTGTAATTGTCACTCAAAGTGCGACCGCCATGAAAGCTGCAAATTGTGCTGGGCAGGAAGGCGGGGGTGGGGGGTCTGGATGGAGGGTGGGAGCTGCAAGATAGTGATTGGCTGCTTGGATGAAGGGCGGTCCTAGCAACCAATCACTTGCTTGATAACCTTGGGCAGCTCCCGCCCTCCATCCACAACAGTCCTCCCTCCCGCTGTCAGCTCTGTGAGGAATACTGAGTGACGATTGGTGGAAGAAAAGGCTCCTAAATGCTGTGACAGCTGAGACTCCTCCCACAGTCTGCCATCTAGTAATGCCTGATAGTGGAGTCACACCACTGGGGGAGGAGTCACACCACGGGGGGAGAAGTCACACCGCAGCGGGAGGAGCCACACCGCGGGGGGAGGAGTCACACCACGGGGGAGGAGTCACACCACGGGGGAGGAGTCACACCGCGGCGGGAGGAGCCACACCGCGGCTGGATGGAGTCACCCCGCGGCTGGGGAGAGTCACCCCGCGGCTGGGGAGAGTCACCCCGCGGCTGGGGAGGGGTCACCCCGCGGCTGGGGAGGGGTCACCCCGCGGGGGGGGTCACACTATGGGGGAGGAGCCATACTACGGGGGGAGGAGCCACACCACGGCTGGGGGGAGTCACACCACGGGGAGTCACACCACGGGGAGGAGGAGTCACGGGAGGGTGGGGAGAGTCACACCACGGGGAGGAGGAGTCACGGGAGGGTGGGGGGAGTCAGTGGATGGTGGGAGGAGTCACGAAATGTGGGAGGAGTCCCTCGATGGTGGGAGGAGCCACACGATGGTGGGAGGAGTCAGTTGATAGTGGGGGAGTCACGGGATGGTGGGAGGAGTCATGGGATGGTAGGAGAAGCCACGCAATGGTGGGAGGGGTAACGGGATATTGGGAGGAGTCAGTGAATGGTGGGAGGGCCACAAGATGGGAGGAGTCCATTGATGGTGGGAGGGGTCACGGGTTGGTGGGAGGAGACGGTGGGAGGGGTCACAGGTTGGTGGGAGAAGACAGGAGATGGTGGGAGGAGTCACGGTATGGTGGGAGGAGTCACGGTATGGTGGGAGGAGCCACAGCAGCCTAGAGGCGATTCAGTTCGCATTGTGCGCTATATAAGTATTTCATTCATTCATTCATTCAGGATTGTGTGAGGAGCCACGCGATGGGAGGAGGAGACAGGGGATGGTGGGATGACCAGGGGATGGTGGGAGGAGTCAGTGGATGGTGGGAGGAGCCACAGGTTTGTGTGAGGAGCCACGCGATGTTGGGAGGAGCCACGCGATGTTGGGAGGAGTCAGGGGATGGTGGGAGGAGTCACGTGATAGGAGGGGTCAGTGGATGGTGAGAGGAGTCACGGGATGGTGGGAGGAGCCACGTGATGGGAGGATTCAGTGGATGGTGAGAGGAGTCACGGGATGGTGGGAGGAGTCGTGGGTGGAGTCACACACTGGAAGATGTCACAGGATGTGGGAGGAGCCACACAGTGGTGGGAGGAGTCAGTTGGTGGTGGGAGGAGTCAGTGGATGGTGAGAGGAGTCACTGGATGGTGGGAAGAGCCATGTGATGGGAGGATTCAGTGGATGGTGGAAGGAGTCGTGGGAGAAGTCACGGGATGTGGGAGGAGTCAGTTGGTGGTGGGAGGAGTCAGTTGATGGTGGGAGGAGTCACATGGGGGTGGGAGGAGTCACACGATGATGAGAGCAGTCAGTGGATGGTGGGAGGAGCCACGGGGTGGTGGGAGGAGTCACGCAGTGGGAGGAGTCAGTTGATGGTGGGAGGAGTCACTGGGTGGTGGGAGGGGCCACATGATGGTGGGAGGAGTCAGTGGATGGTGGGAGGAGCCACGCGATGAGAGGAGTCAGTGGATGGTGGGAGGAGTCACATGATGGTGGGAGGCGTTACGGGATAGTGTGAGGAGCTATGCGATGGAGGGAGGAGTCACTGGATGGTGGGAGGAGACAGGAGATGGTGGGAGGAGTCACACAATGGTGGGTGGAGTCACACGATGGGAGGAGTCAGTGGGCGGTGGGAGGAGTCACTGGATGGTGGGAGGAGTCACACAGTGGGAGGAGTCAGTGGATGTTGGGAGGAGCCATGCCATGGAGGGCACCTGATGTAAGTGGCACTGTTATGGGGCACCTGATGTAAGGGGCACTCTGTTGGGGGCACCTGATGTAAGGGGCACTCTTATGGCGGCACCTGATGTAAGGTGGTTCTATTACTTACAATGTGGATGTGATTGGCTGACGTTTGTGTTCTTTCTTTGTCTTCCATCTTGTTTCGGGTACAGATAGTTGTTGGTGGAAGGACGGAATAAAAGGGTCCAGCCAGTGAAGGGGGAAGAGCTCAGAGTAATGGAGAAGAGGAGTGTCCTGCAAGGCAGAATCCGGGGCTCAGAGAAGACCGCTCACCATCAACATCTCCAAGGCCAACACACCACTGGAAGCTCTGAGGATCA
Source organism: Lithobates pipiens (assembly GCF_037356315.1). Classification (NCBI taxonomy): domain Eukaryota; kingdom Metazoa; phylum Chordata; class Amphibia; order Anura; family Ranidae; genus Lithobates; species Lithobates pipiens. Next base: position 857,630 of record NW_027507913.1, read on the forward strand.
GCACTAAACAGCTGCCCCGCTAGGAGGTAAAGCCTAACCTACTAACAATGTCTTTGCTACAAGTCACCCCCCAGTATCTGCTGATACCCCACATAGTTACAGGTCACCCTCCATTCTACCCATACTCTAGGCCACCCTCTGGCCCAGTCTGTAAATACTACAGATCACCAGTTATCAGGACCATCAATAGGGGGTACAGGCAGCACTTCCCATTGGGTCAGCAGGTGGTGGAACAGAAGCTGTCTGTGGATAGGTGGGGGCTGTCAGGTCAGCTTTCCAGTGCCCCATCATTTCTAATGGCAGCCCAGTCTTCGTCCGGAGGGTTCAATATTGAGTTTGCCCTTTGCAGCTATAACAGGTTCACCTCTTCTGGAAAGGCCGTCCACAAGGTTTAGGAGGGTGTCTATGGAAATGTTTGACCATTCTTCCAGAAGAACTTTTGTGAGTTCAGGCACTGATGTTGGACGAGAAGGCCTACCTCGCAGTCTCCGATCTAATTCATCCTAAAGGTGTTCTATGGGGTTGAGGTAAGGACTCTGTGCAGGCCAGTCAAGTACCTCCACTCCAAACTCGCTCATCCATGTCTTTATGGACCTTGCTTTGTGCACTGGTGAGCAATCATGTTGGAACAGGAAGAGGCCGTCCCCAAACTGTTCCCACAAAGTTGGGAGCATGAAATTGTCCAAAATGTCTTGGTATGCTGACGCCTTAAGAGTTCCCTTCACTGGAACTAAGGGGCCAAGTCCAACCTCTGAAAAGCAACCCCCCCACCATAATCCCCTCTCCGACACCATAATCCCCCCTCTGACACCATAATCTCCCCTCCCCCAACTCCATAATCTCCCCTCTGACACCATAATCTCCCCTCCCCCCACTCCATAATCTCCCCTCCCCCACTCCATAATCCCCCCTCTGACATCATAATCTCCCCTCCCCCAACTCCATAATCTCCCCTCTGACACCATAATCTCCCCTCCCCCACTCCATAATCTCCCCTCCCCCCACTCCATAATCTCCCCTCCCCCCACTCCATAATCTCCCCTCCCCCAACTCCATAATCTCCCCTCCGACACCATAATCCCCCCTCCCCCCTCCGACACCATAATCCCCCCACTCCATAATCCCCCCTCCACCAATTGGTTTGGACCAGCGCACAAAGACATTAATGGCTGTGTGTTGAGTTATTTGGAGGGGACAGGAAATGTACACTGTTATACAAGCTGTACACTCACTACTTTACATTTTAGAAGAAGAAGAAATGTCACTGAGGGGTGTACTTACTTTTGTCACATACTGTATATTTACCTAGAAAAATGGTGAGGTGTTCTATACTTATTTTACCCGCTGCTACCCACCTCAATACCAGGCACTTACACCCCCTTCCTGTACACACCAATTTTCAGCTTTCAGCGCTCTCACAGTTTGAATGACAATTACTCAGTCATACAACACTACCCATATGAAACTTGCGTCCTTTTTTCCACACAAATAGACCTTTCTTTTGGTGGTATTTAATCACTAGTGGGGTTTTTATTTTTGTGCTATAAATTAAAAAAAATTGTTTCTGTCATAAAATTTTTCTAATTAGTAATTATGGGGGGTGTGGAGTGTATGGAGGTGGGAGGTATGTACATGAGGGGTGCGGAGTGTACGGAGGTGGGAGGTATGTACATGAGAGGTGCGGAGTGTATGGAGGTGGGAGGTATGTACATGAGGGGTGTGGAGTGTATGGAGGTCGGAGGTATGTACATGAGGGGTGTGGAGTGTATGGAGGTAGGAGGTATGTACATGAGAGGGGTGTGGAGTGTATGGAGGTGGGAGGTATGTACATGAGGGGTGTGCAGTGTATGGAGGTGGGAGATATGTACATGAGGGGTGTGGAGTGTATGGAGGTGGGAGGTATGTACATGAGATGGGTGCGGAGTGTATGGAGGTAGGAGGTATGTACATGAGGGGTGCGGAGTGTACGGAGGTGGGAGGTATGTATATGAGGGGTGTGGAGTGTATGGAGGTGGGAGGTATGTACATGAGAGGTGCGGAGTGTATGGAGGTGGGAGGTATGTACATGAGGGGTGTGGAGTGTATGGAGGTGGGAGGTATGTACATGAGAGGGGTGTGGAGTGTATGGAGATGGGAGGTATGTACATGAGAGGGGTGTGGAGTGTATGGAGGTGGGAGGTATGTACATGAGGGGTGTGGAGTGTATGGAGGTGGGAGGTATGTACATGAGGGGTGTGGAGTGTATGGAGGTGGGAGGTATGTACATGAGGGGTGTGGAGTGGACTGGTATGTCCCTGCACAAAATGACATTTCTAAAGGAATAAAAGTCATTTAAAACTGCTTGCGGCTTTAATGTAATGTCTGGTCCCGGCAATATGGATGAAAATCATTGAGAACAAAGGCATGGGTACCCCGCCCCCAAGCCCATTACCAGCCCCTTTGGGTCTTGTATGGACATTAAGGAGAACCGCACACCCAAATTATAAAAAGGAAAGGCCTGAGGCCCCCAGGCCCTATATACTCAGAACAGCAGTATACAGGCGGTCCAAACAAGACAGGGACTGTGTAGGTTTGTTATTAAGTAGAATCTGTTTGTAATTTTTAACTGGTACATTTTTAAAGTGTAGCTCCAGCCAAAAAATCTATTTTTAAGCTTTTTGGAAAACATAGGGAAGGGTTATCACCCCTGTATAATTTGTTTTGCTGTCTGTGCGCACCTGTTCAGAAGATTTCACCTCACTTTCTGTCCCAATGACAATTGGATTGTTAAAATTTGGGTTTTTTTGTGAAACAAGGAACTCTTACAGGAGAGAATTTCCCTTCCTAGGGGTAGATTTCCTCTCACTTCCTGTTGTCTCCTTCTGTTTGAAAGTAGGAGTTGTTTGTAAGTTGGATGTTTGAAAGTAGGGGCCTGCTCTATATACTCAAAATATAAACGCAAAAATGTGGGCCTTAGGTGTTGGTGTTGCCACAACACTGTAATCCCTCACAGTTACTCTGGGTGGGCGCAGGAACGGGCCCTGCTGTGAAATATTAGATCAAGAATTGTAATTACATGCCCCGCTCTAATTTGGCACCAACGGACCATAATGTTCGATCTTCCTCTTGAAATCGAAGCTCATCCCTAGTGGTGAAGTATGGGGCAAGATTCCTCACCCTGCTGCCATTCCTCATTATATTTCTTAGAAAAAAGAAGAAAAAAAAACACATACAAAGACAATTAAGGTACGACCAATCTTTATTGGAGATAAATCTATAGATGGAAATGATTGTCGGGCTTCGGAGAACAGTGACGGTTGACCTAGGACTCCTCAAAGGCAGGGCCTTTTTACACTAAGCCTAAACCTTAAGATGATTCAGAGGAAGGCGAAAACCCCCCGGCCAGATGGGCTCCAAGGGGGGGGAAAATTCCTTCCTGACCCCCTAAGGCGATCGGATTGTCCCTGAATCATCAGTCTAGGGTGCCCAGTTCATCTCATATAGAGAAAAAAACCATACATAGAACCATACAGAACATATGTATTGCAGGTATGTATGCAATAAAACACACCTACCTGCTTGTTCACAACTTTGGGGCTCATTCAGAATATATGCATTGAGCATCCGCACAGATCAGCGCCCCCACACTGATCAGTGCCTCCGCCCGCCGCACCGATTCCTTATGTTTTCTGTGCCCAGCCCCCTACAGGAGGACTGGTGGTACCCCCTTATTGGTGGCCCTGGTGGTGGTATGTAGACATGCTGTGTATGATGGTATGCATGGTGCTATATACACAGGTATGTATGCAATAAAACACACTTGCATGCTTGTTTACAATCATATTTGGGGATCATTCAGAATATATGCATTGAGCATCCGCACAGATCAGTGCCTCCCCCACTGATCAGTGCATCCGCCCGCCGCAACGATTCCTCATGTTTTCTGTGCCCAGCCCCTACAGGAGAACCAGTGGTACCCCCTTATTGGTGGCCCTGATGGTGGTATGTTTGGTTCTAGGTGGGCATGCTGAGTATGGTGGTATGTATGGCCCTATGTATACATTCTATGTATGGTTCTATGTATGGTGTAGGGAGATCATTGCCAGTGTGCCACAATTATCTCACTCAGTACTGCTTGTGTTACCGTCTCACAGCAGGCAACTCTCTTTTGAGGTCAAATACCCTCGGTTGGTGGTGACGAGGCTCTTCCTTCAAATGGTGATGAGGAGGCCCTCTATTAATGTCATTGCCCCTCGGATTGTAGTGACGAGGCTCTTCCTTCAAATGGTGATGAGGAGGCCCTCTATTAATGTCATTGCCCCTCGGTTGGTGGTGACGAGGCTCTTCCTTCAAATGGGGCTGACGTGGCCCTCTGTTAATGTCATTGCCCCTCGGATGGTGGTGACGAGGCTCTTCCTTCAAATGGTGATGAGGAGGCCCTCTGTTAATGTCATTGCCCCTCGGATGGTGGTGACGAGGCTCTTCCTTCAAATGGGGCTGACGAGGCCCTCTGTTAATGTCATTGCCCCTTGGATGGTGCTGACGTGGCTCTTCCTTCAAATGGGGCTGACGTGGCCCTCTGTTAATGTCATTGCCCCTCGGTTGGTGCTGACTAGGCTCTTCCTTCAAATGGGGCTGACGAGGCCCTCTGTTAATGTCATTGCCCCTTGGATGGTGCTGACGAGGCTCTTCCTTCAAATAGGGCTGACGAGGCCCTCTGTTAATGTCATTGCCCCTCGGTTGGTGGTGACGAGGCTCTTCCTTCAAATGGGGCTGACGAGGCCCTCTGTTAATGTCATTGCCCCTTGGATGGTGCTGACGAGGCTCTTCCTTCAAATGGTGATGAGGAGGCCCTCTGTTAATGTCATTGCCCCTTGGATGGTGCTGACGAGGCTCTTCCTTCAAATGGTGATGAGGAGGCCCTCTGTTAACGTCATTGCCCCTCGGTTGGTGGTGACGAGGCTCTTCCTTCAAATGGGGCTGACGAGGCCCTCTGTTAATGTCATTGCCCCTTGGATGGTGCTGACGAGGCTCTTCCTTCAAATGGGGCTGACGAGGCCCTCTGTTAATGTCATTGCCCCTTGGATGGTGCTGACGAGGCCCTCTGTTAATGTCATTGCCCCTTGGATGGTGCTGACGAGGCCCTCTGTTAATGTCATTGCCCCTTGGATGGTGCTGACGAGGCTCTGTGTTCATGTTATTGCCCCTCGGATTGTGGCGACGAGGCTCTGGGTTGATACTGGTTTTCCAGTGGTGAGTATTAGGCCACTGGCTGCAATTCACATTCTTGCTCAGGTAGGAGAAGCCCTCAAATCTCTTCTGCTGGCATGGAACTATCTGCCTCCCATTGTCTTCATTTTTAATGAATACATCCCCTGGAATTCCTTCCCCCAGGTCTTCCTCATGCATCTGGAAAGAGAAAAAAGTATTTTGTCAATGTTTCTGATCGATAGGGAAATCCCTAGAAATCCCCCCATTGTGCTGGGACTCCTCCCGTATACTTACATGTCGATTTGGAAATGGTGGGGGTGAGTTCCCTTTCTCTAGCTCCTTCCAGTCCACCTTGCTGAAGTAGGGGTGTCCTCTGATATCTCTTACTAGACTCATCCGCAGCTCTTGGTCTTTACATAGGAACTGTAAAAAGGAACAAAATATAATAAGATACACTGGAATAACATGAACAATCTATGAACAATGTAATATTTGATTCTGATTCTCTCTATTATTTTGCCTTCTGACCTGCTACTACATCCTGATTGGATTGGATGGTAGCATGGGGCCTTATTTGTGTCATATTAGTTCAGAATAGTTATTAAAGGAAAGAAACATCAGATATTTTGCAATTAAATGTGAATTAGGAATGTATTAAAAAGGAGATTTCTATGAAATCTGCACCTGCCATGATTTTTCTTATGACTCTGGCAGTCCCAGGGGAGTTCTATATGTTGTCTGTGCACGGAATGTCCCCAGAAATTGAATTCAATGTGTGTGCGATTGGCCCCATCACTATCCAATGGAACCACCCGGACCGTAAATTAAAAAGGGCTGCTTCTTTCCTTATGACAGGGGAAGGCAGATCCTTCCATTAAGCAGTCAGCTTGCTGAAAGTACAGCTATGACCTCCATCGATATGTGATGGTAAGAAGGTGGAACCATGTTTAATAAAATCCTAATAAGATATAATGTATGCAACAGGGATAGAACATTGTCACTTAAAAGGTGTAAAATTTCTATGTATACTTACCATCTCTATGACGTCACGGAGATTCGGGTCTATGCTATCTGGATAATGTGGTTCCCTTGTGGTCACGATCTTCACTTCTTCCTCTGCGGACTCCCTGCCGGTCAGAAATGGATGTCTGCCGAAAGTCATCTCATACACGATTATTCCCAGGGAGAAATAATCAGCCGCTCCGAAGTATGGAATGTTTTGAAGGGCCTGTAGAAACATAAAGAGAAAAAGAAGGATGAGCTGATTGTTGGGTAGAGGACGGAGACGACTCAATGCTGATATATGTGATCTATGAATCCTCCCAGGACTCCTAAAATTGTGCTCAAAAGACCTCAAACCAAGGCGGAGCTTGTGAATATTGGAGCTGGGGCTTTAGGTCTCACAGAGACACAAAAGGAAATTGGTTGAAATCTTCCAAATTGAGGTAAATTTCACCAGAACAGGTGTGCCCGTTGAAGGTTTCTCCTCCCCTCGTGTTCTGGGGAAATATCTAAAACTCACTTTCTTTCTCAATGACAATGGTCACCAATACAAACCAATGGGGACAAATACCTCTGGAATATTGTTCCAGCCTGGAAACCCACTGAAACCAACCAGGTCACCAGTAAAGAAATTCTTAATTTAGTGAAAAATGATCTCCCTTTAGCTTATCTCTATATCCCACTATAACAAATATTACAATTAGGTCTAATATCAGGTGGAAAGCAAGTATCTTACCTCTGGCGACAAGTACCCTGGTGTTCCCGATTGCCCTTGAATCCTGCTGGACTCCGTGACGCCCATATGTGCCAAGCCGAAATCGGCTATTTTGATGTGTCCAACGTTATCCAAAAGAATATTTGCAGGCTTGAGGTCTCTGTGGATGATCTCCCTAGAATGCAGAAACTGCAGACTACAGATCATTTCTGCTATGAAGTATCTGATGGGGGAAAGAGATAGAGGAATTAGCATCACAAATCATCACAGAGTAATGAAATCTAAAGATGAAATGACTTCCCCCTGTAATACATAGGGGTTTGGATGGACGAGGCTCAGGTGAAGGGGCTGACTACATCACTGGCTGTGGTCAGTCACCCCCGACTCCAGAGTGACCCGTTCATTGATCTTACCTTATGGTGCCCCCAGGAAATGGAGCTACTGCCATGGCACGATGGAGATCCCCTCTGGTCACGCATTCCAGGACAAAGGCGAGATGATTCTGTGTGAACACAAGAGATAAAGTTTACATTATAGACATGCAGGATTTCATTTTGTGGAGGAATAGACAGACACACTTAATTTAGTAAAACCTGACAGAGGAACTAAGTAGGCCGCCATTACTGGACTGTTCTTATTGCAATGCTACTTCTGTCTGGTCTGGTAAAGAAATTGGAAGGTGAAAAGACTTACCTTTGTCTGGAACGTTCCAAACAGATGTGTAATAAATGGACACTCCCTGGCTACTTTCAGCACATCACGTTCTAAGAAAACCATATCACTATCGTCTTCATAATAAATAAATTCTGTCTTTTCCACAAGTTTAACCGCCAGCTTCTGGTCAATGGCGGGATGAGAGGCCAAGATCACCTTCCCAAAGGCCCCCTGTCCAAGGACTCCATAACAGGTCATGTGTTCAAAGGAGAGTACACTTGACTGGTCCTTGGTGACCACGCTGGATGGTACTTGTGAGGCGATCTCATGGTGTGTGCTGCGGATGGATGGATTGTCTAGGTCGCACTCTGGTGGAGTAGCCACGTCTTGGTCGCACTCTGGTGGAGGGGCCACGTCTTGGTCGCACTCTGGTGGAGGGGCCACGTCTTGGTCGCACTCTGGTGGAGGGGCCACGTCTTGGTCGCACTCCGGTGGAGGGGCCACGTCTTGGTCGCACTCCGGTGGAGGGGCCACGTCTTGGTCGCACTCCGGTGGAGGGGCCACGTCTTGGTCGCACTCCGGTGGAGGGGCCACGTCTTGTTCGCACTCCGGTGGAGGGGCCACGTCTTGTTCGCACTCCGGTGGAGTGGCCACGCCTTGGTCGCACTCCGGTGGAGTGGCCACGCCTTGGTCGCACTCCGGTGGAGTGGCCACGCCTTGGTCGCACTCCGGTGGAGTGGCCACGCCTTGGTCGCACTCCGGTGGAGTGGCCACGCCTTGGTCGCACTCCGGTGGAGTGGCCACGCCTTGGTCGCACTCCGGTGGAGTGGCCACGCCTTGGTCGCACTCCGGTGGAGTGGCCACGCCTTGGTCGCACTCCGGTGGAGTGGACACGTCCTGGTCGCACTCCGGTGGAGTGGACACGTCCTGGTCGCACTCCGGTGGAGTGGACACGTCCTGGTCGCACTCCGGTGGAGTGGACACGTCCTGGTCGCACTCCGGTGGAGTGGACAGGTCCTGGTCGCACTCCGGTGGAGTGGACAGGTCCTGGTCGCACTCCGGTGGAGTGGACAGGTCCTGGTCGCACTCCGGTGGAGTGGACACGTCCTGGTCGCACTCCGGTGGAGTGGACACGTCCTGGTCGCACTCCGGTGGAGTGGCCAGGTCCTGGTCGCACTCCGGTGGAGTGGCCAGGTCCTGGTCGCACTCCGGTGGAGTGGACAGGTCCTGGTCGCACTCCGGTGGAGTGGACACGTCCTGGTCGCACTCCGGTGGAGTGGACACGTCCTGGTCGCACTCCGGTGGAGTGGCCACGTCCTGGTCGCACTCCGGTGGAGTGGACACGTCCTGGTCGCACTCCGGTGGAGTGGACAGGTCCTGGTCGCACTCCGGTGGAGTGGACAGGTCCTGGTCGCACTCCGGTGGAGTGGACACGTCCTGGTCGCACTCCGGTGGAGTGGACACGTCCTGGTCGCACTCCGGTGGAGTGGCCAGGTCCTGGTCGCACTCCGGTGGAGTGGCCAGGTCCTGGTCGCACTCCGGTGGAGTGGACACGTCCTGGTCGCACTCCGGTGGAGTGGCCAGGTCCTGTTCGCACTCCGGTGGAGTGGACACGTCCTGGTCGCACTCCGGTGGAGTGGACACGTCCTGGTCGCACTCCGGTGGAGTGGACACGTCCTGGTCGCACTCCGGTGGAGTGGCCAGGTCCTGGTCGCACTCCGGTGGAGTGGCCAGGTCCTGGTCGCACTCCGGTGGAGTGGCCAGGTCCTGGTCGCACTCCGGTGGAGTGGACACGTCCTGGTCGCACTCCGGTGGAGTGGACACGTCCTGGTCGCACTCCGGTGGAGTGGACACGTCCTGGTCGCACTCCGGTGGAGTGGGCACGTCCTGGTCGCACTCCGGTGGAGTGGACACGTCCTGGTCGCACTCCGGTGGAGTGGCCAGGTCCTGGTCGCACTCCGGTGGAGTGGCCAGGTCCTGGTCGCACTCCGGTGGAGTGGACACGTCCTGGTCGCACTCCGGTGGAGTGGACACGTCCTGGTCGCACTCCGGTGGAGTGGACACGTCCTGGTCGCACTCCGGTGGAGTGGACACGTCCTGGTCGCACTCCGGTGGAGTGGCCAGGTCCTGGTCGCACTCCGGTGGAGTGGACACGTCCTGGTCGCACTCCGGTGGAGTGGACACGTCCGGGTTGCACTGTGGTGTGCAGTCAATACCGCGTACACCTACAATAAAAAAAGAGAGGAATTAGATTTAGCACCTTCACCTACATTTCATATATTTTTCTTTGTAAAACATCAAATTATGGAGAGAAGAGATGAAAACGCTGGTGCCAGAGACCATGAATAAACTCTACAGGACAGGGACACAAGGAGGACTAATGTTGTACTTTGTATAAAAATGCTGGTTGCCTGCCACTCATCCCGACCCACTGGCTGGCAATAATGGCATGAAAAATCAGAGGGGCTGGTTGTACCCAGCCCGTAATCAGCCTGCCCATACATGGTTAGAATCTTGGCTGGTCCTTGCTTAGCCGGGTGAGATTGGAAGTGTCTATAGCCGGCTTTAGGAGCGCAGACACTTCTAATGACAGCACTTGGGGTAAAGGCATAGTGCATATTAAAATGCTGATGGATAATGAATTAGTGCAGTTTTGTTTGTGTTGGTTTTGTCCGTCTGTCTGGCCTTGTTTACAAGGGTGATGAGGCCCATATAACATGAACGGGACGTTTCTACAACATCTGTATCTTCCAGGTGCTGCATGCAGGCAGTCCATTGACAATGAGTAGAACGCACAGCTGCACGCACGCAGCCACTTCTCCTAATATGACATGCACTGTCTGCATTCAGGGCCATTCGCCCACACCCAGGACCGCTGGGTCCTGGGTGTAGGCGAATGGCTGGGTGGGCTTGGTGGGCATTGATAGGTGACACTGGTGGGCATTGATAGGTGGCACTGGTGGGCATTGATAGGTGGCACTTTTGGGCATTGATAGGTGGCACTGGTGGGCATTGATAGGTGTGATAGGTGGCACTGGTGGGCATTGATAGGTGGCACTGGTGGGCACTGTTACTCTATAAATGAGGCATAATCGCCTCTTCCTTTTCAGGGTCGATGTCCCTTTAAGATGAGCCGGTGATCGGCTTTGTTCTTCTCCTGTCAGCAGAGGAGAAAAAAAAACGATCACTGAGCTTTTGTTTACATCATGTGATGAGCCGTCATTGGCTGATAACTGATCACATGATAAGGGGTCGGGATTGGCCCCGTACTCGGATCGGTGGTCATCCGAGTCTCAGTGACTCTGTGATCACGGCGCCCTCCGCAGGGAGCGTGCACAGGGGGATGTCATATGACGGCCTCCCGGGAACTCACATCCGCGCTGTGCCCGTCATTTGCCCATAGCGCGGATGTCAGGGGGTTAAACAGGTGGGGTGGCATTATCCGCACTGCCCATGGGGGGGCGGCATTGTCCGCACTGCCCATGGGGGAGCGGCATTGTCCGCACTGCCCATGGGGGGTGGCATTGTCCGCACTGCCCATGGGTGGGGCGGCATTATCCACACTGCCCTTTGGGGGATGGCATTGTCCGCACTGCCCATGGGGGGCGTCATTATCCGCACTGCCCATGGGGGTGGCATTGTCCGTAACTGCCCATGGGGGGCGGCTCTCTAATTAGGCAAATTAGGCGATCGCCTTAGGCCTCGCAACTCATCCCCTCGATCGCCTAATTTGCCTGACCGGTGCGTGTGAGTGGCAGCGAATATCTCCCGTCAGTGTCCCCAAACTAGCGGGACGAGTGAGCGGGATGAGCGAGGCTCAGCAAGCAACTACTGAACACAGTGACAACGCTGCTAGTGCTATGTGACCAGCGCCGCGCTCTCTGCCTCAGGCTCTGCACTCTCCAGCGCCCCCTCTCTGTGTCCTCGAGGCTCCAGCGCTGCCTGAGGACAGATTATAGAGGCGGAGCTGGCGGCCTCTGCTGAACCCAAGAGGGATGGATGAAAGCACGGACATGCAGGAGTTCCTTTTGTCGGGTGTGGAGGGAGGTGAGCTGACAAGTTTATGGGGGCACTTGTGACTTGTATGCAGGGACTAGAGATGGATGAGGGAGGGGGCAGTGAGAGCCGTGTCTGCAGCACAGGGGGCAGTCATGGTGCTGTGCTCTTCAGTTGCTCTATGCATGCCACTGCAAAGTGGTCTCTGCAGTGCTGGAGCAATAAATTAGGGCTCAGTCACACCATATACCAGTTTTATACCATTTGCACCCCTCCCATGTCATACTACCCCCATACTAACCCCCCCATACACTCTGCAGCCCTCTCATATACATACTACCCCCCATACACTCTGCTCCCCTCTCATATACATACTACCCCCCCATACACTCTGCACCCCTCTCATATACATACTACCCCCCCATACACTCTGCACTCCTCTCATGTCCATACTACCCCCCCATACACTCTGCACCCCTCTCATATACATACTACCCCCCCATACACTCTGCTCCCCTCTCATATACATACTACCCCCATACACTCTGCACCCCTCCCATATACATACTACCCCCCATACACTCTGCACCCCTCTCATATACATACTGCCCCCCATACACTCTACACCCCTCTCATATACATACTACCCCCCCATACACTCTGCACCCCTCTCATATACATACTACCCTCCCATACACTCTGCACTCCTCTCATGTACATACTACCCCCCCATACACTCTGCACCCCTCTCATATACATACTACCCCCCCATACAATCTGCACCCCTCTCATATACATACTGCCCCCCATACACTCTGCACCCCTCTCATATACATACTACCCCCCATACACTCTGCACCCCTCTCATATACATACTACCCCCCCCATACACTCTGCACCCCTCTCATATACATACTACCCCCATACACTCTGCACCCCTCTCATATACATACTACCCCCCCCATACACTCTGCACCCCTCTCATATACATACTGCCCCCCATACACTCTGCACCCCTCTCATATACATACTACCCCCCATACACTCTGCACCCCTCTCATATACATACTACCCCCCCATACACTCTGCACCCCTCTCATATACATACTACCCCCCATACACTCTGCACCCCTCTCATATACATACCACCCCCCACATAGACTCCGCACTCCTCTCATGTACATACTACCCTCTGTCATACCCTCCATTTTCCTCTACTACACATGTTTACCACCATTGTACCGTGCCATCATAATAGCATCATGGACAAAGTAATGCCCTGGGGCCCCTACTAGGAAGATGGTGACCTGTGGCATACACAGAGCACCGCAGAAAACAGTGAGTGAGGCTAAATTATGCTACATATTGGGCATGACTTTTTGGTCTGATTAGAAATTTTTGTCTAATTTTATTTATTTTTCTTACAATTTTTTTAAAACCCCAAATGTTGTTTTTTGGTGAGTTTTTTGGTTTCTTTGGTGAGATATCAGGGGTCTAAACAGACCCCTGAAGTCTCACTTTTGACACAGAGAAAGGGACTGAGGACAGATATTCCCCAGTCCTTTTCTCTGTAGCCTCAGCTTCACTGCAAATGAATGAACAGGAGACAAAGTCTCCTATTAATTCATAAACCGAAGCAGAGAAAACACAGCTTACTATGCTTCAGTTATGATTGAACACAGTGAGTGATCAGTACCGATCACCCATTGTGTTCATTTAGAAAAGTAAGGGCTGGTAAATGACATATTTACCAGCCCCTTTATCTGAAGATCCCCCAGTCAGCGGGAGAGAAGAGGAGGGAAGCCAGCAGCACTGTGGGGGAGGGGGGGTTATTGCTTTAATTATTTTTCTCATGTCTGAGTTTTGCCTAAGGCCTCACAAAGCCTAGAGCCATCTCTGGGGGCGGCATTATCCGCACTGCCCATGGGGGGGGCATTATCCGCACTGCCCATGGGGAGGTGGCATTGGGGGGCACTGAACCAATTGGCACCTTTGTTTTGTTTTTTGTGGGTTTACATCCACTTTAAATATTGCTTATAAATGTGTGTTTATTAGGATTGTACAATAAGTACATGGGTTGTGTGTATGTCAGGGGTTGACAAATTTGCTTTGAATTTAGGAGCCAGTTTTTGTTTTTTTAGAGTGGTATGGATTGTCAGCTCCCGGGGTAAGGCCACTCATTTTCACCCCCTATCCCTAACTCACAATGGAGCACCCAGTCAATAACTCCATTGAAACGCTGTTACATCAGGGTTATGGGCTGACCAGAAAGAGAGTAAGGCTGGCAACATATGGAACTGGTTGCCACTGGCAGGTACGTGGAACTGCCAGATGGCACCGGCAGGTGACACTGGTTTGGAACTGGCAGGTGGCACTATTGGCACTGGCACTGATTGGCAGGTGGCACTGGTTTGGAAGTGGCAGGTGGCCCTGGTTGGTGATGGCAGGTGGCCCTGGTTGGCGGTGGCACTAGTTGTCACTGGCAGATGGCACTGATTGGTGGTGGCACTGGTTTGTGTTGGCAGGTGGCACTGGTTGGCGGTGGCACTAGTTGGCACTGATTGGCAGTGGCACTGGCAGATGCCACTGGTTGGCGCTGGCAGGTGGCACTGGCAGGTTTTACTCGGAGCACTCTGTTACTGAAATGTAACAGAGGAGCTGTCAGAATTGAGCTTAAAGCGGAGCTCCACCCTAAAGTGGACCTTCCGCTCATTGGAACCCTCCCCCCCTCCGGCGCCACAATTGGCACCTTTCAGGGGGGAGGGGGGTGCAGGTACCTGTACAGTACAGGTATCTGCATCACTTCCGGCGTAGATTCTGCAGAATCCACGCCCCTTTCCGCAGAATCTACGCCCCTTTCCGAAGGTCCCCCGCTGCCTGCTGGGAAACACGCGGATCCCAGAGACAGCGGGGACCATCCTTATTGCGCAGAGCAACTCGCGCATGCGCAGTAGGGAACCGGGAAATGAAGCCGAAAGGCTCCACTTCCTGATTCCCATACCCAAGATGGCGGCGGCAGCACCCGAGAGACGATCGAGAGATCGGCTTCGGGTGCCGATATCGCGGGCGCGCTGGGCGGGTAAGTGTCATTATTTTAAAAGTCAGCAGCTGCAGTATTTGTAGCTGCTGACTTAAAAAAAAAAAAAAAATGGCGGACTCCCGCTTTAATGTCGGAATGGGCGGGACCTGGCCGGGGTGTGAAACTGACAAGTAACAGAGAGGCGGTGTAGTGTCATATTTTGCTCCCCATCATAGAATGTTCCGGAAGTGACGCTGCGGCCAGAAATTTAGCACTGCGCATGCGCCATGCGTTCCAAACACTTGCGCCATGCGTTCCAAATGATTTGCGACAATGCAGACCAGTGAAACCGTCAGATAATGTCAGAGAAGTGAGGGGAGGTAATCCCCTCCCTGAGCCACACTTACCCGCTCTCTCTCCGCCGCTCTCCGCTCTGTCTAAAGTTAATGTCACGATTACCTCCCCTCACTCCCGTGACATTATCTGACGCTTTCACTGAACTACATTGTCAGAAATC
This sequence comes from Lithobates pipiens, assembly GCF_037356315.1. Taxonomy (NCBI): domain Eukaryota; kingdom Metazoa; phylum Chordata; class Amphibia; order Anura; family Ranidae; genus Lithobates; species Lithobates pipiens. The sequence goes on from NW_027507913.1 coordinate 872,723, forward strand.
CTCTGGAACGCATGGTGCAAGCATTTGGAACGCATCGCGCATGCGCAGTGCAAAATTTCCGGCCGCAACGTCCCTTCCGGAGCGTTCTATGATGGGGAGCAAAATATGACGCAACAGCGGATATGTCAGATTTGAGCTTGAGTCGAGGTGGGCGGGCCCCGCTCGGGGTGGGAGGGTCCCGGCCGGGTGGGCGGGACTCAGAAGCTATCAAACACCGGCCAACGATTGGGCTGCTTAAGAAAAGAGGCGCGGCCACATACACGTAGCGGCCCGCCCAGATTCCATTGGCTGGTGTTTGATAGCTGCCGGGTCCCGCCCACCCCGGCCGGGTCCCGCCCACCCCGGCCGGTTCCCTCCCACACCGACATAAAGCTGAAATCTCTCCTTTGCTTGTCAGTGTCACACACAGTGCGCAGCCGCAGAGTGTGGAGGAGGGGGGCAGTCATTGTTAATAGTGATAGTGAGTGGGCTGGTGGCAGCTTAGGCGCCAGGTTGTGATTTCTGGTGGCATTGGTGACCTGGCGCCTGGGGTTTGTGGAGCCCTGGTGTATGTCTTGTGTTGATTGTAACTAAAAAATGTCATAAAAAAGGACTTGATTTAAAAAATATGAAAAAAAACATATGTACCTATGGGAATGTGACCCCAAAACATTTTTTGAAAAAAAAAAACAAATTATGAAAAAAAAATATTTTTTTGAAAAAAAAAAATTTTTTTTGAAAAAAAAAAATTTTTTTTGAAAAAAAAAAATTTTTTTTGAAAAAAAAAAATTTTTTTTGAAAAAAAAAAATTTTTTTTGAAAAAAAAAAAATATGAAGAAAATAATATACTTTGAAAAAAAAAGTGAAAAAAAAATTTTTTTTGAAAAAAAAAAAAAAATTTATAAAAAAAAAAAAAAAATCTTTGAATAAAAACACTTACCAATCTCAGTGTCTGTATCCCGGTGATGTCTATTGGCTTTACAGCCGGAACCGAAACATCGAACGACGGCTCTGAAACAGCCGCGCACAAACGCTCGGGTCCTCTTCAGCTTGGAGGGCTTTTTGGTTGGGGTATCTGCAGGCTGGTCACTGACACCTCCTACCATGGCCCTTCCTTTGCTGGGTTTCTCTTTGATGTTTTTCAGAGAAACAATCTGATTACATTTAAATCGGTTCATTATTAAAAATAAAGAAACTCGCTTTAAATGTATGACAACAAATATTGCAATGAAATTGAATTGACCGAAATCAAATCCAATAATATCACAAGGTATCTCTCAGGAGAGATAAAAGCCAACCTCACTTGTCAGTGGACAGTCAACTTCTGATGAATTCTGCCCCAGCGTCTGAATATATAGGGGGACTCAGCCAATGAAATCACAGCGACTTTGGCTCAGCCAATCACAGTGACTTTGGCTCAGCCAATCACAGTGACTTTGGCTCAGCCAATGAAATCACAGTGCAGTCATGTGACTTTTTTTTTTTTTTTTTGAAAAATTAACTGACGATTTTTCTTAAAGGAGCCAGTATACGGATGTAATAGGGATATACGGCTCCTGGAAGAACATGTTATTGTGAATGAGATTTAACCCTTACAGTCCCATGGCTGAAATAAAGATCTCTATTCTTATGATAACATTGTGAATGGAGCCTTAGAAATCCTCTCCGCACATCAAATCTTTTCATTTCTTTTATTTTATCGTTATTACACACCAATTATTTCTCCATGAGGGGGGGAGGGGTGATGAGCCTCACGCTGCTCCCCGGGGCCGCCCGCCGTGTGAAGATCCGTACCGCACTCTACCAACCAATCACAATTGATAACGGAAGTGACGTTCAGTCGCAGCCATCTTACTATACCCCACACTCCTCTATAGTAAGCATACACTGAGAAGGCGGACATCTTGTTACACCCACCGGAGTTTGATGCATAAATAGAGTATTTAAAAATCGGAATGTTTGGATGTTACATTTTAAAAGCCGCGGCAAACCTGCCCACCTCACACGTTTGCTAATGTGACAGAAAACTCTGAGTTCAGTCCGTGGGATTTCACCATATAACCTCCGATTTTGTGTTTTATAAAAAGTGTAAAATGCAAAACTCCAGCGGGTGTAACAAGATGTCCGCCTCCCCCCCCCCTTCTCGGTCTATCCTCACAGTGGAGGAGTGCGGGGTGTAGCAAGATGGCGGCGACGGATCGTCGATTCCGTTACTAATTCTGAGGGGTCGCGGAATCTGACGGAACACCGGAGCCAGCGCTGCAGCGGTCAGTCCGCCCGATATTTTGTATGACCCTTCGTCTCTCAGCTCCTCCCCTATCACACAGGCTCCACCCTCCTCGCACTCATCTCCGTGGTAACCGTACACTGCAGGGGGAGGAGATAAGAGACACAGCCCCACCCCTCATTCCTCCTCTCTGTTTACTAATATGGAGGCGTCCAATCAGCGGCGGGACAAGTGACCAGCAAGGAAGGTGGGGCCGGTAGCGGAAGGGGCGGGGCAGGGATTGAAACGCACAGTGTCTGGTAGTCATGATCATCTCTCGCCAGGTGAGACCCCGAAGTATCGAGGGGGAGGGGGAGTGTCCACTATAGAGGGTCCCCCTCCCCCAACACACACAGAGGACCAATCATAGGCTGAGCTCTACTACCATCCCCCATCATCCCAGGAGGGACCCCAACTCTACTCAGCTATACAGAGGGGGAGGGGCAGTGTGAGAGGGAGGGGTGTCAGGTGAGGGGGAGGGGTGTAAGGTGAGGTGATGAGGAGTATTGATGGGAGGTTCTCTGTCGCTCTTCATGTGTCGGTGCTCTTCGATGAGGTGGGGGTGTATTTCTCGGAGGGGGAGGGGTGTAATGAGGAGTATTGATGGGAGGTTCTCTGTCGCTCTTCAGGTGTCGGTGCTCTTCGATGAGGTGGGGTGAATTTCTCGGAGGAGGAGGGGTGTAGTCTGGAGGAGTATTGATGGGATGTTAGGGAATGGGATGTTGGTAGGGGGCACACTTTAGTGGCACTGGTAGGTGACACTGATGAGGCACGGGTAGGGGGGCACACTTTAGTGGCACTGGTAGGTGACACTGATGAGGCACGGGTAGGGGGCACACTTTAGTGGCACTGGTAGGTGACACTGATGAGGCACGGGTAGGGGGCACAGACTAGCGGCACTGGTAGGTGACACTGATGAGGCACGGGTAGGGGGCACACTTTAGTGGCACTGGTAGGTGACACTGATGAGGCACGGGTAGGGGGCACACTTTAGTGGCACTGGTAGGTGACACTGATGAGGCACGGGTAGGGGGCACACTTTAGTGGCACTGGTAGGTGACACTGATGAGGCACGGGTAGGGGGCACACTTTAGTGGCACTGGTAGGTGACACTGATGAGGCACGGGTAGGGGGCACACTTTAGTGGCACTGGTAGGTGACACTGATGAGGCACGGGTAGGGGGCACAGACTAGCGGCACTGGTAGGTGACACTGATGAGGCACGGGTAGGGGGCACACTTTAGTGGCACTGGTAGGTGACACTGATGAGGCACGGGTAGGGGGCACACTTTAGTGGCACTGGTAGGTGACACTGATGAGGCACGGGTAGGGGGCACAGACTAGCGGCACTGATGGGCACATATTGGGACCGATGTCCCTGTAACAGAAGCTGGTTACTGGCTGCTTTATTTTCTCCTTCCGCTGATTGTGAGAATAAAAAAGCAGATAATCGGCTTCTGTTTACTTCTGTGATCAGCTGTTGGCTGAGAGCTGATCATGTGATAAAGTGCCGCAGCGATTGGCTCTTTACCCTGTTCTGTGATCAGCTGAGTGGGAAGAACTCGATGATTGGAGAGCGCGCCGCAGGGGGCACGTGAGCGGCACCATCACGGGAGGACATCTGTGGTCTCCCTCCCACCACCGGAAGGCCGCGCTGTAACAGTCTTTCTATAGCGCCGGTGGAAAGTAGTTAACGGCTTGCCGACCAGCCGCCGCGGTTGTACTGCGGAAACGCGGCTCTGCGAATCGCCGTCATGTTACGTTGCTTCCATATTCAGCCACTAGGGGCGCGCGTGCTCGTCCATGAAACCGATGCCATCACCCGGAGAACAGCGATCTGTGTGTTTCTTATCTGAGGGGAGAAGAGACAGATCATCTGTTCACACAGAGTATGAAGAGCCATCTGTCATCTCCCCTACACAGTCCCCTCCCCCCCTTCAGTTAGAACATGTAGTAGAGGACGCATTAACCCCTTGATCGCCCCTAGTGTTAACCCCTTCCCTGCCAGTGACATGTTTACAGTAATTGATGCATATTTATAGCATTGATCGCTGTATAAATGCCAATAGTCCCAAAAAATGTGTCAAAATTGTCCGACGTGTCCGCCATGTTGCCGTCCCGGTAAAAGTTGCAAGTCGCCGGCATTACTAGTAAAAATAATAAAATAATAAATATGCCATAACTATCCCTATTTTGTAGACGCTTTACCTTTTGCGTAAACCAATCAATATACACTTATTGATTTTTTTTTTCTACAAAAATATGTAGAATACGTGTCGGCCTAAACTGGGGAAAAAATATTTTTTATATATCTTTGGGGGATATTTATTATAGCAAAAAGTAAAAAAAACATTGCTTTGTTTTATTTTTTGTTTTCAAAATTGTCGCTTTTTTTGTTTATAACGCAAAAAAGAAAAAATGAAGAGGCGATTAAATACCTCCAAAAGAAAGCTCTATTTGTGGTGGGGGGGGGGGGCATTTATTTATTTATTTATTTTTGGATGCTACGTCACCCAACTGCATAATGGTCAGTTAAAGCGACGCAGTGCTGAATTGCAAAAAGTTCTCTGGTCAGGAGGGGGGGTAAAATCTTTCGGGGCTGAAGCGGTTAAAGTGGTTGTAAAAAGAAAAAGCACCTGGGTGCAGCAGCCCCCTCCTTATACTTACCTGAGCCAGTAATGTGCAGGAGGTCAGTGGCTCTCCCGGGTCTCTTCTCATTCATTGGCTCTGTATACTGTCAATCTGAGATAATGAGAGGGGGGGGGGGGCTGAGCTGCACTCTGTGACTGGGCACACCGAGCAATAACTTGGGATGGAGCCCTGCTCAGGTGCCCCCCAGAGCAAGCAGCTGGGAAGGTCTGTAATTATGAACTGGTAATAATGGGAAGAACTACTCATGAAAGAGACCTTTCAGATGGTGAGTTGGGCGGGGGGCGGTAAAAACAGGCATCTGATGTAGTTTTGCAGTCTGGATGTTTGGGACTGAGCAGTATAGAGGTATATAGTGTAAGCTTTGTGCTGTCAGTGTGATCTCCCGCCCCGGGATTGGAGAGGTCTGTGCTGCTCACATAACATTGTCTCGCCTCTTCTGGCTGATTTCTGAGGTGCTGCGGCCCGATTCCTCCCATGATCACAATTAGGGTTGTCACCTTTTCTTCACCTCAAACCCAAACACTTGATCGGTGCACACCAATTTTTATTATAGTATAAACTATAGATATATTTTGGTATTAAATAATATTTCTAATCATATGAAGTTAATAACAAGAGTCCCCCTTTACGTCAGAGTCCACGGAGTCCCCCTTTTATATCTGAACTCACAGAGTTCCCTTTCACTCTAAGGGGGGACTCTGCAGACTCTGATGTAAGGGAGAATTCTGGGGACTCTAACATAAGGGATGCTCTGGGAACCCTGATTTAAGGGGGGACACTGAGAACACTGATGTATGGAGAGAACCCTGATTTACCTTAGTGTACTCTCTCAGAGGCAGGAGAGAGAAGGGGTAGACTTCAGACACGGAGGGATGGTGAGCTCACTCACCCTTTGGAAGTCAGCACCTCTCATCCAAATGTATCTGAGGCTGCTGGGCTTCAAATTTTCGGCCCCCACTTTCCTTTTTCTGAGGCACAGCACCAGGCATTGGAATGTGGGCAGACAAAGAGGAGTAGGGGGTGGGGGGAAGAGGTGCAGATTGAGCCCTCTCTCCTCTCCTGTCTGTGTGTGTTTTGTTGGGGAAGAGGGAATTGTTAGTGCTGGCTTTGGGCTGTGTGAAAGAGAGTGTTACAGACACTCTCAGCTTAGACAACTGCAGCCAGCAACCCAGCTGGGAGGCCATAGTACAGTTTAAATAATGTGTCTGGGTCTCAGACAGTCTGAAACCCGGACACATGATTCCAAACCCGAACTGTCCGGGTGAATCCTGGACAGGTGGCAACCCTAATCACAATAGTCTCTCTAGGGCTGAAACAACTAATCCATTATGAAATGAATCGATTCCTATTTTCATAATCGATGAATCGGCCGGTAACCTAATGGGTTAAGAAAACCTAAAATGAGCCCTTTATAATACAAAGATAGCAAATAATCGCTACTATAAATATTCCTGTCACTGTTCTAAAGTAAAAAATGAACCCCTTTCAGTAGTGATTATCGGCTTTTTCTACTATAAAGGGCTCATTTTAGTTTTTTAGTTTTTAACCCCATTATGTTACTAAACGCGTTAGACCCGGTTCACATCTATGCGTTTTTGGTGCTTTTTGCAGAAATGCACTGCAGTTCATTTCCATGGTTTCCTATGGGACACGTTCACATCTGAAAGGGGCGGGGACTTTTAAACACAAAATAATGCTTTATTGGTTCAATATACTTCAATGGAGAAGCTGCAGAAAAGCGTGTCATGTGTTTTTGCAGCAATTTGTGTGCCCAAAAAAAATGTAAAAATACAAATTGCAGAAAAATCACGTGCGCAAAAATCAAAACGCACAGCAAAAGGCACTGCAGAAACAGATCAAAAGCAAACTGCATAGGTGTGTACCGAGCCTTGTGCTGACCACACCGATCACTTTTCAGATGAGAATATTCAGACTAAAAATCTTTCTACATTCGCTGAATGAAAGAATTTTGTTTGAAATTTTCACTTGTTTTTAAAATGAAGGTAATATCTGAATGAAAACCACATCCACTGTCTGAAAATTCCTTCCACTAAGACCTTTTCTGTTATTTCTACATTTTCCCCTCACTGTGGTTGAAAATGAACGTCAATTTGATCCACATTTTTTTTTTAAGGTTATTAAGCGATTAATCGGCCAACTAATGGATGGTGAAAATAATGGTTAGTTGCAGCCCTAATTCTCTCCCAGTGTTGCTGGGAGAAACCTTGAAACACAACGTACATCCTCCAAGCTAATGAAGCCAATCCTCTTTTATTCACAGATGTGTCCATCACCAACGTTCGCCATCCCAGCTTCACCATTCATGCAGAAGTTTGCTTATGGAACCCGTGTCAGCGTTTACCTGATGAAAAGGTCAGCTCAGCATTCATCATCTTGTTTTGTCGGAGAATAAAGGTGGGGGGAGGGGGAGAATGTTCCAAAATAGATGACAAAGTAGGACGTGTTACTAGTCAGCAAATCTAGGACAGGTAAGTCCTGCATATTGGTGACTACATATCGGAAGTGAAGGCCGGGTTCACACTTGTGGGAATTGGATGAGGGTTTCCCCGCATCCATTTCACATGACGGGAGAGTGTGACCGGCTGTCATTGGAGCCGCTTCACACATCTCCGGGGCGGCTACAGAGCGCACTGCAGAAGGGTCCGGTGTGTCTTTGGCTGTTTTCAGGTCTGAATTGAGGCAAAATTCTGCCCCCCCCCATAAAAAACGGAGAACAGGGGCGCTCCACAAACTGTGTGAACCCAGCCTTAAATCGGAGCTCCGCCCAAAAGGGATGTACTGCTTTTACCACCCCCCATTACCTAGTTTCAACAGGTTCCTGCACCCACTTCTGCTTGGGCAGAAGTTCTCACCCCTCCCCCCTGTGATTTTCTGGGAAACGTCACAGGTCCCAGAAGATTGCATGACCTGTGGAGAGGCAGCCGCCTTTTCCAGGCTTTACTGTCTCAGGGCCGCTCTGTGCAGTTAAGTAGTATAACATGTTCTTCTAAAGTCTGTGGTTTTTTGTTTATTGAAAAACATAATTTTAAGGTTCAAAGCAAGTTTCTCGGCCCCCTAGTATTTCTGGCTGTGGCCAATGTAAGTAAGGGCTAATCATTTATGTAGAATTTACAGAAGCAGCTGGGACTGGTGTCTAGCTATGGGGAGGAGTGGAGGATCAGCCCTGCTTTAACCACTTAAGGACCGCCTCGCGCCAATATATACGTCGGCAGAATGGCACGGCTGGACACAATCACGTACCGGTACGTGATTCTTTAAGTGCCCAGCCGTGGGTCGGGAGCGCGCGGCTGGCTCCCGACCCGGTCCTGTGATCTGTGGCCGCGGGACCAGCGGACCCGATCGCCGCTGGTGTCCCGCGATCGGGTCACAGAGCTGAAGAAGGAGGAGAGGTCTGTGTAAACAAGCCTCTCCCCGTGCTTCCCTGAGGGGCTGTCACCGATCGTCTCTTGTTCTGGGCGCGTCTCCGATCTCAGTAAAGAAACATCGGCTCTTTACCCATGTGATCAGCTGTGTCCAATCATATGTAAACAAGGAAATGGCAGTTATCTGCTTGACTCTCTCACTGAAAGAGTGGGAGGAGAGAGCCGATCAGCAGCATTTCCTCACAGGGGAGACCTGTACATATCATCGGTGCCGCCCCATCTGTACCCCATTGGTGCCGCCTCATCTGTGCCCCATCGGTGTCGCCTCATCTGTGCCCCATCGGTGCCGCCTCATCTGTGCCCCATCTGTACCCCATCGGTGCCGCCTCATCTGTACCCCATCGGTGCCACCTCATCTGTGCCCCATCGGTGTCGCCTCATCTGTGCCCCATCGGTGTCGCCTCATCTGTGCCCCATCTGTACCCCATCGGTGCCGCCTCATCTGTACCCCATCGGTGCCGCCTCATCTGTGCCCCATCTGTACCCCATCGGTGCTGCCTCATCTGTACCCCATCGGTGCAGGAGAAAAATGACTTATTTACAACATTTTCTAACAGAAACAGACTTTTTTTTGTTTGTTTGTTTTACAATATTTGGTCTTGAGTATTGAGGTGGTTAATGGCCCCTTTTCATATCCACCAAATCCTCTACAATTCTGCGGCAGTGCTTAGTATTATTCTTAAAATCAATCCCTGTGTCCCCATGGAGCTCCTTGGATTTCAGGCCCCTAAATGTGTCACATCTTCTTCTGTCTAATGGACAACGAAGCTCTTGATTCGAATGTCAAATGCTAGTTTGTACTGGTCCGAGGAGCTGGCATTTTACAGCTGTGTGATGGGAGGAAGATGATTTTCTTTTTCTTTAAACTCCCATCAAGTAGGGCTATGTGGTAGACTTTAAATTCTGATTCTGATTGTGCCGTCTGTAATCAATAACTGTTCATCTCCATTCTCTGTCCAGAGGAATCCTTCATGGATGACTTTGATGAGGGCGCTTATTACGAAGCTTTGGGCACGAGACCGGCACTTAACATGGACAAGCTGGATGAGTCCTACCAGAAGGTGATTGAATTGTTCTTCGTGTGCACCAGCGAGAACCCCAAGGAACGGCCTTCTGCACCTCCAATTGTGGAGGCCTTGGAAGCGCAGGGGGTCAAGTAGTCATTTAGAATTCTGTTTAAAGGTTTCTGTTGGAATGGTTTTAATGTTTTTAACTATGAGAAGGCAGCTTTGTGTTGCTGTAATGTTTTCTAGAATGGTAGATTAGAGCAATGGTGAGCTCTGCTCTTCATCAGAGGTACTAATGCTGCCATATGAGGCTAGAAGTAAACTCAGCAGTTATGTCCCACGTAGCAGGTCCCTGACATCATGTATGTCATTCCAATGTGAAAGTATTGCTGGCCTTGCTGTATATAGCACTGAGGCACACAAACCTACCTCTAGCCAATGATGGTGCCACCTTTTGGAGTCTTCCTGAAGACACTTCTGCTGCCCCCATCCATCATGGTCACATCCTATAAGGCACATGCCCAGCCCAGCTTTTATTTTAGAATAACTGTGGCAACCAGGTATTACAAGGGTGTTTGGGTGCTGGAGGTAGGGTTTGATTTGTACAAAACCTAAACGTGATACAAGGTGCACTTTCATATGGGGGGAAAGTGTAAATGGAGAGTTTACTTCCCACTTTACCTCCAGCAACCCCTTTGCAGTTCTCTACACATAACTGCAGCAAACAGCCCTCAAGTACCTATTGACTTATGTAAGCTGCCCTAAGGTCCTACCAGGCTGCTGTATGCCAGATACTTCTAGTTCTGAGCCATGGTTGGGATTTCTTTGTAAATCTGAGACATTGATTGGCTGCTCAGACCAAGGAAGATACTTTTTGGGCCTTTGCATAGCATAGAACCTGTTCCTCCTGCCCTACTAGAAGTATTAAAGAAAAAAGCTGGAGGGAGTTTGCTTGTAGGCACGGCCTGCTGTCCTCTCCAAGATGGCTGCCTGGAGCTCATAGCAGAAGATGATTAGTCTTTAGTAGGTTCCTGCTGGTGTTTTGTCAGATTAGGCGAACCGTCAAAGTGTAACGCAAGTGACGTTTCGTCGCCGCCATCTTGCTACACCCCGCACTTGTCCCTAGTGAGGATACGGTGAGAAGGGGGAAAGCAGACATCTTGTTACACCCCGTACTCCTCCACGGTCAGGATACAGTGAGAAGGGGTAAGGGGACATCTTGTTACACCCCGTACACCTCCACAGTAAGGATACAGTGAGAAGGGGGTAAGGGGACATCTTGTTACACCCCGTACACCTCCACAGTAAGGATACAGTGAGAAGGGGGTAAGCGGACATCTTGTTACACCCACCAGAGTTTTACATTTTACACGTGTTTTTTTTTTTTTTAACAGTAAACTGACTTTATATAGTGAAATGCAGTACATACAACTTCGACTTACCGATGTCATGTTGAACTGTAAAAGCTGCGGCATGCGTGCTGATCTTGCAGGTTTGTCAATCTGTCAGAAGTTTGCTGCTTTTAAAACTCAACATGTAAACATTCACACATAGTTATAAGTACTGTGTATCACTATATAAACTCAGTTTACTATTAAAAAGTGTAAAATGCAAAACTCTGGTGGGTGTAACCAGATTTTCGCTTATCTCCTTCTCACTTCATCCTTACATTGGACGAGTGCGAGGTGTAGCAAGATGGCAGCGACGGAACATCACTTCCGTTACACTTTCTGGCAGGTCGCCATATCTGATGAAACACCAGCCTGAAGTTATGGCATAGTGCCACCTTCAGGTTGGAGAATATATTACAGCCTCATGCTATAACAGGTAAACATTACAGTCAATGTGCCTTTTTAAAACTGATGTCCAGTACAAGAGAGTTTAAACTGTCTGTTGGCTCTTTCATTGTCCTTATATTCCCTCTTTCCTGTTTGTCTTGTTTTATATTCATGTTTTGTAGATGTTAATTATTAAAACACTTTCCAAGCTTGTCAATGTTTCTGTGTGAAGTTAATCTAACTTTTATTTAAAAAAAATAAAATAAAAAAAATGCTCGTGTGTGTGTTTGTGTGTGTGTGTGTGTGTGTGTCCCACAAAAAACAAATGTAAAATGCAAAAAAAAAGTATTATTCAAGCCCTGTTTCAAAAGTGCACAAAAAAACGCACCTTCTCATTGAAGTCAATGGGGAATGCCGTTTTTGGTGCACTTTGAGTGATATGCCTGTATTTTACAGGAGCATGTTGGAAAATGCACCAAAAGTGTGTTTATTTTTTTTTCAGTGTACCTCTGTGCCCTAAAGCAGTTCTTAACTGCAGTCCTTAAGATGCCCCAGCAGGTCATGTTTTTGGGATTTCCCTCAGATGAAACGGCTGTGGCAATTACTAAGGCATTGAAACTGATCAAATCACCTGTGCAAAATAATAGTCTGAAAACGAGACATGTTGGGGGTGCCTTGAGGAGTGGAGTTGAGAAACACTGCCCTAAATGGTAAATGACATAGTAGGTGAGGTTGAAAACAGACAAGTTTCCCCTCCAGCAATATCATTTGTGAGCTCAGCCGCCATCTTTGGTTGGTCTGATGTAACTACTGACAATAGATCTGTGGACATAAAGGCAAACCATTTACCCTTTTCCCTGCTCCACCTAAAACTAAAACACATTTTGGCTAGAAGAACACTTTAACCACTTAAGGACTGAGCCTCTTTCTGAGTATTGTTTACAACTTAAAAACGGCTTTTTTTTTTTTGTTTTTGTTTTTTTGGTAGAAAATTAGTTGGAACCTCCAAACGTTATACATTTTTATTTATTTTTTTGAACACCCTAGAGAATAAAATGCTGGTTGTTGCAATACTTTGTGTCACGCGGTATTTGCGCAGCGGTCTTACAAACGCACACTTCTTTTTTGGGGAAAAAATACACACACACAAAATAATGTTGCTTCAAAATTGCACCCGCTCGTGGAAAGGCGACGTTTAAAAAAATTAAAATATTCTACAGGTTGCATGTTTTGAGATACAGAGAAGGTCTAGGCCTGGAATTATTGGTCTTCCTCTAACAATCGTGGCGATACCTCACATGTGTGGTTTGAACGCTGTTTTTATATGCAGGCGCTGATCACGTATGCGCTCGCTTCTGCGGAAAAAAAAAAAGAATTTCTTATTTTACCTTTTACACTTGTTTTTAAAAAAATTAATTATTGCCACTTTTATTCCTATTACAAGGAATGTAAACATCCCTGGTAATAGAAAAAAAAAGACAGGATCTCTTTAATGAGATCTGGGGTCAAAAAGACCTCGCATCTCATATTTACACTAAAATACAATTTAAAAAAATGTGTGTGTGTGTGTGTGTGTGTGTGTGTGTGTATATATGTATGGATCTCACGGGAAATGGGGTTCTATAGGCCAGGCAGAGCCCTTCAGGAAATCTGTTGGATTTTCATATGGGCAGCCCCCGCATTATGGGTATGGGAAGGTCCTCTTTAAGCAGTTTATTAGGCACATTATACTAGTACTGGGGAAGGTGGTTTTTCTTTCAGAACCAGCTTCAGTTATTTCATGTATTGTACATACTGAGATGAGGTTCTGATCACCCCATGTGTAGCGATTATTTACTGTACTTTTCTGATAGTTCACACCAATCTGGTCATTCTCTCTTCACAAGACATTTCCATCAACACAGAACTCCTGCCTATCGGATGCATACAACATTCTGCAGAAACTCTAGAGTAGTGGTCTTCAAACTGTGGCCCTCTGGTAGCTTATATCTAGTACTTGGGGCACTGTTCCTCCTCCCACTGGCCACCAGTGATGGGACACTGTTCTTCCTCCCACTGGCCACCAGTGATGGGGCACTGTTCCTCCTCCCACTGGCCACCAGTGATGGGACACCGTTCCTCCTCCCACTGGCCACCAGTGATGGGACACTGTTCCTCCTCTCACTGGCCACCAGTGATGGGGCACCGTTCCTCCTCCCACTGGCCACCAGTGATGGGACACCGTTCTTCCTCCTACTGGCCACCAGTGATGGGACACTGTTCCTCCTCCCACTGGCCACCAGTGATGGGGCACTGTTCCTCCTCCCACTGGCCACCAGTGATGGGACACTGTTCCTCCTCCCACTGGCCACCAGTGATGGGACACTGTTCCTCCTCCCACTGGCCACCAGTGATGGGACACCGTTCCTCCTCCCACTGGCCACCAGTGATGGGACACTGTTCCTCCTCCCACTGGCCACCAGTGATGGGACACTGTTCCTCCTCCCACTGGCCACCAGTGATGGGACACTGTTCCTCCTCCCACTGGCCACCAGTGATGGGACACCGTTCTTCCTCCTACTGGCCACCAGTGATGGGACACTGTTGCTCCTCCCACTGGCCACCAGTGATGGGACACTGTTCCTCCTCCCACTGGCCACCAGTGATGGGACACTGTTCCTCCTCCTACTGGCCACCAGTGATGGGACACTGTTCCTCCTCCCACTGGCCACCAGTGATGGGGCACTGTTCCTCCTCCCACTGGCCACCAGTGATGGGGCACTGTTCCTCCTCCCACTGGCCACCTATTACGGGCTACTGCTCCATCTGACAAATATTAAAGCAGATTCGGAACATGAATGGCGCCTCCGCTGTGAGTCCAGGTTCACGCCCCACCATCCAAGTGGACATAGAGTTAGAATAAAAAGAGCCGAGCAAAGCGGCCGTGCCCGAAGCGTGGTGAGCGGCCCTCTAATATGTGCAGCCCTATGTCCACTTGGATGGTGGGGCTTGCACCTGGACTCACGGCACAGGTGCCATTCATCTTTGGAGATTTTCCGAATCTCCTTGTGCTCCGCACTGCGCCTGCGCAGTACACAGCGGACACTATTCGATAGGCGGACATTTTTGGACAGAACACCGGTTTGAAACTGTGCAGATTCACATGAACTCGAACAATTTCTAACGCACATCAGTGTGAACCTGGGCTCAATTTCATGACTGCTTAGTGTACACGATCGGACTTCATACAAACTTTCCCATGGATTTCTGTCCAAAGGGCGTTGGCCATGAACAGGGATGGGAAAGGTGCATGGCAGCAAACTGATTACAGAACTACAGGCAGGCCATGCGTTGGGACAGTATCCTGTAACTCTGATCGGTAAACTAGAATAAAAGTGAAACAGCACAAAGAATGAACATTTTTATGTTTCTTTATTAACCACTTCAATACCGGGGGGGGCACTTAAACACCTTCCTGCCCAGACCAATTTTCAGCTTTCAGCGCTGTTGCACTTTGAATGACAATTGCGCGGTCATGCTACACGGTACCCAAATGAAATTTTAATCATTTTTTTCCCACAAATAGAGCTTTCTTTTGGTGGTATTTGATCACCTCTGTGGTTTTTATTTTTTGCTAAACAAATAAAAAAATCCCGAAAATTTTGAAAAAAAAAATGTTTTTTTTTTGTTTCAGTTTCAAAACTTTGCAAATAAGTAAGTTTTCTCCTTCACTGATGGGGATACACTGATGGGCAATGATAAGGCGGCACTGATGGGCACCAATGAGGTGGCACCAATGAAGTGGCACTGATGAGGTGGCATTGATGGACACTGATATGTGGCACTGATAGGTGGCACAGGTGGGCTTGGACACGGCTGATCACGTCGGAGACTCTTCAGACTCACACCCCGCAACAACGATCGCCGCGATGCGCGCCCCCGGGGGCGCGCAGTGGCTCATAATCCTGATCACGTCATATGACGTCCGATCAGGATTATGAAACCACTTTGCCCCCGTCAATATGTTATTGGGCCGGGCGGCAAGTGGTTAAGCAAAAAAAAAATTTCTATATTAAAGGCATTTTCTTGAAATAACAAACATGTTGTACGTACCTGCTCTATGCAGTGATTTTGCACAGATCAGCGTCAATCGTCCTCTTCACGACTCCCTTCTTGGCTCCTGGCCCGCTCCCTTCTGCCGAGTGCCTCCAGAGCAAGCAGCTTGCTATGGGGCACCCAGGCAGGCTTGCTCTTGAGCCGCTGCTCTGCGATTCCATTCACAAACAGAGCTGAGGCTCGGCCACACCCCTCTCTCTTCTCATTGGCTAACTGGCTGTGATTGACAGCCAACGAGGAAGTGGAGACCCCACATCGCTGGATTGCAATGGGGCTCGTGTAAGTATTAAGGTCGGCTGAGGGGGGGGGGGGAGCTGCACAGAGACTTTTTTTTACCTTTAGGCATAGAATGCATGAAGGTATAAAACCTTAAGCCTTTCTTACCACGTTAAATGATCAATTTTAAGGGTAACACACTTTAATCACCAGCCCACTACAGGCAAGTGCTTAGTAAACTCTTTTATGTGTGTTAAATAGAATCACCTGTGAGAATGTAGCTTATGTTCAATGATTATTGCTCAGAACAGACTAATTGTATTGCACAAAATAAACCCACAAGGGGGCACTTAGCATCTTAGAGGCGCAAGCTACTATGGACATTGGGGTGACTGTGCTGGGAACCCTGAACCCAGATATTTTGAAGAACACAAGACACCCCAATAGACAAAGTGCACACTCCTAGACAATGCTATATAAATATGATTCTATCTTCAAGTCTATAACCTCCTTCAGGCCAAAAAGGGCCCCCTGGCATTCCAGCATTGCAGAAGCCTCGATCTGCCTCTTATTTAGTAATGGCCTGGCTGTATAAATCTTCTCATTCGCTATACAGCCTGTTCTCTGCATACTCTGCTCTACCCGGCTGGTTTATTCTTGAGCTGTGTATGGCTCATTCCCGCATCACCTGAATGATACCTGAACTCTGGTGAGGAGATTTACTACTATGCAGTTGCTCCAGAGCTTAGTAAATGAGGGGGACGCTCTGCCGACTTCCATCATCCAATCATGTGCAAGCAAAAATGCTGTATTTGTTTAATTTTTCTTTGCAAAAGGGAAGCTTCACCTCATCTACTAAACCTTGGAGCAATTGCACTTTGCAGAGTGCACATTTGCCTTTAATCAACCCCACAGTGGTCAATAAAAAGACCTACACTCCCCAGGGTCATAATTTTGCTCTTTGAAGTTTTGGTTAACCCCTATAGGTAGCCACCGCCGCCCAGCTCTGAGAATCGGTACCATCCCATACACCTTGCCTCAGATTAACACCCTTTTCAAGAGTTGGGCAATGGAAGCCACCAGAGAACATCCAATGTGACTGGTATTTGTAATCACTGCCTAGTACTGGCTGTTGACCGGTGACATCTATCAGGTTCTATGGAGATCACTCACTCTTTTGAAGCCCATTATGACCAGTCATACGGCCTGCCAGGGACAGGGTGGACACTTTTTCACCTGCATAAAACAAGACAAGTGCATGGCACACTCAGGCAGGTAGGTACCCCCAGCCAAAGAATAATGGTAATTAAAATAAAGATAAACGTCCAATCATAATGTCTCTGGTGGAATAGCCCCAAAAATACCGGCCACAGTTATGGCGGCTGACTCGAGTGTTAGAAACAGACTCTGTAGATGTGACACAAAAGAAAAAAAAAAAAAGAGGGAGAACGCATTTTGAGTGTAGCAATTGGTTAAAAACAATTGGCTACTCACATGTGTGCATAAAAGACACGCGCTTCATAAGAAAACCACTGGCATCTGTATCCTGTATCCGTCTCCCTGATGGTGGTATTGGTGTAGCAGAGCTGGTCTTTCTACTATCTCCGGAACCCCGCTGGAACGCAGTGGTCCATCGGGGTGGAAGTGATGTCATGGTGGGAGGATAGCAGAGCATGGCTACGTGTTTCAGAGTACGCACACTTCTTTTTGTAAAGCCACGTCACTGTGACGTTACTTCCTGCCCAATGGATCACTGCATTCCAGTGTGGTTCCGGAGATAGTAGAGAGGCCTGTCAGGCGCCGGTACCAGGTCTGCTGCACCAATACCATCAGCAAGGAGATGGGCACAGGATACAGGTGCCAGTGGTTTCATCATGAAGAGGCACATGTGAGTGGCCAACTGTTGCTACATTTAGAAGTCACTCTCCCTCTTTTCTTTTGTGTCGTATTTTCAGGTTTTTCACCCGCACCGCCCAAACATTTAGAAACAAGGCCTAGGAGGAGATGGAGAAGAGATTTCTCCCCAAGAGTTCCCAGAATCCTCAGAGACCGAAAATATAACCTGTTAAAGGGAGCGGACAGGAAACCTCTTCCTAAAGAAGCTACTCAACAGCTGGAAAGGTGTTTGGAGGGTTGAATCAAAGTCTTCATCCCAGCCATTCCCAGAATCCTCAGGGGCTGGAAACATGACCCTTTGGGGGGAGAAGAATGAAGGCCTCCAAAAATCCTGAGCCTTTCGATGATGGAGAAAGGTGGGTGTTCTCATCCCACCCCCAACAAAGTTTGCAGAACGCTCAGCAGCTGTCAGCATGATGGTTCCTCTGGTGGAAACTCTTGTCACAGTGCTGACACTTGTAGGGGTGTTCCCCAGTGTGCGTCCTGTAGTGGTCCTTCAGGTTGGACTTTTTGCGGAAGTATTTCCCGCAGATGGAGCACTGGTAAGGTTTCTCTCCTGTATGAATGCGCTGGTGGCGGGCATAGCTGGAGTTGTCATGGAAGCTCTTCTCGCACACGGTGCACTTGTAGGGGCGCTCTCCAGTGTGGGTACGCAGGTGAATCTTCAGGTGAGAGCTGCGGATGAAGCTTTTGTCACAGTCCGTACATTTAAAAGGCCGTTCTCCTGTGTGGCTCTGCATATGGACCTGGAAGCTGGAGTTATTGCAGAAGGTCTTGCTGCACACACTGCACAGAATAAACGCCTGTCCTCGCTCCTGGAAACCGATGGGGGCGTCTTCCCTGAAACCCTTCACTGGTGACAAGTAGGGACAAATTTCTTCCAAGGGGAAGGAACGCTGTACCCCGGAGAAGCTGACCTCACAATCAGAGAAGACACACGGTACCTCGTTCTCTTTGGGCTCAGTCTGTTTGTTCTGGTCAAAGTCATGCAGTGCAGCAACAGGTTTGATTTGGCGAACAATACCTTTCCGCCTCCGAGAACGGTCTCTGGTGGCCAGTTCCTGAGCCTCTCCGACCTCTCTAAGGAAACAAATACATATTAAAAACCATGCAAAATTGTAGGGGAGTCAGCTACAGTGTGATGTCCAGTTTCTGGAATGAGTCCAAATAGAGTGTGAGCTCCACAGTATACACTGGAATCCGATACCAATTCAGTCAGCTACAGTGTGATGTCCAGTTTCTAGAATAGGTCCAAATAGAGTGTGAGCTCCACAGTATAAACTGGAATCTGATACCAATTCAGTCAGCTACAGTGTGATGTCCAGTTTCTGCAATGAGTCCAAATAGAGTGTGAGCTCCACAGTATCAACTTGAAACCAATACCAATTCAGTCAGTTTCTGGAATGTGGGAGTGTGAGCTGAGAGCTCTACAGTATAAATTAATCCAAAACCAATTCAGTCAGCTACAGTGTGATGTCCAGTTTCTAGCACAGGTCCAAATAGAGTGTGAGCTCTACATTATAAACTGGAATCTGATACCAATTCAAATACATGTTATGTCCAGTTTTTAGAATAGGTCCATATAGTGTGTGAGCTCCACATTCTAAACTGGTACCAATTCAGTCAGCTACTGTACAGTGTGATGTCCAGTTTCTAGCACAGGTCCAAATAGAGTGTGAGCTCCACAGTATAAACTGGAATCCGATACCAATTCAGTCAACTAGAGTGTGATGCCCAGTCTCTGGAATGGGTCCAAATATGGTATGAGCTCTACACTATAAAAACTTAATACATAGGTTGAAAAAAATAAATAAAAAATAAATAAAAAAAAGGCACAAGTCCATCCAGTTGAATCACAAAAAAAAAATAAAAAAAAAATAATAATATTATAGGAATGGGCCCTATAATACACAAAGTTTCACCACATAAGAACTATAAACCCTATATAAACTATACACACCCCTGCAGCGCTTCCACCATGTCGGAGGAAACACTACAACTGAGGCCATGGTGGAAGCGTCCGGTCTTTAAAGTGGGGTACCCCCTAAAAAAAAAAAATTAAAAGTCAGCAGCTACAAATACTGCAGCTGCTGGCTTTTAATAATCGGACACTTACCTGTCCCGGGTTCCAGCGATGCGGGGGAACGAAGCCCCCCCCTCGCTCCCCGCTCTGCTCGCGGCGCCGTCATGCATACTGTGGGCACCCGGCTGTGGCTTCACAGCCGGGCACCCACTGCGCATGCGCGAGCGGCGCAGGGCGCCGTGATACGCCGTACAGTCACCTGGGACACGTGACAGGTCCCAGGTGAATGTGCGGCGCGAGGGGAAGTGATGTCACCAGCCCGGGCAATGAAGAAGGCAGACTACGAGGGACCCCCTAGCAACCGGTATTTAGAGGTGAGTAAAAATTTTTTTTTTTGCCAATTATTTTTTTTTGATTTTTTTAAAGATTTTTAAGTGGTTTTATTTTTTGGGGGGCAACTCCACTTTAAAGAAAAACTGACTGCAGTGTTTCCTGGGAAAGTGGGAGGAGCTGCGCTCTCTCCAGGTGCCGTCCTGAAAGACGTAGGGAGAAAATCCCATGTAAATAAGTATTCACAGCTTTTAGCACCAATTACAGCCTTAAGTCTCTTTGAGTGTACACCTTCAGTATACAACTTCCCTATAGCCCTCCCTAACATTTGCCTGACCATGATCCAGCGATATGCATGAGAGCGGCTGCTCTGCAGGGTTTCTGCCTCCCGAACGGCTCCCGCTGCTGTCAGCCATTCACAGCTCAAGTAGCAATGAGGAGGGGGCGGGGCCGAGCACTGTTCTGTGTGTTTAATAGACATACAGAGTGGGGCTCAGGAGCGAGCGAGCGCCTACACACACACACACATATCCCCCCCATAGCAGGCACTTCATTTAGAGAAGAGGAGGCATGCCAGCGGGGGACCCGAGAAGAGGAGGACCTCAGTGCACAAAGCAGGCACGTTTGACATGTTTGCTATTAAAAGGGGTTTTTTTTTCTTTGTTTTTTTAAATATAACTTTACTCAATTGTAAACAAACAAAAGTAAAACATCTGGCCAAAGGCTAGCGGCCGTCTCTCTGAAAAAGCAATATGTGGTGGATCAGAGGCTGGCCAGAACCACATAGGACTGCCTCCCGGATGCGTGGTTGCATTTTGCTGCAATTTACTGCGCACTGCAAACACGAGCCAGACGTTGGGCTTGCAGTTGCAGAGCAGCCCCTTTGACTTGACAAGCTGCATTATATTTGCCATGGCATGCTTATAGTCCCCTCCAGCTGTGCCTTAGACTTTACACAAGTAGTAGGGATTTGGAAAGGGGGGGTGTTGTCTGGTCGCCTATATCAGTGTTTCTCAACTAAACTCCTCAAGGCGCCCCAACAGGTCATGTTTTCAGCATTTCCCTCAAATGAACCAGCTGTGGTAATTACTAAGGCAGTGAAACTGATCAAATCAGCTGTGAAAAATATTGGAAAGCCTGAAAACATGACCTGTTGGGGCGCCTTGAGGACTGGAGTTGAGAAACACTGTCCTATATGACCGCATGTGATTAGTCAGAAAGTCCCCCTTCTATATCCATACAGACTATCAGATTTTCTGCTGATTTTTGTCTTCAGATTTACCAAAACCATATAGTACAAGGGCCTGCCTGGTTGCATACACACTGAAACTCCTACAGGTTTGACCTTATTATATGGTTTTGGTAAATCTAAAGGAAAATAAATAAAATCCAGCAGAAAATCTGATAGTGTGTATGGGGCTTATGACCCTTATTTACTGTCACTTTATTACTAGGGTGTGAGTTTTCCTGATATGGTGGCCAAACTCCACCATCTGCCATCACTGTCCAATGAGAGGAAAATACCAGTCTCAATACACGACTGGAAATATTACCCTAGTGATAACTTTCCCCACCCTGATAAATAAGGTGCCAGTAGAGGAAGGAATAAAAGAAATAAAACCAGGCAGAGGCTCTAACCTTTCACTGCTCTGTCCCTAAATGTCCTTACAGAAGTCCTTCTATGAGTAAGGCCCCTTTCCCCCCGGGGGGCGCTTTGCAGGCATTACAGTACTAAAAATAGTGCCTGCAAAGCGCCCTGAAACAGCCTCTTCTGTGTCTCCAGTGTGAAAACCCCGGGGGCTTCACACTGCAGCGGTGCATTGGCAGGACGTTAAAAATACTCCTGCAAGCAGCATCTTTGGAGCGGTGAAGGAGGGGTGTATACACCCCTCCTTCACCCCTCCTGCCCATTGAAAGCGCTGCAGCGGCAATTTGCGGGTGGTTATAACCCTTTTTTTCGGCCACTAGCGGGGGTTAAAACCGCTCCCGCACCAGTGTGAAAGGGGCCTAAGCCAGTATCAGTAAAAGGGACACAAAGAGACAGATAGTGCCCATCTCCATATACAGTCCTAGACTATGCAGAAGATCACAGACTTCCTGTCAAAAGGTGTGTGTACACAATTTTCTTTGTTGGGGGGGGGGGGTGAACTAGCTCTTTATAAAACACAAGCTGGTGAAAGAAAGTGTAAGGACTGACCAAAACACAGAACTATGTCACAGTGAGGGGGGCAGAGCTCACTTGTTGATTGGCTGTGGTTGTTCCGGAAACGTTCTCTGTGTTTCTCGATCTTCACCAGGAGATACGGGTTGAGGATCCGGTACCCTGGGGGGGGGGCAGGGAGAACACAATCTACATTATGACAAAAGTGAGTGCACCCCTCACATGTTTGTAAATATTTTATTCTTTCTTTTCATGTGACAACACTGAAGAAATGACACTTGGCTACAATGTAAAGAAGTGAGTGTACAGCTTGTATAACAGTGTCAATTCGCTGTCCCCTCAAAATAACTCAACACACAGCCATGAAAGTATTACTAAACCCACAACAGTAAAATCGGTCTGTATATACACGTCATAGCATGCTTGTTATACTCACTGTGGAACGTAAAGGGTTAATCCTCTACATTGTGTAAAAAAGGGCTGTTTGATCCTGTATGCATAGATCCTCCCCCTCCTCCTTGCAATGTCTATCTGGGGAAAGCCAGCCAACTTGCACGTGCTCAGTTGTGTCTTTTATGCTGGAGAGAAAACCGTTTCTTGTCCTCAGAGCTAGCCAGATCACATGATACAGACATCACCCATGTTTTTCGGAGGCACGTGATGATCACATGTCTGACGAAGGGGTCCTGCGTGACTCCGAAATGTTGCACTCTCCTTCTGTTCTGATCATGCAATAAACTATCCGTTTGGGCGCTACTTTGCGTAGATCCGCGGTGTGCTGGCAAATATCTATTTTGCAACAGAAGGTATACCCCCCCCCTATCGCTTTCAGCGGGCGTAGCATAACAATGCATTTACAGAGTCCAAGGGGTTCAAGCAGATGGCAAGCAGGTGATGAAATACCTCTCCACTGTCTGCCAAATGCTCTTCAGAAACCATTGTACGTGTGAGGTTGTATTCTCCCTCCTCTACATTTCCCACCCCCCACCATCCCATGCCCTCGTGCCCCCTCACTCACCCAGATTGTGCAAAGCAGAGTGAATCTCCTTCATGGCGTCCCGGTACAGATCCTGCTGCCATTGCTCCATAAGCTCCCAGTCCTCTTCCTCGAAGCAGGCGGCCACATCGTGGAAGGTGACCATCACCTGTGCGGGAGGGAAGGACAGACAGAGGGGTCCATTAAAATCAGGAGAATCAGGGAAATCGGGTCCAGAAAATAAACAAGAGCCTACAATTCCCTGCTCTCTATAAAGAGATGAGAACCATCGGATGACAATGGCCATGACCAAGGATGTGCCATGACAGCAGCTGCAGAATTACAATCCCATCCCCTGATAGCAGCATAAAGTACTCCCATCATACAAGTTCTTACCGTCCCCGACAACGAGCTGCAAGTCCTCTTCTCCCAACACTTCTCCATCTGAAAAACAGAGACAGGAGGTCTCCAGAGAGTGCAGAGAGTGCACTAGAGAAAGCCAGAGACCCAAGTCTGAGGATCAGAGCAGTGAGGGGCTGCTGTCTAGATAGACACTGTGTGTGTTAAAGCTGTGCGCATCTGAGACAAATGAGAGCCTGAAGGGGAAGGCCTGAGCAGCAAGGAAACTGAAAAGAGGTGCAGTAGTTGTGCGGGAACCCTGTTATAAAGCCAAGAGGGCTGAATTGTAAAGCCTAGGTGGCAGTGCTGCTGAAGAGAGCCAGGTGGCTTGGCATTTTTCATGTATTGTTTTTTGGCAGAAGAACCCCTGTGTGGGCAACCAAGTGCATGTATGAACTTTATGTTGTTCCTTTTTAATAAAAGTGGGCTATCATGCCCTTAAACAAAAGTTCCTGTTCGATGTGAACTTACTGAAAAGGCATCTACCACTGAGTTAAACTTCCCCCAATGTCACACTAGATAAAGGAAGGCCCGTAGACGTGGTGTATCTGGATAAAGGAAGGCCCGTAGATGTGGTGTATCTAGATAAAGGAAGGCCCGTAGATGTGGTGTATCTAGATAAAGGAAGGTCCGTAGACGTGGTGTATCTAGATAAAGGAAGGCCCGTAGACGTGGTGTATCTAGATAAAGGAAGGCCCATAGACGTGGTGTATCTAGATAAATGAAGGCCCGTAGACGTGGTGTATCTAGATAAAGGAAGGCCCGTAGACGTGGGCGCTACTTTGCGTCGATCCGCGGTGTGCTGGCAAATATCTATTTTGCAACAGAAGGTATACCCCCCCCCTATCGCTTTCAGCGGGCGTAGCATAACAATGCATTTACAGAGTCCAAGGGGTTCAAGCAGATGGCAAGCAGGTGATGAAATACCTCTCCACTGTCTGCCAAATGCTCTTCAGAAACCATTGTACGTGTGAGGTTGTATTCTCCCTCCTCTACATTTCCCACCCCCCACCATCCCATGCCCTCGTGCCCCCTCACTCACCCAGATTGTGCAAAGCAGAGTGAATCTCCTTCATGGCATCCCGGTACAGATCCTGCTGCCATTGCTCCATAAGCTCCCAGTCCTCTTCCTCGAAGCAGGCGGCCACATCGTGGAAGGTGACCGTCACCTGTGCGGGAGGGAAGGACAGACAGAGGGGTCCATTAAAATCAGGAGAATCAGGGAAATCGGGTCCAGAAAATAAACAAGAGCCTACAATTCCCTGCTCTCTATAAAGAGATGAGAACCATCGGATGACAATGGCCATGACCAAGGATGTGCCATGACAGCAGCTGCAGAATTACAATCCCATCCCCTGATAGCAGCATAAAGTACTCCCATCATACAAGTTCTTACCGTCCCCGACAACGAGCTGCAAGTCCTCTTCTCCCAACACTTCTCCATCTGAAAAACAGAGACAGGAGGTCTCCAGAGAGTGCAGAGAGTGCACTAGAGAAAGCCAGAGACCCAAGTCTGAGGATCAGAGCAGTGAGGGGCTGCTGTCTAGATAGACACTGTGTGTGTTAAAGCTGTGCGCATCTGAGACAAATGAGAGCCTGAAGGGGAAGGCCTGAGCAGCAAGGAAACTGAAAAGAGGTGCAGTAGTTGTGCGGGAACCCTGTTATAAGGCCAAGAGGGCTGAATTGTAAAGCCTAGGTGGCAGTGCTGCTGAAGAGAGCCAGGTGGCTTGGCATTTTTAATGTATTGTTTTTTGGCAGAAGAACCCCTGTGTGGGCAACCAAGTGCATGTATGAACTTTATGTTGTTCCTTTTTAATAAAAGTGGGCTATCATGCCCTTAAACAAAAGTTCCTGTTCGATGTGAACTTACTGAAAAGGCATCTACCACTGAGTTAAACTTCCCCCAATGTCACACTAGATAAAGGAAGGCCCGTAGACGTGGTGTATCTAGATAAAGGAAGGCCCGTAAACGTGGTGTATCTAGATAAAGGAAGGCCCGTAGATGTGGTGTATCTAGATAAAGGAAGGTCCGTAGACGTGGTGTATCTATATAAAGGAAGGCCCGTAGACGTGGTGTATCTGGATAAAGGAAGGCCCGTAGATGTGGTGTATCTAGATAAAGGAAGGCCCGTAGATGTGGTGTATCTAGATAAAGGAAGGTCCGTAGACGTGGTGTATCTAGATAAAGGAAGGCCCGTAGACGTGGTGTATCTAGATAAAGGAAGGCCCATAGACGTGGTGTATCTAGATAAATGAAGGCCCGTAGACGTGGTGTATCTAGATAAAGGAAGGCCCGTAGACGTGGTGTATCTGGATAAAGGAAGGCCCGTAGATGTGGTGTATCTAGATAAAGGAAGGCCCGTAGACGTGGTGTATCTAGATAAAGGAAGGCCCGTAGATGTGGTGTATCTAGATAAAGGAAGGCCCGTAGACGTGGTGTATCTAGATAAATAAAGGCCCGTAGACGTGGTGTATCTAGATAAAGTAAGGCCCGTAGACGTGGTGTATCTAGATAAAGGAAGGCCCATAGACGTGGTGTATCTAGATAAAGGAAGGCCCATAGACGTGGTGTATCTAGATAAAGGAAGGTCCGTAGATGTGGTGTATCTAGATAAAGGAAGGTCCGTAGACGTGGTGTATCTAGATAAAGGAAGGTCCGTAGACGTAGTGTATATAGATAAAGGAAGGCCCGTAGACGTGGTGTATCTGGATAAAGGAAGGTCCGTAGACGTGGTGTATCTGGATAAAAGAAGGCCCGTAGACGTGGTGTATCTAGATAAAGGAAGGTCCGTAGACGTAGTGTATATAGATAAAGGAAGGCCCGTAGACGTGATGTATCTGGATAAAGAAAGGTCCATAGACGTGGTGTATCTGGATAAAGGAAGGCCCGTAGACGTGGTGTATCTAGATAAATAAAGGCCCGTAGACGTGGTGTATCTAGAGAAAGGAAGGCCTGTAGACGTGGTGTATCTAGATAAAGGAAGGCCCGTAGACGTGGTGTATCTAGATAAAGGAAGGTCCGTAGACGTGGTGTATCTAGATAAATAAAGGCTCAAAGACGTGGTGTATCTAGATAAAGGAAGGCCTGTAGACGTGGTGTATCTAGATAAAGGAAGGCCCGTAGACGTGGTGTATCTAGATAAATAAAGGCCCGTAGACGTGGTGTATCTAGATAAATAAAGGCCCGTAGACGTGGTGTATCTAGATAAAGGAAGGTCCGTAGACGTGGTGTATCTAGATAAATAAAGGCTCATAGACGTGGTGTATCTAGATAAAGGAAGGCCCGTAGACGTGGTGTATCTGGCTAAAGGAAGGCCCGTAGACGTGCTGTATCTGGATAAAGGAAGGCCCGTAGATGTGGTGTATCTAGATAAATGAAGGCCAGTAGACGTGGTGTATCTAGATAAAGGAAGGCCCGTAGACGTGGTGTATCTAGATAAATAAAGGCCCATAGACGTGGTGTATCTAGATAAAGTAAGGCCCGTAGACGTAGTGTATCTAGATAAAGGAAGGCCCATAGACGTGGTGTATCTAGATAAAGGAAGGCCCGTAGACGTGGTGTATCTAGATAAAGGAAGGTCCGTAGACGTAGTGTATATAGATAAAGGAAGGCCCGTAGACGTGGTGTATCTGGATAAAGGAAGGTCCGTAGACGTGGTATATCTGGATAAAGGAAGGCCGGTAGATGTGGTGTATCTAGATAAAGGAAGGCCCGTAGACGTGGTGTATCTAGATAAAGGAAGGCCCGTAGACGTGGTGTATCTAGATAAAGGAAGGCCCGTAGACGTGGTGTATCTAGATAAAGGAAGGTCCGTAGACGTGGTATATCTAGATAAAGGAAGGCCCGTAGACGTGGTGTATCTGGATAAAGGAAGGCCCGTAGATGTGGTGTATCTAGATAAAGGAAGGCCCGTAGACGTGGTGTATCTAGATAAAGGAAGGCCCGTAGACGTGGTGTATCTAGATAAATAAAGGCCCGTAGACGTGGTGTATCTAGATAAAGGAAGGTCCGTAGATGTGGTGTATCTAGATAAAGGAAGGTCCGTAGACGTGGTGTATCTAGATAAAGGAAGGTCCGTAGACGTAGTGTATATAGATAAAGGAAGGCCATAAACGTGGTGTATCTGGATAAAGGAAGGTCCGTAGACGTGGTGTATCTGGATAAAGGAAGGCCCGTAGACGTGGTGTATCTAGATAAAGGAAGGTCCGTAGACGTAGTGTATATAGATAAAGGAAGGCCCGTAGACGTGGTGTATCTAGATAAATAAAGGCCCGTAGACGTGGTGTATCTAGATAAAGTAAGGCCCGTAGACGTGGTGTATCTAGATAAAGGAAGGCCCATAGACGTGGTGTATCTAGATAAAGGAAGGCCCATAGACGTGGTGTATCTAGATAAAGGAAGGTCCGTAGATGTGGTGTATCTAGATAAAGGAAGGTCCGTAGACGTGGTGTATCTAGATAAAGGAAGGTCCGTAGACGTAATGTATATAGATAAAGGAAGGCCCGTAGACGTGGTGTATCTGGATAAAGGAAGGTCCGTAGACGTGGTGTATCTGGATAAAAGAAGGCCCGTAGACGTGGTGTATCTAGATAAAGGAAGGTCTGTAGACGTAGTGTATATAGATAAAGGAAGGCCCGTAGACGTGATGTATCTGGATAAAGAAAGGTCCATAGACGTGGTGTATCTGGATAAAGGAAGGCCCGTAGACGTGGTGTATCTAGATAAATAAAGGCCCGTAGACGTGGTGTATCTAGAGAAAGGAAGGCCTGTAGACGTGGTGTATCTAGATAAAGGAAGGCCCGTAGACGTGGTGTATCTAGATAAAGGAAGGTCCGTAGACGTGGTGTATCTAGATAAATAAAGGCTCAAAGACGTGGTGTATCTAGATAAAGGAAGGCCTGTAGACGTGGTGTATCTAGATAAAGGAAGGCCCGTAGACGTGGTGTATCTAGATAAATAAAGGCCCGTAGACGTGGTGTATCTAGATAAATAAAGGCCCGTAGACGTGGTGTATCTAGATAAAGGAAGGTCCGTAGACGTGGTGTATCTAGATAAATAAAGGCTCATAGACGTGGTGTATCTAGATAAAGGAAGGCCCGTAGACGTGGTGTATCTGGCTAAAGGAAGGCCCGTAGACGTGCTGTATCTGGATAAAGGAAGGCCCGTAGATGTGGTGTATCTAGATAAATGAAGGCCAGTAGACGTGGTGTATCTAGATAAAGGAAGGCCCGTAGACGTGGTGTATCTAGATAAATAAAGGCCCATAGACGTGGTGTATCTAGATAAAGTAAGGCCCGTAGACGTAGTGTATCTAGATAAAGGAAGGCCCATAGACGTGGTGTATCTAGATAAAGGAAGGCCCGTAGACGTGGTGTATCTAGATAAAGGAAGGTCCGTAGACGTAGTGTATATAGATAAAGGAAGGCCCGTAGACGTGGTGTATCTGGATAAAGGAAGGTCCATAGACGTGGTATATCTGGATAAAGGAAGGCCGGTAGATGTGGTGTATCTAGATAAAGGAAGGCCCGTAGACGTGGTGTATCTAGATAAAGGAAGGCCCGTAGACGTGGTGTATCTAGATAAAGGAAGGCCCGTAGACGTGGTGTATCTAGATAAAGGAAGGTCCGTAGACGTGGTATATCTAGATAAAGGAAGGCCCGTAGACGTGGTGTATCTGGATAAAGGAAGGCCCGTAGACGTGGTGTATCTAGATAAATGAAGGCCCGTAGACGTGGTGTATCTAGATAAAGGAAGGCCCGTAGACGTGGTGTATCTGGATAAAGGAAGGCCCGTAGATGTGGTGTATCTAGATAAAGGAAGGTCCGTAGACGTGGTATATCTAGATAAAGGAAGGCCCGTAGACGTGGTGTATCTGGATAAAGGAAGGCCCGTAGACGTGGTGTATCTAGATAAATGAAGGCCCGTAGACGTGGTGTATCTAGATAAAGGAAGGCCCGTAGACGCGGTGTATCTGGATAAAGGAAGGCCCGTAGATGTGGTGTATCTAGATAAAGGAAGGCCCGTAGACGTGGTGTATCTAGATAAAGGAAGGCCCGTAGACGTGGTGTATCTAGATAAATAAAGGCCCGTAGACGTGGTGTATCTAGATAAAGGAAGGTCCGTAGATGTGGTGTATCTAGATAAAGGAAGGTCCGTAGACGTGGTGTATCTAGATAAAGGAAGGTCCGTAGACGTAGTGTATATAGATAAAGGAAGGCCATAAACGTGGTGTATCTGGATAAAGGAAGGTCCGTAGACGTGGTGTATCTGGATAAAGGAAGGCCCGTAGACGTGGTGTATCTAGATAAAGGAAGGTCCGTAGACGTAGTGTATATAGATAAAGGAAGGCCCGTAGACGTGATGTATCTGGATAAAGAAAGGTCCATAGACGTGGTGTATCTGGATAAAGGAAGGCCCGTAGACATGGTGTATCTAGATAAATAAAGGCCCGTAGACGTGGTGTATCTAGATAAAGGAAGGCCTGTAGACGTGGTGTATCTAGATAAAGGAAGGCCCGTAGACGTGGTGTATCTAGATAAAGGAAGGTCCGTAGACGTGGTGTATCTAGATAAATAAAGGCTCAAAGACGTGGTGTATCTAGATAAAGGGAGGCCTGTAGACGTGGTGTATCTAGATAAAGGAAGGCCCGTAGACGTGGTGTATCTAGATAAATAAAGGCCCGTAGACGTGGTGTATCTAGATAAATAAAGGCCCGTAGACGTGGTGTATCTAGATAAAGGAAGGTCCATAGGCGTGGTGTATCTAGATAAATAAAGGCTCATAGACGTGGTGTATCTAGATAAAGGAAGGCCCGTAGACGTGGTGTATCTAGATAAAGGAAGGTCCGTAGACGTGGTGTATCTAGATAAATAAAGGCTCAAAGACGTGGTGTATCTAGATAAAGGAAGGCCCATAGACGTGGTGTATCTAGATAAAGGAAGGCCCGTAGACGTGATGTATCTGGATAAAGGAAGGCCCGTAGACGTGGTGTATCTGGATAAAGGAAGGTCCATAGACGTGGTGTATCTAGATAAAGGAATGCCCATAGACGTGGTGTATCTGGCTAAAGGAAGGCCCCGTAGACGTGCTGTATCTGGATAAAGGAAGGCCCGTAGATGTGGTGTATCTAGATAAATGAAGGCCAGTAGACGTGGTGTATCTAGATAAAGGAAGGCCCGTAGACGTGGTGTATCTAGATAAATAAAGGCCCATAGACGTGGTGTATCTAGATAAAGTAAGGCCCGTAGACGTGGTGTATCTAGATAAAGGAAGGCCCATAGACGTGGTCTATCTAGATAAAGGAAGGCCCGTAGACGTGGTGTATCTAGATAAAGGAAGGTCCGTAGACGTAGTGTATATAGATAAAGGAAGGCCCGTAGACGTGGTGTATCTGGATAAAGGAAGGTCCGTAGACGTGGTGTATCTGGATAAAGGAAGGCCGGTAGACGTGGTGTATGTGGATAAAGGAAGGTCCGTAGACGTAGTGTATATAGATAAAGGAAGGCCCGTAGACGTGATGTATCTGGATAAAGGAAGGCCCGTAGACGTGGTGTATCTGGATAAAGGAAGGTCCATAGACGTGGTGTATCTGGCTAAAGGAAGGCCCGTAGACGTGCTGTATCTGGATAAAGGAAGGCCCGTAGATGTGGTGTATCTAGATAAAGGAATGCCCGTAGATGTGGTGTATCTGGATAAAGGAAGGCCCGTAGACGTGGTGTATCTAGATAAAGGAAGGCCCGTAGACGTTGTGTATCTAGATAAAGGAAGGCCTGTAGACGTGGTGTATCTAGATAAAGGAAGGCCCGTAGACGTGGTGTATCTAGATAAATAAAGGCCCATAGACGTGGTGTATCTAGATAAAGGAAGGCCCTTAGACGTGGTGTATCTAGATAAAGGAAGGCCCATAGACGTGGTGTATCTAGATAAAGGAAGGCCCGTAGACGTGGTGTATCTAGATAAAGGAAGGCCCGTAGACGTGGTGTATCTGGATAAAGGAAGGCCCGTAGACGTGGTGTATCTGGATAAAGGAAGGTCCGTAGACGTGGTGTATCTAGATAAAGGAAGGCCCGTAGATGTAGTGTATCTGGATAAAGGAAGGTCCATAGACGTGGTGTATCTAGATAAAGGAAGGCCCATAGACGTGGTGTATCTGGCTAAAGAAAGGCCCGTAGATGTGGTGTATCTAGATAAATGAAGGCCCGTAGACGTGGTGTATCTAGATAAATGAAGGCCCGTAGACGTGATGTATCTAGATAAAGGAAGGCCCGTAGACGTGGTGTATCTAGATAAAAGAAGGCCCGTAGACATGGTGTATCTGGATAAAGGAAGGACCGTAGACGTGGTGTATCTAGATAAATGAAGGCCCGTAGACGTGGTGTATCTAGATAAAGGAAGGCCCGTAGACGTGGTGTATCTAGATAAAGGAAGGCCCGTAGACGTGGTGTATCTAGATAAATGAAGGCCCGTAGACGTGATGTATCTAGATAAAGGAAGGCCCGTAGACGTGGTGTATCTAGATAAAGGAAGGCCCGTAGACGTGGTGTATCTAGATAAATGAAGGCCCGTAGACGTGATGTATCTAGATAAAGGAAGGCCCGTAGACCTGGTGTATCTAGATAAAGGAAGGCCCGTAGACGTGGTGTATCTAGATAAAGGAAGGCCCGTAGACATGGTGTATCTAGATAAATGAAGGCCCGTAGACGTGGTGTATCTAGATAAAGGAAGGCCCGTAGACGTGGTGTATCTGGATAAAGGAAGGTCCGTAGACGTGGTGTATCTAGATAATGGAAGGTCCGTAGACGTGGTGTATCTAGATAAAGGAAGGCCCGTAGACGTGATGTATCTAGATAAAGGAAGGCCCGTAGATGTGGTGTATCTAGATAAATGAAGGCCCGTAGACGTGATGTATCTAGATAAAGGAAGGCCCGTAGATGTGGTGTATCTAGATAAAGGAAGGCCCGTAGACGTGGTGTATCTAGATAAAGGAAGGCCCGTAGACGTGGTGTATCT
Organism: Lithobates pipiens; assembly: GCF_037356315.1. Taxonomy (NCBI): domain Eukaryota; kingdom Metazoa; phylum Chordata; class Amphibia; order Anura; family Ranidae; genus Lithobates; species Lithobates pipiens. The sequence goes on from NW_027507913.1 coordinate 904,954, forward strand.
AGATAAAGGAAGGCTTGTAGACGTGGTGTATCTAGATAAAGGAAGACCCGTAGACGTGGTGTATCTAGATAAAGGAAGGCCCGTAGACGTGGTGTATCTAGATAAAGGAAGGCTCGTAGACGTGGTGTATCTAGATAAAGGAAGGCCCGTAGACGTGGTGTATCTAGATAAAGGAAGGCTCGTAGATGTGGTGTATCTAGATAAAGGAAGGCCCGTAGACGTGGTGTATCTGGATAAAGGAAGGCCCATAGACGTGGTGTATCTAGATAAAGGAAGGCCCGTAGACGTGATGTATCTGGATAAAGGAAGGCCCGTAGACGTGGTGTTTCTGGATAAAGGAAGGTCCATAGACGTGGTGTATCTGGATAAAGGAAGGCCCGTAGACGTGGTGTATCTGGCTAAAGGAAAGTCCGTAGACGTGCTGTATCTGGATAAAGGAAGGCCCGTAGACGTGGTGTATCTAGATAAAGGAAGATCCGTAGACGTGGTGTATCTAGATAAAGGAAGGCCTGTAGACGTGGTGTATCTGGATAAAGGAGGCCCGTAGACGTGGTGTATCTAGATAAAGGAAGACCCGTAGACGTGGTGTATCTAGATAAAGGAAGGCCCGTAGACGTGGTGTATCTGGTTAAATCAAGGCCCGTAGACGTGGTGTATCTAGATAAAGGAAGGCCCGTAGACGTGGTGTATCTGGATAAAGGAAGGTCCGTAGACGTGGTGTATCTAGATAAATGAAGGCCCGTAGACGTGGTGTATCTAGATAAAGGAAGGCCCGTAGATGTGGTGTATCTAGATAAATGAAGGCCCATAGACGTGGTGTATCTAGATAAAGGAAGGCCCGTAGACGTGGTGTATCTAGATAAAGGAAGGCCCGTAGACGTGGTGTATCTAGATAAATGAAGGCCCGTAGACGTGGTGTATCTAGATAAATGAAGGCCCGTAGATGTGGTGTATCTAGATAAATGAAGGCCCGTAGACGTGGTGTATCTAGATAAAGGAAGGTCCATAGACGTGGTGTATCTAGATAAAGGAAGGCCCATAGACGTGGTGTATCTAGATAAAGGAAGGCCCATAGACGTGGTGTATCTAGATAAAGGAAGGCCCATAGACGTGGTGTATCTAGATAAAGGAAGGTCCATAGACGTGGTGTATCTAGATAAAGGAAGGCCCGTAGACGTGGTGTATCTAGATAAATGAAGGCCCGTAGACGTGGTGTATCTAGATAAAGGAAGGCCCATAGACGTGGTGTATCTAGATAAAGGAAGGCCCATAGACGTGGTGTATCTAGATAAAGGAAGGATGTACTGGAAATGGAGCGACTAAAAGCTAATAAAGGGTCTGGAGGATATTAGATATGAGGAAAGGTTGTGACCTCTGAACTTATTCTCTCTGGAGAAGAGACGCTGAAATGGACAAGAACTACAATCTAGTTCAAGGTTATCTGCTGCTGTTTCTGATTACAAAGTGTGTACATGCATGTATTCTAGAAGCAGCGTTCAGATTGGTTACTTCTTACACTTCTGATTTATTGGTGGGCGGTGTTGATATTTTATACAGAAAGATACGTCATTGCTATGTCAGTCTAATTGGTACATCTCATTGGTTGAAATACAAGAGAAATGGAGAAACTTGAAGTTTGGTTGAAGCTGGTTCTCTTATCTCATATGCATTCTTCTAAGGCGGGGGATGTAGGGTGTAGACGCCATCTTCAGTTCCAAACAGAGAACCAATCTTTATATTACATAATAAGTAAGGAGCATGGGAACATGTATACACATAATAAGTAAGGAACATGTATACACATAATAAGTAAGGAACATGTATACACATAAGCAAATAGACATTTTCTGATTATCATTATGTACATTACATTCCTTAACATTACGAGGACTGATGGGGACACCAGATGTTAGGAGGACTGATGGGGACACCAGATGTAAGGAGGACTGATGGGGACACCAGATGTAAGGAGGACTGATGGGGACACCAGATGTAAGGAGGACTGATGGGGACACCAGATGTTAGGAGGACTGATGGGGACACCAGATGTAAGGAGGACTGATGGGGACACCAGATGTTAGGAGGACTGATGGGGACACCAGATGTTAGGAGGACTGATGGGGACACCAGATGTTACGAGGACTGATGGGGACACCAGATGTTAGGAGGACTGATGGGGACACCAGATGTAAGGAGGACTGATGGGGACACCGGATGTTAGGAGGACTGATGGGGACACCAGATGTAAGGAGGACTGATGGGGACACCAGATGTTAGGAGGACTGATGGTGACACCAGATGTAAGGAGGACTGATGGGGACACCAGATGTTAGGAGGACTGATGGGGACACCGGATGTTAGGAGGACTGATGGGGACACCAGATGTTAGGAGGACTGATGGGGACACCAGATGTAAGGAGGACTGATGGGGACACCAGATGTAAGGAGGACTGATGGGGACACCAGATGTTAGGAGGACTGATGGGGACACCAGATGTTAGGAGGACTGATGGGGACACCAGATGTAAGGAGGACTGATGGGGACACCAGATGTTAGGAGGACTGATGGGGACACCGGATGTTAGGAGGACTGATGGGGACACCAGATGTTAGGAGGACTGATGGGGACACCAGATGTAAGGAGGACTGATGGGGACACCAGATGTTAGGAGGACTGATGGGGACACCAGATGTTAGGAGGACTGATGGGGACACCAGATGTAAGGAGGACTGATGGGGACACCAGATGTTAGGAGGACCGATGGGGACACCGGATGTTAGGAGGACCGATGGGGACACCGGATGTTAGGAGGACCGATGGGGACACCGGATGTTAGGAGGATTGATGGGGCCACCAGATGTTAGAAGGACCGATGGGGACACCGGATGTTAGGAGGACTGATGGGGACACCGGATATTAGGAGGACTGATGGTAACACCAGATGTTAGGAGGACTGATGGGGACACCAGATGTAAGGAGGACCGATGGTAACACCAGATGTAAGGAGGACTGATGGGGACACCGGATGTTAGGAGGACTGATGGGGACACCAGATGTAAGGAGGACTGATGGAGACACCGGATGTTAGGAGGACTGATGGGGACACCGGATGTTAGGAGGACTGATGGGGACACCAGATGTTAGGAGGACTGATGGGGACACCAGATGTAAGGAGGACTGATGGGGACACCGGATGTTAGGAGGACTGATGGAGACACCAGATGTTAGGAGGACTGATGGGGACACCAGATGTTAGGAGGACTGATGGGGACACCAGATGTTAGGAGGACTGATGGGGGCACCAGATGTAAGGAGGACTGATGGGGACACCAGATGTAAGGAGGACTGATGGGGACACCAGATGTAAGGAGGACTGATGGGGACACCAGATGTTAGGAGGACTGATGGGGACACCAGATGTTAGGAGGACTGATGGGGACACCAGATGTAAGGAGGACTGATGGGGACACCAGATGTAAGGAGGACTGATGGGGACACCAGATGTTAGGAGGACTGATGGGGACACCAGATGTAAGGAGGACTGATGGGGACACCAGATGTTAGGAGGACTGATGGGGACACCAGATGTTAGGAGGACTGATGGGGACACCAGATGTTACGAGGACTGATGGGGACACCAGATGTTAGGAGGACTGATGGGGACACCAGATGTAAGGAGGACTGATGGGGACACCGGATGTTAGGAGGACTGATGGGGACACCAGATGTAAGGAGGACTGATGGGGACACCAGATGTTAGGAGGACTGATGGTGACACCAGATGTAAGGAGGACTGATGGGGACACCAGATGTTAGGAGGACTGATGGGGACACCGGATGTTAGGAGGACTGATGGGGACACCAGATGTTAGGAGGACTGATGGGGACACCAGATGTAAGGAGGACTGATGGGGACACCAGATGTAAGGAGGACTGATGGGGACACCAGATGTTAGGAGGACTGATGGGGACACCAGATGTTAGGAGGACTGATGGGGACACCAGATGTAAGGAGGACTGATGGGGACACCAGATGTTAGGAGGACTGATGGGGACACCGGATGTTAGGAGGACTGATGGGGACACCAGATGTTAGGAGGACTGATGGGGACACCAGATGTAAGGAGGACTGATGGGGACACCAGATGTTAGGAGGACTGATGGGGACACCAGATGTTAGGAGGACTGATGGGGACACCAGATGTAAGGAGGACTGATGGGGACACCAGATGTAAGGAGGACTGATGGGGACACCAGATGTTAGGAGGACTGATGGGGACACCAGATGTTAGGAGGACTGATGGGGACACCAGATGTTAGGAGGACTGATGGGGACACCAGATGTAAGGAGGACTGATGGGGACACCAGATGTAAGGAGGACTGATGGGGACACCAGATGTTAGGAGGACTGATGGGGACACCAGATGTTAGGAGGACTGATGGGGACACCAGATGTAAGGAGGACTGATGGGGACACCAGATGTTAGGAGGACCGATGGGGACACCGGATGTTAGGAGGACTGATGGGGACACCGGATGTTAGGAGGATTGATGGGGCCACCAGATGTTAGAAGGACCGATGGGGACACCGGATGTTAGGAGGACTGATGGGGACACCGGATGTTAGGAGGACCGATGGGGACACCAGATGTTAGGAGGACCGATGGTAACACCAGATGTTAGGAGGACTGATGGGGACACCAGATGTTAGGAGGACCGATGGTAACACCAGATGTAAGGAGGACTGATGGAGACACCAGATGTTAGGAGGACTGATGGGGACACCGGATGTTAGGAGGACTGATGGTAACACCAGATGTAAGGAGGACTGATGGGGACACCAGATGTAAGGAGGACTGATGGGGACACCGGATGTTAGGAGGACCGATGGTAACACCAGATGTAAGGAGGACTGATGGGGACACCAGATGTAAGGAGGACTGATGGGGACACCGGATGTTAGGAGGACTGATGGGGACACCAGATGTTAGGAGGACTGATGGGGACACCAGATGTAAGGAGGACTGATGGGGACACCGGATGTTAGGAGGACTGATGGAGACACCAGATGTTAGGAGGACTGATGGGGACACCAGATGTTAGGAGGACTGATGGGGACACCAGATGTAAGGAGGACTGATGGGGACACCAGATGTAAGGAGGACTGATGGGGACACCAGATGTAAGGAGGACTGATGGGGACACCAGATGTTAGGAGGACTGATGGGGACACCAGATGTAAGGAGGACTGATGGGGACACCAGATGTTAGGAGGACTGATGGGGACACCCGATGTTAGGAGGACTGATGGGGACACCAGATGTAAGGAGGCCTGATGGGGACACCGGATGTTAGGAGGACTGATGGGGACACCGGATGTTAGGAGGACTGATGGGACACCGGATGTTAGGAGGACTGATGGGGACACCAGATGTAAGGAGGACTGATGGGGACACCAGATGTTAGGAGGACTGATGAGTACACCGGATGTTAGGAGGACTGATGGGGACACCAGATGTAAGGAGGACTGATGGGGACACCGGATGTTAGGAGGACTGATGGGGACACCCGATGTTAGGAGGACTGATGGGGACACCAGATGTAAGGAGGACTGATGGGGACACCAGATGTAAGGAGGACTGATGGGGACACCGGATGTTAGGAGGACTGATGGGGACACCGGATGTAAGGAGGCCTGATGGGGACACCGGATGTTTGGAGGACTGATGGGGACACCAGATGTAAGGAGGACTGATGGGGACACCAGATGTTAGGAGGACTGATGGGGACACCAGATGTAAGGAGGACTGATGGGGACACTAGATGTAAGGAGGACTGATGGGGACACCAGATGTTAGGAGGACTGATGGGGACACCAGATGTAAGGAGGACTGATGGGGACACCAGATGTTAGGAGGACTGATGGGGACACCAGATGTAAGGAGGACTGATGGGGACACCAGATGTTAGGAGGACTGATGGGGACACCGGATGTTAGGAGGACTGATGGGGACACCGGATGTTAGGAGGATTGATGGGGCCACCAGATGTTAGAAGGACCGAGGGGGACACCAGATGTTAGGAGGACCGATGGGGACACCAGATGTTAGGAGGACTGATGGAGACACCAGATGTTAGGAGGACTGATGGAGACACCAGATGTTAGGAGGACTGATGGAGACACCAGATGTTAGGAGGACCGATGGAGACACCAGATGTTAGGAGGACTGATGGAGACACCAGATGTTAGGAGGACTGATGGAGACACCGGATGTTAGGAGGACTGATGGGGACACCAGATGTTAGGAGGACCGATGGAGACACCAGATGTTAGGAGGACTGATGGAGACACCAGATGTTAGGAGGACTGATGGAGACACCAGATGTTAGGAGGACTGATGGAGACACCGGATGTTAGGAGGACTGATGGAGACACCAGATGTTAGGAGGACTGATGAGGACACCGGATGTTAGGAGGACTGATGGGGACACCGGATGTTAGGAGGACTGATGGGGACACCAGATGTTAGGAGGACTGATGGAGACACCAGATGTTAGGAGGACTGATGGAGACACCAGATGTTAGGAGGACTGATGAGGACACCGGATGTTAGGAGGACTGATGGGGACACCGGATGTTAGGAGGACCGATGGGGACACCAGATGTTAGGAGGACAGATGGGGACACCAGATGTTAGGAGGACCGATGGAGACACCAGATGTTAGGAGGACTGATGGAGACACCAGATGTTAGGAGGACTGATGGAGACACCAGATGTTAGGAGGACTGATGGAGACACCGGATGTTAGGAGGACTGATGGAGACACCAGATGTTAGGAGGACTGATGGAGACACCAGATGTTAGGAGGACTGATGGAGACACCGGATGTTAGGAGGACTGATGGAGACACCAGATGTTAGGAGGACTGATGAGGACACCGGATGTTAGGAGGACTGATGGGGACACCGGATGTTAGGAGGACTGATGGGGACACCAGATGTTAGGAGGACTGATGGAGACACCAGATGTTAGGAGGACTGATGGAGACACCAGATGTTAGGAGGACTGATGAGGACACCGGATGTTAGGAGGACTGATGGGGACACCGGATGTTAGGAGGACTGATGGGGACACCAGATGTAAGAAGGACTGATGGGGACACCAGATGTAAGGAGGACTGATGGGGACACCAGATGTAAGGAAGACTGATGGGGACACAAGATGTAAGGAGGACTAATGGGGACACCAGATGTAAGGAGGACTGATGGGGACACCGGATGTAAGGGGGACTGATGGGGACACCAGATGTAAGAAGGACTGATGGGGACACAAGATGTAAGGAGGACTAATGGGGACACCAGATGTAAGGAGGACTGATGGGGACACCGGATGTTAGGAGGACTGATGGGGACACCAGATGTTAGGAGGACTGATGGGGACACCGGATGTAAGGAGGACTGATGGGGACACCAGATGTAAGGACTGATGGGGATCAGGAGGACTGATGGGGACACCGGATGTTAGGAGGACTGATGGGGACACCAGATGTAAGGAGGACTGATGGGGACACCAGATGTAAGGAGGACTGATGGGGACACCAGATGTAAGGAGGACTGATGGGGACACCAGATGTTAGGAGGACTGATGGGGACACCAGATGTTAGGAGGACTGATGGGGACACCGGATGTAAGGAGGACTGATGGGGACACCAGATGTAAGGAGGACTGATGGGGACACCAGATGTAAGGACTGATGGGGATCAGGAGGACTGATGGGGACACCGGATGTTAGGAGGACTGATGGGAACACCGAATGTAAGGAGGACCGATGGGGACACCAGATGTAAGGAGGACTGATGGGGACACCAGATGTTAGGAGGACTGATGGGGACACCGGCTGTTAGGAGGACTGATGGAGACACCAGATGTTAGGAGGACTGATGGGGACACCAGATGTAAGGAGGACTGATGGGGACACCGGATGTTAGGAGGACTGATGGAGACACCAGATGTTCTGAGGACTGATGGGGACACCAGATGTTAGGAGGACTGATGGGGACACCAGATGTTCTGAGGACTGATGGGGACACCAGATGTTAGGAGGACTGATGGAGACACCAGATGTTCTGAGGACTGATGGGGACACCAGATGTTAGGAGGACTGATGGAGACACCAGATGTTCTGAGGACTGATGGGGACACCAGATGTAAGGAGGACTGATGGGGACACCGGATGTTAGGAGGACTGATGGAGACACCAGATGTTCTGAGGACTGATGGGGACACCAGATGTTAGGAAGACTGATGGGGACACCAGATGTTAGGAGGACTGATGGGGACACCAGATGTAAGGAGGACTGATGGGGACACCAGATGTAAGGAGGACTGATGGGGACACCAGATGTTAGGAGGACTGATGGGGACACCAGATGTAAGGAGGACTGATGGGGACACCAGATGTTAGGAAGACTGATGGGGACACCAGATGTTAGGAGGACTGATGGGGACACCAGATGTAAGGACTGATGGGGACACCAGATGTAAGGAGAACTGATGGGGACACCGGATGTTAGGAGGACTGATGGGGACACCAGATGTTAGGACTGATGGGGACACCAGATGTAAGGACTGATGGGGACACCAGATGTTAGGAGGACTGATGGAGACACCAGATGTAAGGACTGATGGGGACACCAGATGTTAGGAGGCCTGATGGAGACACCAGATGTTAGGAGGACTGATGGGGACACCAGATGTTAGGAGGACCGATGGGGACACCAGATGTAAGGAGGACTAATGGGGACACCAGATGTAAGGAGGACTGATGGGAACACCAGATGTTAGGAGGACTGATGGGGACACCAGATGTAAGGAGGACTGATGGGAACGCCAGATTTTAGGAGGACTGATGGGGACACCAGATGTTAGGAGGACTGATGGGGACACCAGATGTTAGGAGGACTGATGGGGACACCGGATGTAAGAAGGACTGATGGGGACACCAGATGTTAGGAGGACTGATGGGGACACCAGATGTTCGGAGGACTGATGAGGACACCGGATTTAAGAAGGACTGATGGGGACACCGGATGTTAGGAGGACTGATGGGGACACCGGATGTTAGGAGGACTGATGGGGACACCGGATGTAAGAAGGACTGATGGGGACACCAGATGTTAGGAGGACTGATGGGGACACCGGATGTAAGAAGGACTGATGGAGACACCAGATGTTAGGAGGACTGATGGGGACACCGGATGTAAGAAGGACTGATGGGGACACCGGATGTAAGGAGGGGGGAACCCACGCTGTTTTTATCAATGATTTTTATGTATATTGCTGGGATCTGGCAATACATTACAGTCTCGAGCAATTTTGAATGACATTGTTTCCTTTAGAAATGTCATTTTGCTGCGGTACTGTTCTAAACATGGGGAAAATGCGCTACTTTACAGGCAGACTAAGGGAACCCTTAAGGAATATTTAAAGGAATATTTAATTTTTATTGTTTCACTTTAAGCATTATTAGAATCACTGCTCCTAAAAAAAAAAAAAAAACGGCCATTTTAAAAACGTTTTTTTGCATTGATCCATGTCCCCTGGGGCAGGACCCGGGTCCCCAAACACTTTTTATGGCAACAACTTGCATATATCGTGTCCCATAGACTTCACTGGTGTTCACACAAATGTTCTGTCTGTACCCAAGTTCTGATGCGATGCGATCCGGGGGTGTTCCGCTCATCCCTAATGTGAGGCAATGTGGATTGGATGACGGTGTTACTATGTGATGTGATTGATACATTTGTCACCTTGTGAGTATAATAATTACCACTTTTTCTATGAATAAAGCGATGGTTTTAGGGTGAGGCACTAGGCCTGGGCACCCGCTCTGTCTTTTTATGGTTGCACGTGGAAGGAGATTGCACAATACAGGAAAAGAATTTCCAAGCAGATTTACCAACTATCCAGCAATAAAACAAAAACAAATTGTCCCGTCTAATAATTCAGAGGAGACTTTTGTTGCTCTCATTTCCAAATCTATGTGGAAGGTGCAGCGCCCCCCCAAGGCTCCTCTGTGAAGTGCGGCCCTAACTCTATATATATGTTTAGTTGCAGGTTTGTCCCTACATAGGATTGTTACTCTTTATTGCTTTCACTAAATATCCTATAAAGAGATCCAGTCACAACCTTCCAATTTACGTGATTTCCCTAAAACATAATTGTATTTTATTTATCACATGTATATCTATAATGCCGACAATTTACACATTTATATTGTACATTCATATCAGCCCTCTCGGAACTTACCATCTAAAACCGGCCACAGAAGGATTGAACCTCGACTGCTTCAACAGGGACAGGGCTGAGATTCAATCCATCCACGGGCAGGCTGGTTGTACTGAAATCCATCGACTTCAGCACACCCAGCCTGCTGGATTTCTTTCATGCGATCGCAGCCAGTGGCTATGGCTGCCAGCAGTGATCATTCTGTTCTGCTAGCGGGATAAGCTCCCCGCTGGCGGAACACAATATCACTATGGGAGGGATTTCCCCCTCTGTGTTGATGGGGGGAATCAAGCAAGTTTCTTTCTGTCCCCCCCATTGTGGAAGGAGAGAAAATGACACAATCTATGTGCTGCTAAAGTCCCCAACGTTGGCCATAGATGATCGCTTTTATTTGTCAATCAGCCAGCGATCAGGTTTTCAAAAAAACAAAATGGAATACCCATCCCCCTCTGTTCACATAAAAAAAAACCTAAAGAAACAGTTCTATAGAAATGTAACAAAACCACACCGACAAATATAATTAAGTTATGACATTTTATTAAAATATCAAATAAAAAATCACACAGAAGGAACTAAATTGCAAATGTATAAAACACTATGCAGTAAGAGGCACTGCCACCCTTGGGGGTAGATGAATGGGTGCAGCGGAGCCTAAGAAGAAGCATTTCCACCCTTGGGGTAGATAAGTGCAGTTTGGTGGGGCCTTAGAGAAGCACCAGTACGCTGGGTGTTGGGGAGTGAGGGCAGATGAAACTTGGGGGGAAGCTCTTCTGCCCACACTCACCCCCTACCCAGGGTGGTAGCATTAGTGGAGCCTGATCAGAGGCATTGCCACTCTTGGGGTAGATTAGTGCAGTTTGGTGGGGCCTGAGGGAAGCACCAGTATGCTGGGTGTTGGGGAGTGAGGGCAGATGAAACTTGGGGGGAAGCTCAACTGCCCACACTCACCCCATACCCAGGGTGGTAGCATTCACTTTTGGGGGTAGATGAGTGGGTGTAGTGGAGCCTGATCAGAGGCATTTCCACTCTTGGGGTAGATTAGTGCAGTTTGGTGGGGCCTGAGGGAAGCACCAGTATGCTGGGTGTTGGGGAGTGAGGGCAGATGAAACTTGGGGGGAAGCTCAACTGCCCACACTCACCCCATACCCAGGGTGGTAGCATTCACTTTTGGTGGTAGTTGAGACAGGCAGTGGAGCCTGATCAGAGGCATTTCCACCACTTGGTGGTAGAGGAGTGCAGTTTTTTGGGGCCTGGGGGGGAAGCACCAACATGCTGGGTGTTGGGGAGTGAGGGCAGATGAAACTTGGGGGGAAGCTCTTCTGCCCACACTCACCCCATACCCAGGGTGGTAGCATTCACTTTTGGTGGTAGTTGAGACAGGCAGTGGAGCCTGATCAGAGGCATTTCCACCACTTGGTGGTAGATGAGTGCAGTTTTTTGGGGCCTGGGGGGGGGAAGCACCAGTACGCTGGGTGTTGGGGAGTGAGGGCAGATGAAACTTGGGGGGAAGCTCTTCTGCCCACACTCACCCCATACCCAGGGTGGTAGCATTCACTTTTGGTGGTAGTTGAGACAGGCAGTGGAGCCTGATCAGAGGCATTTCCACTCTTGGGGGTAGATTAGTGCAGTTTTTTGGGGCCTGGGGGGGAAGCACCAACATGCTGGGTGTTGGGGAGTGAGGGCAGATGAAACTTGGGGGGAAGCTCTTCTGCCCACACTCACCCTATACCCAGGGTGGTAGCATTCACTTTTGGTGGTAGTTGAGACAGGCAGTGGAGCCTGATCAGAGGCATTGCCCCCCTTGGGGGGGGTAGATAAGTGCAGTTTGGTGGGGCCTTAGAGAAGCACCAGTACGCTGGGTGTTGGGGAGTGAGGGCAGATGAAACTTGGGGGGAAGCTCAACTGCCCACACTCACCCCATACCCAGGGTGGTAGCATTCACTTTTGGGGGTAGATGAGTGGGTGTAGTGGAGCCTGATCAGAAGCATTTCCACTCTTGGGGGTAGATTAGTGCAGTTTGGTGGGGCCTGAGGGAAGCACCAACATGCTGGGTGTTGGGGAGTGAGGGCAGATGAAACTTGGGGGGAAGCTCAACTGCCCACACTCACCCCATACCCAGGGTGGTAGCATTCACTTTTGGTGGTAGTTGAGACAGGCAGTGGAGCCTGATCAGAGGCATTTCCACTCTTGGGGGTAGATTAGTGCAGTTTGGTGGGGCCTTAGGGAAGCACCAGTACGCTGGGTGTTGGGGAGTGAGGGCAGATGAAACTTGGGGGGAAGCTCTTCTGCCCACACTCACCCCATACCCAGGGTGGTAGCATTCACTTTTGGTGGTAGTTGAGACAGGCAGTGGAGCCTGATCAGAGGCATTTCCACCACTTGGTGGTAGAGGAGTGCAGTTTTTTGGGGCCTGGGGGGGGGGAAGCACCAGTACGCTGGGTGTTGGGGAGTGAGGGCAGATGAAACTTGGGGGGAAGCTCTTCTGCCCACACTCACCCCATACCCAGGGTGGTAGCATTCACTTTTGGGGGTAGATGAGTGGGTGTAGTGGAGCCTGATCAGAGGCATTGCCACCCTTGGGGGTGTAGATTAGTGCAGTTTGGTGGGGCCTGAGGGAAGCACCAACATGCTGGGTGTTGGGGAGTGAGGGCAGATGAAACTTGGGGGGAAGCTCTTCTGCCCACACTCACCCCATACCCAGGGTGGTAGCATTCACTTTTGGTGGTAGTTGAGACAGGCAATGGAGCCTGATCAGAGGCATTTCCACCACTTGGTGGTAGAGGGGTGCAGTTTTTTGGGGCCTGGGGGGGGAAGCACCAGTACGCTGGGTGTTGGGGAGTGAGGGCAGATGAAACTTGGGGGGAAGCTCCACTGCCCACGCTCGCCCCATACCCAGGGTGGTAGCACCCCCCTCTTAGTGGTAGGTGAGGCAGGTAGAGCCTGATTAGAGGCATTGCTACCCTTGGTTGTAGATGAGTGTGTTGGAGCCTGAGAGGCATTTTGACCCTTGAGGGTAGATGAGTGGGTGTAGCGGAGCCTGAGAGGCATTGCCACCCTTGAGGGTAGATGAGTGGGTGTAGCGGAGCCTGAGAGGCATTTTGACCCTTGAGGGTAGATGAGTGGGTGTAGCGGAGCCTGAGAGGCATTTTGACCCTTGGGGGTAGATGAGTGGGTGTAGCGGAGCCTGAGAGGCATTGCCACCCTTGAGGGTAGATGAGTGGGTGTAGCGGAGCCTGAGAGGCATTTTGACCCTTGAGGGTAGATGAGTGGGTGTAGCAGAGCCTGAGAGGCATTGCCACCCTTGAGGGTAGATGAGTGGGTGTAGCAGAGCCTGAGAGGCATTGCCACCCTTGAGGGTAGATGAGTGGGTGTAGCGGAGCCTGAGAGGCATTTTGACCCTTGGGGGTAGATGAGTGGGTGTAGCGGAGCCTGAGAGGCATTGCCACCCTTGGGGGTAGATGAGTGGGTGTATTGGAGCCTGAGAGGCATTGCCACCCTTGGGGGTAGATGAGTGGGTGTAGCGGAGCCTGAGAGGCATTGCCACCCTTGGGGGTAGATGAGTGGGTGTATTGGAGCCTGAGAGGCATTGCCACCCTTGGGGGTAGATGAGTGGGTGTAGCGGAGCCTGAGAGGCATTTTGACCGTTGGGGGTAGATGAGTGGGTGTAGCGGAGCCTGAGAGGCATTGCCACCCTTGGGGGTAGATGAGTGGGTGTAGCGGAGCCTTAGAGGCATTGCCACCCGTTTTGGGTCTGGGGAGGGGCAGTTGATCTAGAGGAAGGCGAAAAACCCCCAGCATAGCGTGAGCCAATGTGCTACAGCTGGGGGAAAATTCCTTCCTGACCCCTCCGAGAGGCGATCGGCTATTCCCTGGATCATCACCCAGACAGGTAGGTGGGGCTTGGGGTAAGGAGGGGGGTGGGCAATTGGAGCCACACCCTCGGTGGTAGGTGAGTGGGTGTCAGTGTGTGGATAGCGGGGGAGGAGGGACCATCCCCCACACAGAGCTCCGGGGGAGGAGCCATTGGACTACAGCCGGGTCACGTGGTGTCTGTGTGTCGGGGAACCTGCTGCCTCTGCTCAGGATCTGAGGAACTACAACTCCCAGCATGCACTGTGTAAGTGACGGGGGTTCAGCTCCCGGCCTGGAATAAGACGCTGTGGGACTACATATCCCAGCATGATTTTCTCTATGGAGATATTACAGGTGCCAGTGATCTCTACATACCCCAGTCCGCTCCCCTCCCCCTCCCCAGGGGGAATTGCACCGCCTCCAGCCCCCCCTCCCCACTCATCTCCCAACACCCATTCTTCCCCCCTCAGGCCCAACCCGCCCACCTCTAACCCGGGGGGGTAAGAGACCCACCACCGCTTGTGGGAGATGAATGCGGGGTGCGATTACGCCTGAGGAGGGGGAGGGGAGAAGGCTGGGGTATGTAGAGATTGCTGGCACTTGTAGTACATCTATAGAAGAAATCATGCTGGGATATGTAGTCCTGTAACATCTTATTCCAGGCTGGGAGCTGAAACCCCATTGCTTACACAGTACATGCTGGGAGTTGTAGTTCCTCAGATCCTGAGCAGAGGCAACAAGTTCCCCGGACCCACAGACACCACGTGACCCCGCTGTAGTCCAATGGCTCCTCCCCCGGAGCTCTGTACAGCAGATGTTTTCTCTTCGGCGTTCACCACACACTGACGCTCCGCCCTAACGGTTGAGCAATATATATCGGCTCAGGCCACGCCTCCTGCTGACGTCACAGGCTAACGGCTCTAGCCGTGCACGCGTCAGTTGGAACAAAGCCACGTGATGGCAGTGTGATATGTTCCCGCCTCACCCGCTCAGGCCACGCCCATCCCATGCACTGGTCACGCCTACTCTTATCTGAGTCGTTATGTCCTCTCTGTGGGAGTCACGTGACTTCACAGGAGGAGGGGGCAGGGAGCCGAAACAACATGGAGGACTGAGAGGCACCCCGGATGTATGATAAATATGATTTATCCCCATTTCCTGGTGACAGATCCTCCTCATATATATATATATATGTGTGTCCTATTTTCTGAAAACATGGGGGGAGGGGGTCACTGGGACAGGAAGTGGCGTACCGTCGCCGCCATCTTTGTTCACCCCGCACTCCTCTATAGTAAGGATACGCCGAAAAGGGTGAGAGCGGACATCTTGTTACACCCACCGGAGTGTAGCATTTCACACGTATTTTTCCTATAATCTGGGTTGATATAGAGAAATACCGGACTCAGGACTCTGTCTGACTGGTTAGATGGTGAATTTTATAATCAGCGGCATCCCTGCTCATCTCGCAGGTTTACAAATTTGACAGAAGATCGCTGCTTTGAAAATTCAACATCTAACGAGTCAGACGGAGTTGTAAGTCCTGTAATTCATCATATAAAGCCAGATTGCAGTTAAAAATAAGTGTAAAAAGCAAAATAACGGTGGGTGTAACAAGATGTCCACTATCCCCCTTCTCAGTGTATCCTTACTGTGGAGGAGTGAGGGGTGTACGAAGATGGCGGCGCCGAGGAACGTCACTTCCGTTACACATTCAGACAGGTCGCGAAATCAAACGGAACACGAATTGTACGACGTTCCGGTGTGGTAAAATTTCATGAAATTTCATGAAATTTTACCACAACGGTCTATGGAGGAGACATGTCTACCCTCCCCCCTCTCCGATCACCTCCCATACCACTTCCGGGTTCTCACCTCCACCGGAAATACATCACTGACCGGAACTTCCTGTCACCCTCAGCCGCCATTTTCCTGTAGATTTATTCTTCATCTGTAACGACATATTCGGCGACCAGGCGCCCTTCAACCCGGAAGTTGACGAATGTGCGAGAATGCCACAAAAATTCCGATCACACTGCGCATGCGTCAACGTCCGGGACGGAAGTTGACGCATGCGCGGAAGATGCCGCAAAAAAAAAAAATCCCGATCGACCCGGAAGTTGACGCACGCGCGGAAGATGCCGCAAAAAATCCCGATCGGCCCGGAAGTTGACGCATGCGCGGAAGATGCCGCAAAAATCCCGATCAAACTGCGCATGCGTCAACTGCCGGCCCGAATTGTCAGTTAATTAAAAAACAAAAAAGCACATGATTTCATTGGCTGAGCCAAAGTCACTGTGATTGGCTAAGCCAAAGTCACTGTGATTGGCTGAGCCAAAGTCACTGTGATTGGCTGAGCCAAAGTCACTGTGATTTCATTGGCTGAGCCAAGAAAAAAAGCGGCTCAGTCCCCCTATATATTCAGCAGCTGGGGCAGAAGACATCACAGAAGCTGGCTGATCTCTGAGCAGTGAGGTTGGCTTCTGCTGTCCTGAGAGATACCTTGTGATATTATTGGATTTGATTTCGGTCAATTCAATTTCATTGCAATATCTATTCTCATACATTTAAAGCGAGTTTCTTTATTCTTAATAATGAACCGATTTAAATGTAATCAGATTCTTTCTCTGAAAAACATCAAAGAGAAACCCAGCAAAGGAAGGGCCATGGTAGGAGGTGTCAGTGAACAGCTTGCAGATACCCCAACCAAAAAGCCCTCCAAGCTGAAGAGGACCCGAGCGTTTGTGCGCGGCTGTTTCAGAGCCGTCGTTGGATGTTTCGGTAAAGTCAATAGACATCGCCGGAATACAGACACTGAGATTGGTAAGTGGTTTTTTTCAAAGATAATTTTTTTTTCATAGATTTTTTATTTTTATTTTTTCTAAATTTTATTTTTTCAAAATTTTTATTTTTTCAAAATTTTTATTTTTTCAAAAAAATTTTTTTTTCATAATTTTTTATTTTTTTTTTCTAAAAAAATTTTTTTTTCATAATTTTTTTTTTTTTTTTCAAAAAATGTTTTGGGGTCACATTCCCATAGGTACATATGTTTTTTTTGAATATTTTTTAAATCAAGTCCTTTTTTATGACATTTTTTAGTTACAATCAACACAAGACATACACCAGGGCTCCACAAACCAAAGGCGCCAGGTCACCAATGCCACCAGAAATCACAACCTGGCGCCTAAGCTGCCACCAGCCCACTCACTATCACTATTAACAATGACTGACCCCCTCCCCCCTCCTCCACACTCTGCGGCTGCGCACTGTGTGTGACACTGACAAGCAAAGGAGAGATTTCAGCTTGATGTCTGTGTGGGAGGGAACCGGCCGGGGTGGGCGGGACCCGGCCGGGGTGGGCGGGACCCGGCAGCTATCAAACACCAGCCAATGGAATCTGGGCGGGCCGCTACGTGTATGTGGCCGCGCCTCTTTTCTTAAGCAGCCCAATCGTTGGCCGGTGTTTGATAGCTGCTGAGTCCCGCCCACACAGCCGGGGCCCGCCCACCCCGACTCAAGCTCAAATCTGACATATCCGCTGTAGTGTCATATTTTGCTCCCCATCATAGAACGCTCCGGAAGGGACGTTGCGGCCGGAAATTTTGCACTGCGCATGCGCGATGCGTTCCAAATGCTTGCACCATGCGTTCCAGAGGATTTCCGACAATGTAGTTCAGTGAAAGCGTCAGATAATGTCACGGGAGTGAGGGGAGGTAATCGTGACATTAACTTTAGACAGAGCGGAGAGCGGCGGAGAGAGAGCGGGTAACTGTGGCTCAGGGAGGGGATTACCTCCCCTCACTTCTCTGACATTATCTGACGGTTTCACTGGTTTGCATTGTCGCAAATCATTTGGAACGCATGGCGCAAGTGTTTGGAACGCATGGCGCATGCGCAGTGCTAAATTTCTGGCCACAGCGCCACTTCCGGAACATTCTATGATGGGGAGCAAAATATGACACTACACCGCCTCTCTGTTACTTGTCAGCTTCACACCCCGGCCGGGTCCCGCCCATTCCGACATTAAAGCGGGAGTCCGCCATTTTTTTTTTAAAAGTCAGCAGCTACAAATACTGCAGCTGCTGACTTTTAGAATAATGACACTTACCCGCCCAGCGCGCCCGCGATGTCGGCACCCGAAGCCGATCTCTCGATCGTCTCTCGGGTGCTGCCGCCACCATCTTGGGTATGGGAATCAGGAAGTGGAGCCTTTCGGCTTCATTTCCCGGTTCCCTACTGCGCATGCGCGAGTCGCTCTGCGCAATAAGGATGGTCCCCGCTGTCTCTGGGATCCGTGTGTTTCCCAGCAGGCAGCGGGGGACCTTCGGAAAGGGGCGTGGATTCTGCGGAAAGGGGCGTAGCTTCTGCAGAATCTACGCCGGAAGTGATGCAGATACCTGTACTGTACAGGTACCTACACCCCCCTCCCTCCTGAAAGGTGCCAATTGTGGCGCCGGAGGGGGGGAGGGTTCCAATGAGCAGAAGGTCCACTTTAAGGTGGAGCTCCGCTTTAAGCTCAATTCTGACAGGTCCTCTGTTACATTTCAGTAACAGAGTGCTCCGTGTGCCACCTACCAGCGCCAACCAGTGGCATCTGCCAGTGCCACCGCCAATCAGTGCCACCTGCTAGTGCTAATCAGTGCCACGGCCAGTCAGTGCCACCTGCCACCACCAATCAGTGCCATCTGCTAGTACCAACCAGTACCACCGCCAATCAATACCACCTGCAACCACCAACCAGTGTCACCGCCAATCAGTGCCACCTGCCCCCGCCAATCAATACCACCTGCCACCACCAACCAGTGCCACCGCCAATCAGTGCCACCTACCAGTTCTAAACCAGTGTCACCTGCCAATGCCAATCAGTGCCACCTGCCACTACCAATCAGTGCCACCTGCCAGTGCCACCGCCAATCAGTGCCAACTAGTGCCACCGCCAACCAGTGCCACCACCAATCAGTGCCATCTGCCAGTGACAACTAGTGCCACCACCAACCAGGGCCACCTGCCACTTCCAAACCAGTACCACCTGCCAGTGCCAATAGTGTCACCTGCCAGTTCCAAACCAGTGTCACCTGCCAGTGCCAGCCAGTTCCATCTGTTGCCAGCTTTACTCTCTTTCTGGTCAGCCCATAACCCTGATGTAACAGCGTTTCAATGGAGTTATTGACTGGGTGCTCCATTGTGAGTTTATGGATAGGGGGTGAAAATGAGTGGCCTTACCCCGGGAGCTGACAATCCATACCACTCTAAAAAAACAAAAACTGGCTCCTAAATTCAAAGCAAATTTGTCAACCCCTGACATACACACAACCCATGTACTTATTGTACAATCCTAATAAACACACATTTATAAGCAATATTTAAAGTGGATGTAAACCCACAAAAAACAAAACAAAGGTGCCAATTGGTTCAGTGCCCCCCAATGCCACCTCCCCATGGGCAGTGCGGATAATGCCGCCCCCCATGGGCAGTGCAGATAATGCCGCCGGCTCGCCCCCCATGGGCAGTGCGGACAATGCCGCTCCCTCCATGGGCAGTGCGGACAATGCCGCTCCCTCCATGGGCAGTGCGGATAATGCCGCCCCCCATGGGCAGTGCGGACAATGCCGCCCCCCATGGGCAGTGCGGACAATGCCGCCCCCCCCATGGACAGTGCGGACAATGCCGCCCCCCCCATGGACAGTGCGGACAATGCCGCCCCCCCATGGGCAGTGCGGATAATGCCGCCCCCCATGGGCAGTGCGGATAATGCCGCCCCCCATGGACAGTGCGGACAATGCCGCCCCCCCATGGGCAGTGCGGAGAATGCCGCCCCCCATGGGCAGTGCGGACAATGCCGCTCCCTCCATGGGCAGTGCGGATAATGCCGCCCCCCCATGGGCAGTGCAGATAATGCCGCCCCCCCCCATGACCATCCGACCATCCCACATGGGACCCAGATCCCTCCCCCGCTGTCTCTTTGATGGTCTCTTTGTGATTGCACCTCTGTAGTCATGTATGTCAATCTTTTGTTTTCATCCCCAACAATCCACGTCTGCACACTACTGGGAGGTCCATACACACGCAGATGGACGGTTATAGATCTCTTATTGGCACCGTCTCCCCGGGATTTTGTACTTGTTGAAAACCAGAAGATTACTTAGCAGTGCCCCAAAGAAAACATGAAATAGTCCCTCCTGTTCCCTACTGAATGGACAAAAAATAAGGGATTGTCTGAACTGCCTTAGGGCTCATTTAAACATGTTGTGCCCTCTGAACAGCAATCCACATTCAGGTCGCTCTTCAGAGGGCATTTGACAGGAGGCAAGAAGGTGTTATATTGCCTCCTCACCACCTGTTTAACCCCCTGACATCCGCGCTATGGGCAAATGACGGGCACAGCGCGGACGTGAATTCCCGGGAGGCCGTCATATGACATCCCGCTGTGCACGCTCCCTGCGGAGGGCGCCGTGATCACCGAGTCACTGAGACTCGGGTGACCACCGATCCGAGTACGGGGCCGATCCCCACCCCTTATCATGTGATCAGTTATCAGCCAATGACGGCTCATCACATGATGTAAACAAAAGCTCAGTGATCGTTTTTTTCTCCTCTGCTGACAGGAGAAGAACAAAGCCGATCACCGGCTCATCTTAAAGGGACATCGACCCTGAAAAGGAAGAGGCGATTATGCCTCATTTATAGAGTAACAGTGCCCACCAGTGCCACCTATCAATGCCCACCAGTGCCACCTATCAATGCCCACCAGTGCCACCTATTGATGCCCACCAGTGCCACCTATCGATGCCCACCAGTGCCACCTAATGTCAAGTGCCACCTATCAATGCCCACCAGTGCCACCTATCGATGCCCACCAGTGCCACCTATCAATGCCCACCAGTGCCACCCATTAATGCCCAAAAGTGCCACCTATCGATGTCCACCAGTGCCACCTATCGATGCCCACCAGTGCCACCCATCAATGCCCACCAGTGGTGCTAATCATTGACACCTAGAAGTGCTGCCTATCAGTGTAACTGATCAGTGCCCATCACTGCCATCCATCAGTGCCTACCAGTGCCACCTATCAATGCCCACCAGTGCCACCTATCAATGCCCAAAAGTGCCACCTATCAATGCCCAAAAGTGCCACCTATCAATGCCCACCAGTGCCACCTATCAATGCCCACCAGTGCCACCTATCAATGCCCAAAAGTGCCACCTATCAATGCCCAAAAGTGCCACCTATCGATGCCCACCAGTGCCACCTATCAATGCCCACCAGTGCCACCCATCAATGCCCACCAGTGGTGCTAATCATTGACACCTAGAAGTGCTGCCTATCAGTGTAACTGATCAGTGCCCATCACTGCCACCCATCGGTGCCCATCAGTGCCACCTCGTCAGCGTACATCAATGACAGACAAAAATTACCCGTTATAACATTTAACAAAAATGTAAAAGAATATGTTTTTAATTCGGTCTTTTTATATTTAAAAAAATAAAAACCACTGAGGAGATGAAATACCACCAAAGGAAATCTCTATTTGGGGGAACAAATGATACAAATGTCATTTGGGTACAGTGTTGTATGACCGTGTAATTGTCACTCAAAGTGCGACAGCGCTGAAAGCTGAGGATTGGTGTGGATAGGAGGGGGAGGGGGGTTTAAGTGGCCGGTAAGCAAGGGGTTAAACATGACAGCATTTTCTACACATATGAGATGGCTGTGTGCTGTGCAGGTTTTATGCCCCTTACACTGTTAGGAAAATGTTGTCACCCCCTCATTTCTTCACAGAGCACACCACCTCCTTTTCCTCTGCTGGCTGAATGTGATGTGGGGGGGCACAGGCTCAGGCCCTGGCTCTTATAGGTGGTAGAGGGCCCAGTCATGTAAGTTGATTTCTAGCAGCGGTCCTGGGTGTGGGCGAATGGCCCTGAATGCAGACAGTGCATGTCATATTAGGAGAAGTGGCTGCGTGCGTGCAGCTGTGCGTTCTACTCATTGTCAATGGACTGCCTGCATGCAGCACCTGGAAGATACAGATGTTGTAGAAACGTCCCGTTCATGTTATATGGGCCTCATCACCCTTGTAAACAAGGCCAGACAGACGGACAAAACCGACACAAATAAAACCGCACTAATTCATTATCCATCAGCATTTTAATATGCACTATGCCTTTACCCCAAGTGCTGTCATTAGAAGTGTCTGCGCTCCTAAAGCCGGCCATAGACACTTCCAATCTCACCCGGCTAAGCAAGGACCAGCCAAGATTCTAACCATGTATGGGCAGGCTGATTACGGGCTGGGTACAACCAGCCCCTCTGATTTTTCATGCCATTATTGCCAGCCAGTGGGTCGGGATGAGTG
Source organism: Lithobates pipiens (assembly GCF_037356315.1). NCBI lineage: Eukaryota > Metazoa > Chordata > Amphibia > Anura > Ranidae > Lithobates > Lithobates pipiens. Next base: position 927,448 of record NW_027507913.1, read on the forward strand.
GCAGGCAACCAGCATTTTTATACAAAGGCCAACATTAGTCCTCCTTGTGTCCCTGTCCTGTAGAGTTTATTCATGGTCTCTGGCACCAGCGTTTTCATCTCTTCTCTCCATAATTTGATGTTCTACAAAGAAAAATATATGAAATGTAGGTGAAGGTGCTAAATCTAATTCCTCTCTTTTTTTATTGTAGGTGTACGCGGTATTGACTGCACACCAGAGTGCGACCCGGACGTGTCCGCTCCACCGGAGTGCGACCCGGACGTGTCCGCTCCACCGGAGTGCGACCCGGACGTGTCCGCTCCACCGGAGTGCGACCCGGACGTGGCCGCTCCACCGGAGTGCGACCCGGACGTGGCCGCTCCACCGGAGTGCGACCCGGACGTGGCCGCTCCACCGGAGTGCGACCCGGACGTGGCCGCTCCACCGGAGTGCGACCCGGACGTGGCCGCTCCACCGGAGTGCGCCCCGGACGTGGCCGCTCCACCGGAGTGCGCCCCGGACGTGGCCGCTCCACCAGAGTGTGCCCAAGACGTGGCCACTCCACCAGAGTGCGACCCGGACGTGGCCACTCCACCAGAGTGCGCCGCGGACGTGGCCACTCCACCAGAGTGCGACCAATTCATGGCCACTCCACCAGAGTGCGCCCCGGACGTGGCCACTCCACCAGAGTGCGCCCCGGACGTGGCCACTCCACCAGAGTGTGCCCAAGACGTGGCCACTCCACCAGAGTGCGCCGTGGACGTGGCCACTCCACCAGAGTGCGCCGCGGACGTGGCCACTCCACCAGAGTGCGCCGCGGACGTGGCCACTCCACCAGAGTGCGCCGCGGACGTGGCCACTCCACCAGAGTGCGCCGCGGACGTGGCCACTCCACCAGACTTTGACCTACATGTGTCCACTCCACCAGAGCGCGACATTCACATGAAAAATCCACCAGCATGTGACGTTCACACAGAGAATCCACCAAAATGCCAAGGGAACGTCTCCAGTGAACATGGGAGCAATCTTACAAGGCAGGATAGACACATACTAGTGGTAGGGGATTCAATTATTGGAAGGATACAGAAGGCAATCTGTCACCAATCCCCTTATCGCAAAACAGTATGTTGTTTACCGGGCGCCCGGGTTCGGAACATTGTAGATTGCATGGACGGATTATTGAATGGGGCTGGGAGGAACCCCGCTGTCATGATACATATTGGTACGAACGACAAAGTTAGAGGAAGATGGGGCGCCTTAAAAAATGATTTCAGGGACTTAGCGGCTATATTGAAGAAAAGGAGAGCCAAGGCAGTATTTTCAGAAATATTGCCTGAACCTCGAGCCACACCAGAGAGGCAGCAGGAGCTTAGAGATCTTAACTACTGGCTGAGAAACTATTGCAGGAAGGAGGGCTTTGGCTTCATGACGAACTGGGTTGACTTTACATTCGGTCACCGTTTTTATAGCAGTGATGGATTGCATTTAAATGGAAGGGGTGCAGCGTTTTTGGGAGTGAAGATGACCAAAGCGCTGGAAGAAATTTTAATCTAGGCGATGAGGATGACTTGCTAGTGAACATGACAGAGAAGATCTTCAAGTCATCATCACCGGAGTTCACTACGTCATCACTCTCTTATAAGATTCTCATCAGCACCTATCTTCAAGAGAGCACCAGGTACGGCTGTACCAACACAGATTTCTACAATGGTGGCGGCTGCCACTTCAGTAACCGGAAGGTCTTCCCATCAGCCCTCTATTTCCCTTTCTGCAGCTTCTGAATCCCCAACTATCAATGTGGCTGGACAAACAAGTCAATTTGCTGTTCCCAGAAGAAGACTCAACCAAAAGCTTGAGGAACCCTCCTAGGGACCAGGTACGGCTGTACCAACACAGGTCCCTACACTGGTGGCGGCTGCCTCGTCACCACCAACCGAGGGGCAATGACATTAACAGAGGGCCTCCTCATCACCATCCAAGAAGCAATGACATCAGAGAGCCCCGTCATCAACATTTGAGGGCTGAGCCTCATTGCCATCATCCGAGGGTAGTGAAAAACAGAGAGCCTGGTGCCCACCATCCAAGGGCAGAGCTTGGTCCCCACCATCCAAGGGCAGAGCCTCCTCGCTACTATGAGAGGGCAGAGCCTCGTTACCACAATCCAAGGGTATTTAACATCAAAAGAGAGTTGCCTGCTGTGAGACAGTAACACAAGCAGTACTGAGTGAGATAATTGTGGCACACTGGCAATGATCTCCCTACACCATACATAGAACCATACATAGAATGTATACATAGGGCCATACATACCACCATACTCAGCATGCCCACCTAGTACCAAACATACCACTATACATACCACCATCAGGGCCACCAATAAGGTGGTACCACTGGTTCTCCTGTAGGGGGCTGGGCACAGAAAACATGAGGAATCGGTGCGGCGGGCGGATGCACTGATCAGTGGGGGAGGCACTGATCTGTGCGGATGCTCAATGCATATATTCTGAATGATCCCCAAAGATGATTGTAAACAAGCATGCAAGTGTGTTTTATTGCATGCATACCTGCGTATATAGCACCATGCATACCATCATACACAGCATGTCTACATGCCACCACCAGGGCCACCAATAAGGGGGTACCACCAGTCCTCCTGTAGGGGCTGGGCACAGAAAACATAAGGAATCGGTGCGGCGGGCGGAGGCACTGATCAGTGTGGGGGCGCTGATCTGTGCGGATGCTCAATGCATATATTCTGAATGAGCCCCAAAGATGATTGTGAACAAGCAGGTAGGTGTGTTTTATTGCATACATACCTGCAATACATATGGTCTGTATGGTTCTATGTATGTTTTTTTTCTCTATATGAGATGAACTGGGCACCCTAGACTGATGATTCAGGGACAATCCGATCGCCTTAGGGGGTCAGGAAGGAATTTTTCCCCCCCTTGGAGCCCATCTGGCCGGGGGGGTTTTCGCCTTCCTCTGAATCATCTTAAGGTTTAGGCTTAGTGTAAAAAGGCCCTGCCTTTGAGGAGTCCTAGGACAACCGTCACTGATCTCCGATGTTCTCCGAAGCCCGACAATCATTTCCATCTATAGATTTATCTCCAATAAAGATTGGTCGTACCTTAATTGTCTTTGTATGTGTTTTTTTTTCTTCTTTTTTCTAAGAAATATAATGAGGAATGGCAGCAGGGTGAGGAATCTTGCCCCATACTTCACCACTAGGGATGAGCTTCGATTTCAAGAGGAAGATCGAACATTATGGTCCGTTCGTGTCAAATTAGAGCGGCGTGTCACCGCCCATAATGCACTGCGTCATAGCAGTGTATTGCTGGCTGATAATTGGCCAAGCATGCACGATGACCCGCATGCTTTGGCCAATCACAGCGCCGTCAGCGAAGAGAGCCATAATTGGTCACAGGCCAATTTTTGATGCAATACTTTGCAGCAGGGCTCATTCCTGCGCCCCAACTAGAGTATCTGTAAGGGGTTGCAGTGTTGTGGCACCAGTGCCTAAGGCCCAATTTTTCTGCCCCTGTTCAACAGAGGCATATAATTACAATTCTTGATCTAATATTTCACAGCAGGGACCGTTCCTGCGCCCACCCAGAGTAACTGTGAGGGATTACAGTGTTGTGGCAACACCAACACCCAAGGCCCACATTTTTGCGTTTATATTTTGAGTATATAGGGCAGGCCCCTACTTTCAAACATCCAACTTACAAACAACTCCTACTTCCAAACAGAAGGAGACAACAGGAAGTGAGAGGAAATCTACCCCTAGGAAGGGAAATTCTCTCCTGTAATGCCCCGTACACACGAGAGGGATTAAGTCTGACAGACCTCCAAAGGAGTTCCGCCGGAGTTCCGCCGGAGTTCCGACGGAGTTCTGGCGGACTTTTCGACCGAACGGACTTGACCACACACCATCACACCAAACTCCGACGGAGTCGAACGTGATGACGTACGACTGGATTCGACGTAGGAAGTTCCTAGACAGTAGCCAATAGCTGCCCTAGCGTCGGTTTTAGTCCGTCGGAGTAGCACACACACGAGCGGATTTTTCAAAGGGGACCGGGTCCGGCGGAGTTCCGTCGGGAAAATTTAAAGCATGCTTCATTTCTAAAGTCCGTCAGACTTTAGCTTCGCTAAAGTCCGTTGCAGCCCACACACGATCGGATAGTCCGCCGGACTCAGTCCGTCGGAGTTTGGATGTCGAAAAGTCCGCTCGTGTGTACGGGGCATAAGAGTTCCTTGTTTCACAAAAAAACCCAAATTTTAACAATCCAATTGTCATTGGGACAGAAAGTGAGGTGAAATCTTCTGAACAGGTGCGCACAGACAGCAAAACAAATTATACAGGGGTGATAACCCTTCCCTATGTTTTCCAAAAAGCTTAAAAATAGATTTTTGGGCTGGAGCGACACTTTAAAAATGTACCAGTTAAAAATTACAAACAGATTCTACTTAATAACAAACCTACACAGTCCCTGTCTTGTTTGGACCGCCTGTATACTGCTGTTCTGAGTATATAGGGCCTGGGGGCCTCACGCCTTTCCTTTTTATAATTTGGGTGTGCGGTTCTCCTTAATGTCCATACAAGACCCAAAGGGGCTGGTAATGGGCTTGGGGGCGGGGTACCCATGCCTTTGTTCTCAATGATTTTCATCCATATTGCCAGGACCAGACATTACATTAAAGCCGTAAACAGTTTTAAATGACTTTTATTCCTTTAGAAATGTCATTTTGTGCAGGGACAGTTCTAAACACGGGAAACACAGGCCACTTTACAGGCATACTATAGACATCCCCCAGGCATGATATTTAAAGGAATGTTTCACTTTTATTTTTTCACTTTAAGCATCATTAAAATCACTGCTCCTGAAAAAACAGCAGTTTTTAAAAATTTTGCATTAATACATGTACCCTGGGGCAGGACCTGGGTCCTCAAACCCTTTTTTAGGACAATAACTTGCATATTAGCCTTTAAAATTCACACTTTTGATTTCTCACGTTCGAGTCCCATAGACTGTAATGGGGTTTGAAAGTTTGTGCAAACTATCGGTCCGTTTGCAAGTTCTGGTGCAAACAGAACCGGGGGGTGTTTGGCTCATCCCTATTCACCACCCTTCAGCCATGGGATAGCGATAGGAAACACCCCAAGTCTAGTCTCTGTAAATGAGTCATATTATGACAGCAGGTATAATGTTTGCAGGTACAGGCTGTATATATATATATATATATATATATATATATATATACACATGGAGTGTAGTCTGGGGCCTGATTGTCAGGGCTGGTCAGCCCTTCCTTCTCTGAGCTGGCCGCTCAGCTGTCAGATAATTGGCAGCTCTCATATCTCTCCACAGTTTAGCAGCTGTTGTGGATGTGCTCGTCAGTCCCGCCTACTTAAAGATCTGCAGGTCTCTTCATTCCTGCCTTCGCCTTGGTCACATCACAAGAAACCATCTCCTGCGTTCCTGTTTAACCACTTAACAACCGGCCCATAGCCAAATGACGGCTACAGGGCGGTTGTTTAACTCTGGGAGGCCGTCATATGACGTCCTCCCAGAATTCCGCTCTCGCGTGCGACCCCTGGGGCACGCACTCCAGAGCACCCGCGACCGCCGGGTCCTGTATCACGGATCACGGTAAACGGCCGCTCATCGCGTCAAATGATGGAGTGATCACTTGTAAACAAACCGGCGTCATGTTATGATGCCAGTTCCTCCCTCCCCCTCTCTGTACTGATCGGTACAGAGAGGGGGAAGAGATCGGTCTCAGCAGTGCCCACATCGCTGCTCACCAAAATTTAACCCCTCAATTCCCTGCCAATATTCTGCAATACCCTCAAATACTCTGCAACACCCGCAAATACTCTGCAATGCCCTCAAATACTCTGCAGTACCCGAAAATACTCTGCAACACCTGCAAATACTCTGCAATGCCAGCTAATACTCTGCAACACCCGCCAATACTCTGCACTACCCTCCAATACTCTGCAGTACAATTCCAGCCAATACTCTGCAATACCCTGGCATAAATTGCCATACCCGGAGATACCCAGCCATAGTCGGTGATACCCTGCAATACCCAGCCATAGACATCCCCCCCCTCCCGCCGCCCTCCGGTGCTTCTACCGACTCGCCAATACGATCAAATCCAGAATCTCTTTTTTTTTTTCAGGCTTCCCAGCCTAGAGGTGAGATGTGGGGTCTTATTGACCCCATATCTCACTGTAAAGAGGACCTGTCATGCCATATTCCTATTACAAGGGATGTTTACATTACTTGTAATAGGAGTAAAAGTGATCAAAAAATTTATTTTTGGGGAAAAAAATGTCAAACTAAAATAAATAAAGTAAAATTAACAATATTTTTTTTTTTTTAAAGCGCCCCTGTCCCCATGTGCTCACATGCAGAAGCGAACGCATACGTAAGTCCCGCCCATATATGAAAACGGTGTTCAAACCACACATATGAGGTATCGCTGCGAACGTAGAGCGAGAGCAATAATTCTAGCCCTAGACCTCCTCTGTAACTCAAAACATATAACCAGTAACAAAAAAATTAAGGCGTCGCCTATGGGGATTTTTAAGTAGCGACATTTGGCGCCATTCCACGAGCGCGTGCAATTTTAAAGAGTGACATGTTAGGTATCTATTTACTCAGCGTAACTTCATCTTTCACATTATGCAAAAATTGGGCTAACTTTACTGTGTTTTTTTTTAAAACACAAACGAAAAATTGCTGCGCAAATACCGTGCGGGACAAAAAGTTGCAACGACCACCATTGTATTCTCCAGGGTCTTTGCTAAAAAAACATATATATAAACTGTTTTGGGATTCGATGTAATTTTCTAGCAAATAAATGATGATTTTTACATGTAGGAGAGAAATGTCAGAATTGTCCTGGGTGCTCCAGAACGCCTGATGGCGCTCCCTGCATGTTGGGCCTCTGTATGTGGCCACACTGTGTAAAAGTCTCACACATGCAGGGGCGGACTGACCAGTCGGTCACTCGGGCGCCACCCGAGGGCCCGCAGACATTAGGGGCCCGGACTCGGCCATATGAGAGGCCACTTACAGCGGCTGAATTACATGCCGCGATGTAGATGCTAACTGTGTGCTGATCCCCGCCGGCCCCTCCTTCCCCCGTCCATCCCAGGCCAGGTGCTTGTACTGTATGCATCGTGACATCACCTGACCTGGGACCGACGAAAAGAGTGGAGGGGCCGGCGGGGAGAAGCGCGCTGTTAGAAGTGTCTCAGGACTCAGGCTCAGCATCCAGTGACTCGGTGAGTGAAGCCGAGACACCAGGGGGCCGCCACACGTGATTGGGGGGGGGGGGTACAGACAGATGCATGGGCCCCGGGTCCCTCCACCCCACAGTGTCCTCCTGGCTGTGTGCATGTCCTGTGTGCATGTCCCCCTGTGCTGTGTGCATGTCTCCCTGTGCTGTGTGCATGTCCTGTGTGCATGTCCCCCTGTGCTGTGTGCATGTCCCCCTGTGCTGTGTGCATGTCTCCCTGTGCTGTGTGCATGTCCCCCTGTGCTGTGTGCATGTCCCCCTGTGCTGTGTGCATGTCCTGTGTGCATGCCCCCCTGTGCTGTGTGCATGTCCTGTGTGCATGTCCTGTGTGCATGTCCCCCTGTGCTGTGTGCATGTCCTGTGTGCATGTCCCCCTGTGCTGTGTGCATGTCCTGTGTGCATGTCCCCCTGTGCTGTGTGCATGTCCTGTGTGCATGTCCCCCTGTCCTGTGTGCATGTCCCCCTGTGCTGTGTGCATGTCCTGTGTGCATGTCCACCTATGTGCATGTCCACCTGTGTGCTGTGTAAGTGTGTGTCCTGTGTGCATGTCCCCCTGTGCTGTGTGCATGTCCCCCTGTGCTGTGTGCATGTCTCCCTGTGCTGTGTGCATGTCCCCCTGTGTGCTGTGTAAGTGTGTGTCCTGTGTGCATGTCCCCCTGTGCTGTGTGCATGTCCCCCTGTGCTGTGTGCATGTCCCCCTGTGCTGTGTGCATGTCCTGTGTGCATGCCCCCCTGTGCTGTGTGCATGTCCTGTGTGCATGTCCCCCTGTGCTGTGTGCATGTCCCCCTGTGCTGTGTGCATGTCCCCCTATGTGCATGTCCACCTGTGCTGTGTGCATGTCCCCCTGTGTGCATGTCCCCCTGTGTGCTGTGTGAGTGTGTTTCCTGTGTGCATGTCCCCCTGTGTGCATGTCCTCCCGTGTGCGTGTCCTCCTGTGTGCATGTCCCCCTGTGTGCATGTCCTGTGCTGTGTGCGATTCCCCCTGTGTGCTGTGTAAGTGTCCTGTGTGCATGTCCTGTGCTGTGTAAGTGTGTGTCCTGTGTGCATGTCCCCCTGTGCTGTATGCATGTCCCCCTGTGTGCATGTCCTGTGCTGTGTGCGATTCCCCCTGTGTGCTGTGTAAGTGTCCTGTGTGCATGTCCTGTGCTGTGTAAGTGTGTGTCCTGTGTGCATGTCCCCCTGTGCTGTATGCATGTCCCCCTGTGCTGTGTGCAAGTCCTCCTGTGTGCGTGTCCGTGTCCTCCTGTGTGCTGTGTAAGTGTCCTGTGTGCATGTCCTGTGTGCATGTCCCCCTGTGTGAGTGTCCCTCCTGTGCTGTGTGAGTGTCCCCCTGTGTGCATGTCCCCCTGTGCTGTGTAAGTGTCCTGTGTGCATGTCCTCCTGTGCTGTGTGCGTGTCCTCCCGTGTGCATGTCCTGTGCTGTGTAAGTGTCCTGTGTGCATGTCCTCCTGTGCTGTGTGCGTGTCCTCCCGTGTGCATGTCCTGTGCTGTGTGCGTGTCCTCCCGTGTGCATGTCCTGTGCTGTGTGCGATTCCCCCTGTGTGCTGTGTAAGTGTCCTGTGTGCATGTCCTGTGCTGTGTGCATGTCCTGTGCTGTGTGCATGTCCCCCTGTGTGCTGTGTAAAGCCCCGTACACATGAGCGGACTTTTCAACATCCAAAGTCCGTCAGACCGAGTCCGTCAGACTATCCGATCGTGTGTGGGCTGCAACGGACTTTAGCTTCGCAAAAGTCTGACGGACTTTAGAAATGAAGCATGCTTCAAATTTTCCCGAAGGAACTCCGCCGGACCCGGTCCCCTTCGAAAAATCCGCTCGTGTGTATGCTACTCCGACGGACTAAAACCGACGCGAGGGCAGCTATTGGCTACTGGCTATGAACTTCCTTATTCGAGTCGGGTCGTACGTCATCACGTTCGAATCCGTCGGAGTTTAGTGTGATTGTGTGTGGCCAAGTCCGTTCGGCCGAAAAGTCTGTCAGAACTCCGGCGGAACTCCAGCGGAACTCCGGCGGAACTCCTTTGGAAGTCTGTCGGACATAAGTCCTCTCGTGTGTACGGGGCTTAAGTGTCCTGTGTGCATGTCCCCCTGTGTGCTGTGTAAGTGTCCTGTGTGCATGTTCTGTGCTGTGTAAGTGTGTGTCCTGTGTGCGTGTCCCCCTGTGTGCGTGTCCCCCTGTGTGCGTGTCCTCCTGTGTGCGTGTCCTCCTGTGCTGTGTGCATGTCCCCCTGTGCTGTGTGCATGTCCCCCTGTGCTGTGTGCGTGTCCCCCTGTGTGCGTGTCCCCCTGTGTGCGTGTCCTCCTGTGTGCATGTCCTCCTGTGTGCGTGTCCTCCTGTGCTGTGTGCATGTCCCCCTGTGCTGTGTGCATGTGTCCCCCTGTGTGCATGTCCCCCTGTGCTGTGTGCATGTCCTGTGTACATGTCCCCCTGTGCTGTGTGCATGTGTCCCCCTGTGTGCATGTCCCTCCTGTGTGTGCATGTCCCCCTGTGCTGTGTGCATGTCCCCCTGTGCTGTGTGAATGTCCCCCTGTGCTGTGTGAATGTCCCCCTGTGCTGTGTGCATGTCCCCCTGTGCTGTGTGCATGTCCTCCTGTGCTGTGTGCATGTCCCCCTATGTGCATGTCCCCCTGTGCTGTGTGCATGTCCTGTGTGCATGTCCCTCTGTGTGCATGTCCCTCTGTGTGCATGTCCTCCTGTGCTGTGTAAGTGTGTGTCCTGTGTGCATGTCCCCCTGTGCTGTATGCATGTCCCCCTGTGCTGTGTGCAAGTCCTCCTGTGTGCGTGTCCGTGTCCTCCTGTGTGCTGTGTAAGTGTCCTGTGTGCATGTCCTGTGTGCATGTCCCCCTGTGTGAGTGTCCCTCCTGTGCTGTGTGAGTGTCCCCCTGTGTGCATGTCCCCCTGTGCTGTGTAAGTGTCCTGTGTGCATGTCCTCCTGTGCTGTGTGCGTGTCCTCCCGTGTGCATGTCCTGTGCTGTGTAAGTGTCCTGTGTGCATGTCCTCCTGTGCTGTGTGCGTGTCCTCCCGTGTGCATGTCCTGTGCTGTGTGCGTGTCCTCCCGTGTGCATGTCCTGTGCTGTGTGCGATTCCCCCTGTGTGCTGTGTAAGTGTCCTGTGTGCATGTCCTGTGCTGTGTGCATGTCCTGTGCTGTGTGCATGTCCCCCTGTGTGCTGTGTAAAGCCCCGTACACATGAGCGGACTTTTCAACATCCAAAGTCCGTCAGACCGAGTCCGTCAGACTATCCGATCGTGTGTGGGCTGCAACGGACTTTAGCTTCGCAAAAGTCTGACGGACTTTAGAAATGAAGCATGCTTCAAATTTTCCCGAAGGAACTCCGCCGGACCCGGTCCCCTTCGAAAAATCCGCTCGTGTGTATGCTACTCCGACGGACTAAAACCGACGCGAGGGCAGCTATTGGCTACTGGCTATGAACTTCCTTATTCGAGTCGGGTCGTACGTCATCACGTTCGAATCCGTCGGAGTTTAGTGTGATCGTGTGTGGCCAAGTCCGTTCGGCCGAAAAGTCTGTCAGAACTCCGGCGGAACTCCAGCGGAACTCCGGCGGAACTCCTTTGGAAGTCTGTCGGACATAAGTCCTCTCGTGTGTACGGGGCTTAAGTGTCCTGTGTGCATGTCCCCCTGTGTGCTGTGTAAGTGTCCTGTGTGCATGTTCTGTGCTGTGTAAGTGTGTGTCCTGTGTGCGTGTCCCCCTGTGTGCGTGTCCCCCTGTGTGCGTGTCCTCCTGTGTGCGTGTCCTCCTGTGCTGTGTGCATGTCCCCCTGTGCTGTGTGCATGTCCCCCTGTGCTGTGTGCGTGTCCCCCTGTGTGCGTGTCCCCCTGTGTGCGTGTCCTCCTGTGTGCATGTCCTCCTGTGTGCGTGTCCTCCTGTGCTGTGTGCATGTCCCCCTGTGCTGTGTGCATGTGTCCCCCTGTGTGCATGTCCCCCTGTGCTGTGTGCATGTCCTGTGTACATGTCCCCCTGTGCTGTGTGCATGTGTCCCCCTGTGTGCATGTCCCTCCTGTGTGTGCATGTCCCCCTGTGCTGTGTGCATGTCCCCCTGTGCTGTGTGAATGTCCCCCTGTGCTGTGTGAATGTCCCCCTGTGCTGTGTGCATGTCCCCCTGTGCTGTGTGCATGTCCTCCTGTGCTGTGTGCATGTCCCCCTATGTGCATGTCCCCCTGTGCTGTGTGCATGTCCTGTGTGCATGTCCCTCTGTGTGCATGTCCCTCTGTGTGCATGTCCTCCTGTGCTGTGTAAGTGTGTGTCCTGTGTGCGTGTCCCCCTGTGTGCGTGTCCCCCTGTCTGCATGTCCTCCTGTGTGCATGTCCTCCTGTGCTGTGTGCGTGTCCTCCTGTGTGCGTGTCCCTCCTGTGTGCGTGTCCGCCTGTGCTGTGTGCATGTGTCCCCCTGTGTGCATGTCCCCTGTGCTGTGTGCATGTGTCCCCCTGTGTGTATGTCCTCCTGTGCTGTGTGCATGTCCCCCTGTGCTGTGTGCATGTGTCCCCCTGTGTGTATGCCCCCCTGTGCTGTGTGCATGTCCCCCTGTGCTGTGTGCATGTCCTCCTGTGCTGTGTGCATGTCCCCCTATGTGCATGTCCCCCTGTGCTGTGTGCATGTCCTGTGTGCATGTCCCTCTGTGTGCATGTCCCTCTGTGTGCATGTCCTCCTGTGCTGTGTAAGTGTGTGTCCTGTGTGCGTGTCCCCCTGTGTGCGTGTCCCCCTGTCTGCATGTCCTCCTGTGTGCATGTCCTCCTGTGCTGTGTGCGTGTCCTCCTGTGTGCGTGTCCCTCCTGTGTGCGTGTCCGCCTGTGCTGTGTGCATGTGTCCCCCTGTGTGCATGTCCCCTGTGCTGTGTGCATGTGTCCCCCTGTGTGTATGTCCTCCTGTGCTGTGTGCATGTCCCCCTGTGCTGTGTGCATGTGTCCCCCTGTGTGTATGCCCCCCTGTGCTGTGTGCATGTCCCCCTGTGCTGTGTGCATGTCCTGTGTGCATGTCCCCCTGTGTGCTGTGTGCATGTCCTGTGTGCATGTCCCCCTGTGTGCTGTGTAAGTGTCCTGTGTGCATTCTCCCTCCAGTGTCCCCCCCCCCTCTGTGTGTGCGTTCTCCCTCTGGTGTCCCCCTGTGTGTATGTTCTCTCTCCAGTGTCTCCCTGTGCAGGTTTGGCTTGAGTGTGGAGACCAAGGGGGCCCCATGATCTTCTGTTGCCCGGGGGCCCCATGAGTTGTCAGTCCGCCCCTGCACACATGTGGTATCGCCGTACTCGGGAGTAATAGCAGAATGTGTTTTGGGGTGTAATTTGTGGTATGCATATGCTGTGTGTGAGAAATAACCTGATAATATGACAATTTTGTGGAAAAAAAAAAAAAGTTAAAAAAAAATCTTGATTTTGCAAAGAATTGTGGGAAAAAATGACAACTTCAAAAAACTCATCATGCCTCTTACTAAATACCTTAGAATGTCTTCTTTCCAAAAAGGGGTTATTTGGGGGGTATTTGTAATTTTCTAACATTTTGGGGTCTCAAGAATGGAAATAGGCCGTCAGTACTTCATGTGTGATCAATTTTCAGATATTGGCCCCACAGCTTGTGGACTCTATAACTTTCACAAAGACCAAATAATATCCACCAATTTGTACTTATTTTTACCAAAGATATGTAGTGGTATAAATTGTGGCCAAAATTTATGAAGAAAAAATTACTAATCTGCTAAATTTTATAACAGAAACAAAGAAAAATTCATTTTTTTACAGAATTTTCGATTTTTTTTCTTTTATAGCACAAAAAATAAAAAACGAGCAGTGATTAAATACCACCAGAAGAAAGCTCTATTTGTGTGAAAAAAAGGACAAAAATTTCATATAGGTCCAGTGTTGCATGACTGAGTAATTGTCATTCAAAATGTGAGAGCACCGAAAGCTGAAAATTGGTCTGGTTATTAAGGGTGTTTAAGTGCCCCGTGGTCAAGTGGTTAAAGATCTGCAGGTCTCTTCATCTCTGCCTTCGCCTTGGTCACATCACAAGAAACCATCTCCTGTGGTTCTGTTTAAAGACTGGCTTTGCTGACATCCCTTCTGGCTCCTTATCCTGCTTAATGTCCCTCTACTTGCATCCCTGACTTCTGGCCTGGCTGACTACCCAATCCGGTTACTGGACTCTGGCTTGGCTGACTACCCAATCCGGTTACTGGACTCTGGCTTGGCTGACTACCCAATTCGGTTACTGGACTCTGACTATGCTTACTCTATTTACCTTTTTATTTTTATTAATAAGCAAGTGTGATTTTACTGTACTTCTGTCTCGGTCTGGTTCATGGTTTCTGACACCGATCAGCTGCCTGGTCTGGCCTTTTTATATACCGACATCTTATATCAACCTTTATCGACCCCTTTACACCAGGGGAACCCTTGAAATAATTTTCATAGGAGTCAGTGGGAAGGGTGACTCCTTACATATATGATCATTGGAAAGAATGTCCTTCCTACACTGGTGGTCAGTGGAAAGTCCTTCCTACACTGGTGGTCAGTGGAATGAAAGTCCTTCCTACACTGGTGGTCAGTGGAAAGAAAGTCCTTCCTACACTGGTGGTCAGTGGAAAGAATGTCCTTCCTACACTGGTGGTCAGTGGAAAGAAAGTCCTTCCTACACTGGTGGTCAGTGGAAAGAAAGTCCTTCCTACACTGGTGGTCAGTGGAAAGAATGTCCTTCCTACACTGGTGGTCAGTGGAAAGAATGTCCTTCCTACACTGGTGGTCAGTGGAAAGAAAGTCCTTCCTACACTGGTGGTCAGTGGAAAGAATGTCCTTCCTACACTGGTGGTCAGTGGAAAGAAAGTCCTTCCTACACTGGTGGTCAGTGAAAAGAAAGTCCTTCCTACACTGCTGGTCAGTGGAAAGAATGTCCTTCCTACACTGGTGGTCAGTGGAAAGAATGTCCTTCCTACACTGGTGGTCAGTGGAAAGTCCTTCCTACACTGGTGGTCAGTGGAAAGAAAGTCCTTCCTACACTGGTGGTCAGTGGAAAGAATGTCCTTCCTACACTGGTGGTCAGTGGAAAGAAAGTCCTTCCTACACTGGTGGTCAGTGGAAAGAATGTCCTTCCTACACTGGTGGTCAGAGGAAAGAATGTCCTTCCTACACTGGTGGTCAGTGGAAAGAATGTCCTTCCTACACTGGTGGTCAGTGGAAAGAATGTCCTTCCTGCACTGGTGGTCAGTGTAAAGTCCTTCCTACACTGGTGGTCACTGGAAAGAATGTCCTTCCTACACTGGTGGTCAGTGGAAAGAAAGTCCTTCCTACACTGGTGGTCAGAATGCCACATTTACAGACCACCTTAAAGATCGTTGGCGTCATGCTGATGGCCGTGTGAAGTGGCACTGGACCCAAAACTATGCAAACACTATCAGATGGGAGGTCAACCAACCACAGCTCAAGAAAGTCCAGGCAACCTCTGGAGCAACCCTAGCTGAGAATAGCTGCTGTATATATTGTATATAGAACAATCAGGCCAAACGTGTGATGTTAGTACATGAAAAGAGAAAGTTACATTTGTGAAAGACGTTCTACTAATTTGATGTTAGTACAGCAGTGAACAGATGGTGGGGGTGGCACCAAATCCAAAGATGACATCAATGTGAAATGATACCGAAAGCAGAAACCATTTCAAGGGGAAGGACAGACAACCCGCTCTCTGGATTTGGTGCCCTCACCTTCTTCCTCTGACGGGAAATTCTGAGAATTAAAAGGGGAAATGAGTACACAGTGTTCCCAATAAATAAGAACGGTGTACCCCGACTCTACAAACACCCACCAATGGGATGATGTCAGTGAAGGCAGAGGCGGCTCTCTAATTAGGCACAAAAGGCGTTTGCCTAAGGCCTCGCGCTCCCAGGGGCCTCGCAGCCGCCTCATTTGCCTGATTTGTGCGTGGGAGGATGGGAGGGAATGTCCCCGGTCAGTGTCCCCAAGCTGGCAGGGTGAGTGGGCCGGACTGGTAAAGGATCGCCGTGGAGGTGGAGCTGGCAGCCGCTGCTGAACCCGCCAGCCAGGAGGTAGGGGCGGACTTGGCCGGTGGGGGGGGCAGGGAGGCCTCGTTAGAACGATACCGCGGCAGACAGCCGTGACACCCGCCGGCCGTTTCTGTGCGCATTACCGGAATGTGCAGATGGCTGAGATTGGGGGAGAGGGGGAGGGGCACATTTTCTTAGAGGGGGGATCCCCGCAATTTCTGGGTTATGGGGGGTATCACTGTTGCTATGGAGATAAAGGGTCTCACTGTGTAATTGGGGTCTCCCTGTTGCTATGGAGATAAAGGGTCTCACTTAGGGTTGCCACCTGTCCGGGATTCACCTGGAAAAGTTTGGGTTTGGATTCATGTGTTCGGGTTTCAGACCACCTGCAACCCGGACACATTATTCAGACCAGACTATGGCTTCCCAGCAGGGTTGCTGGCTGCAGTTGTGTAAGCCAAGAGTGTCTGTTATACTCTCTTTTTCATATTGCCCAAAGCCAACACTAACAATTAGCCCTCCCCCCACCCAGACAGGAAAGGAGAGAGGGCTTGATCTGCTCCTCTTCCTCCTAACCCTGTCTGTCTACACTTCAATCCCTGGTGCTGTGCCTCACAAAAGGAAATTGGGGGCCAGAAATTCGAAGTCCAGCAGCCTCAGATACATCTGGATGAGAGGTGCTGACTGCCAAGGGGTGAGTGAGCTCACCATCCATCCCTGTCTGTGACTGAAGTCTCCCTCCTTCTCTCTCCTGCCTCTGAGTGAGTACACCAAGGTAAATCAGGGTTCTCAGAGCACCCCTTACATCAGATTTCCCCTTTACATCAGAGTTCCGAGAGCATCCCTTATGTCAGAGTCCCCAGAGTTCTCCCTTATATCAGAGTCTGCAGAGTCCCCTCTTACAGTGAAAGAGAACTCTGCAAGTTCAGATGTAAAAGGGGAACTCTGTGGACTCTGATGTAAAGAGGGACTCTTCTTATTAACTTCATATGATTAGAAATGTTATTTAATTGCAAAATATATGAATAGTTTACACAATAAACTAAAACTTTTCTGTGTGCCGCTAAATTGTTCGGGTTTGACTTGAAGAAAAGGTGGCGACCCTACCCCCCCCTCCTCCTGTGTAATTGGGGTCTCCCTGTTACTATGGAGATAAAGGGTCTCACTGTGTAATTGGGGTCTCCACAGGGGGCCGTACAAGCCCAGAGGACCCCCTCCACCAACAAATCTGTCCAGGGGATTGGCAAGAAAGCTGCAGGTATCGGCAACGGAGAAGAGGAGTCTGCAGAGCCAATCCAACAGGTAGGCCGTGTGATAATGATCAGTCCCCCAAGGAGCTTACAATCTAATCTCCCTAACCCCCATTTATACACATACTGCATTATTAGAGGGGGGAGGGGATACCTATTTTCATAGTCTGTATTATTAGAGGGGGGAGGGGATGCGGTTCCTCTGCCCCGGACTCTCCCCTATGAAGTCACCAATCACCCCCTGACAGATCTACCCCTACAGAGACAGAGACGCCCCTCCCAGTGGGAGTGTCTGGGGTGTATTATAGAATTGATCGCTGTAGATGGTGAATGATTCTAATCAACCACAGGCCCCACCCCTCTTCTCTCTCCTCCAATAGACATCTCACACCCCAGTGCAATCAAATGGAAGGGCACCGCCTTCAATGGTATTACATGACTCCTCCCACCCTCCCCTGACTCCTCCCACCATCCACTGACTCCTCCCGCCATCCACTGACTCCTCCCACCCTCCTGTGACTCCTCCCACAATCACGTGGCTCCTCCCACCACCCACGGACTCCTCCCGCCCTCATGTGACTCCTCCCACCATCCTGTGACTCCACCCACCATCATGTGACTCCACCCACCATCCCGTGACTCCTCCCACCATCGTGCGACTGCTCCCACCATCCAGTGGCTCCTCCCACCATTGTGCGACTCCCCCTCATCATCCCGTGGCTCCTCCCACCATCGTGTGACTGCTGTGACTCCTCCCGCCCCCTGACTCCTCCCACCATCCAGTGACTCCTCCCCTCATCATCCATCAGCTCCTCCCACCATCCCGTGACCCCTCCTCTCATCATCCAGTGGCTCCTCCCACCATCCAGTGGCTCCTCCCACCATCCCGTGACTCCTCCCACAATCCTGTGACTCCTCCCCCTCATCATCCTGTGGCTCCCCCATCGTGTGACTCCCCCCACCATCTCTTGTCTCCTCCCACTGTGTTACTCCTCCCACCATCCACTGACTTCTCCCACCATCCGTGGCTCCTCCCACCATCCTGCGACTCCTCCCACCATCAATTAACGCCTCCCCTCATCATCCAGTGGCTCCTCCCACCATCCCATGACCCCTCCCCTCATCATCCAGTGGCTCCTCCCACCATCATGTGACTCCTCCCACCATCCTGTGGCTCCACCCACCATTGTGTGACTCCTCCCACCATCCCATGATTCCTCCCCTCATCATCCTCTGGCTCCTCCCACCATCGTGTGACTCCCCCCACCATCTCTTGTCTCCTCCCACTGTGTTACTCCTCCCATCATAAAGTGACTCCTCCCACCACCCAGTGACTCCTCCCACCATCCACGGACTCCTCCCACCATCCGTGGCCCCCTCCCACCATCCAGTGACTATCGCGGGACTCCTCCTACCATTGTGTGACTCCTCCCACCCTCCTGTGACTCCTCCCGCCATCCAGTGAATCCTCCCACTGTGTGACTCCTCCCACCATCCCGTGACTCCTCCCACCATTGTGCAACTCCTCCCACCATCCAGTGACTCCTCTCACCATTGTGTGACTGCTGTGACTCCTCCCGTTACCCCGTGACTCCTCCCACCATCACGTGACTCCTCCCACCATCCAGTGACTCCTCCCCTCGTCATCCAGTGGCTCCTCCCACCACCCAGTGGCTCCTCCCACCATCCCGTGGCTCCTCCCACATCCCAAAACTCACCCCACCATCCCGTGGCTCCTCCCACGATCAAGTGACTCCACCCACCATCTCCTGTCTCCTCCCTCTATCGCGTGACTCCCCCGCCATGGTGTGACTCCTCCCCTCATCACCCCGTGGCTCCTCCCACCATCGTGTGACTCCTCCCTCCATCGCCCGTTGGCTCCTCCCACCATTGTGTGGCTCCACCCACCATCCCGTAACTCCTCCCACCATTATGTGACTCCTCCCCCCATCATCCTGTGGCTCCTCCCACCATCATGTGGCTCCTCCCACCACCCCGTGACTCCTCCCACCTTCGGTGGCTCCTCCCACCATCGTGTGACTATCGTGGGACTCCTCCCACCATCCCGTGGCTTCTCCCACCATCAAGTGACTCCACCCACCATCTCCTGTCTCCTCCCTCTATCGCGTGACTCCCCCGCCATGGTGTGACTCCTCCCCTCATCATCCCGTGGCTTCTCCCACCATCGTGTGGCTCCTCCCACCATCCCGTGACTCCTCCCACCATCCCCTGACTCCTCCCACCATCATCCAGTGGCTCCTCTCACTATCATGTGACTACTCCCACCATCCCGTGACTCCTCCCACCATCACTGACTCCACCCACTATCTCCTGTCTCCACCCTCTATCGCGTGACTCCTCCCTACATCCCGTGGCTCCTCCCACCACCGTGTTACTCCTCCCTCCATCGCCCGTTGGCTCCTCCCACCATCCCGTGACTCCTCCCACCACCCCTTGACTCCTCCCACCATCCCGTGACTCCTCCCCTCATCATCCAGTGGTTCCTCCCACCATCATGTGACTCCTCCCACCATCTCGTGACTCCTCCCACCATCTCGTGACTCCTCCCACCATCGTGTGACTCCTCCCACCATCGCGTGGCTCCTCCCACCATCCCGTGACTCCTCCCTTCATCCCGTGGCTCCTCCCACCATCCAGTGGCTCCTCCCACCATCGTGTGACTCCTCCATCCATCGTCCCGTTGGCTCCTCCCACCATTGTGTGACTCCACCCACCATCCACTGACTCCTCCCACCCTCCTATGACTCCTCCCACCATCTCCTGTCTCCTCCCACTGTGTGACTCCTGCCACCACCGCGTGTCTCCTCCCACATCCCGTGACCCCTCCCCTCATCATCCAGCGGCTCCTCCCACCATCCAGTGGCTCCTCCCACCATCCAGTGGCTCCTCCCACCATCCCGTGACTCCTCCCCTCATCATCCAGTGGCTCCTCCCACCATCCCATGACTCCTCCCACCATCACTGACTCCACCCACCATCTCCTGTCTCCACCCTCTATCGCGTGACTCCCCCGCCGCCATGTTGTGACTCCTCCCACCATCGTGTGACTCCTCCCTCCATCGTCCCGTTGGCTCCTCCCACCATTGTGTGACTCCACCCACCATCCACTGACTCCTCCCACCCTCCTATGACTCCTCCCACCATCTCCTGTCTCCTCCCACTGTGTGACTCCTGCCACCACCGCGTGTCTCCTCCCACATCCCGTGACCCCTCCCCTCATCATCCCGTGGCTCCTCCCACCATCCCGTGACTCCTCCCACCATCCCGTGGCTCCTCCCACCATCTCCTGTCTCCACCCTCTATCGCGTGACTCCCCCGCCGCCATGTTGTGACTCCTCCCACCATCGTGTGACTCCTCCCTCCATAGCCCCGTTGGCTCCTCCCACCATTGTGTGGCTCCACCCACCATCGTGTGACTCCTCCCACCATCCCGTGACTCCTCCCACCATCTCATGACTCCTCCCCTCATCATCCTGTGGCTCCTCCCACCATCGTGTGGCTCCACCCACCATAATGTGACTCCTCCCACCATCCCGTGGCTCCTCCCACCATCCCGTGACTCCTCCCACCATCCGTGGCTCCTCCCACCATCGTGTGACCCCTCCCACCATCCAGTGACTATCGTGAGACTCCTCCCACCATTGTGTGACTCCTCCCACCCTCCTGGACTCCTCCCACCATCCAGTGACTCCTCCCACCATCTCCTGTCTCCTCCCACCATCATGTGACCCCTCCCACCATCCAGTGACTATCGCGGGACTCCTCCCACCATCACGTGGTTCCTCCCACCATCCACTGACTCCTCCCACCATCGCATGACTCCTCCCACCATCCGGTGACTCCTCCCACCATCCAGTGGCTCCTCCCACCATCCCGTAACTCACCCCAACATTCCGTGGCTCCTCCCACCATCTCTGACTCCACCCTCTATCGTGTGACTCCCCCCGCCACCATGGTGTGACTCCTCCCACCACCCCGTGGCTCCTCCCACCATTGCGTGGCTCCTCCCACATTCTGTGGCTCCACCCACCATCGTGTGACTCCTCCCACCATCCCGTGACTCCTCCCACCATCCCATGGCTCCTCCCCTCATCATCATGTGGCTCCTCCCACCATTATGTGACTCCTCCCACTATCACATGACTCCTCCCTCATCATCAAGTGGCCCCTCCCACCATCACGCGACTCCTCCCACCATCTCTTGACTCCTCCCCTCATCACCCAGTGGCTCCTCCCACCATTATGTGACTCCTCCCACCATCCCGCGACTCCTCCCATCATCCCGTGACTCCTCCCCTCATCATCCCGTGTCTCCTCCCACCATCCCGTGGCTCCTCCCACCATCGCCCTGTTGGCTCCTCCCACCATTGTGTGGCTTCACCCACCATCCCGTGGCTCCTCCCACCATCCAGTGACTATCGCGGGACTCCTCCCACCATCCCATGACTCCTCCCCTCAACATCCTGTGGCCCCTCCCACCATTGTGTGGCTCCACCCACCATCGTGTAACTCCTCCCACCACCATGTGACTCCTCCCACCATCCCGCGACTCCTCCCACCATGCAGGGACTCCTCCCACCATCCCGTGACTCCTCCCACCATCCCGTAGCTCCTCCCACCATCCCGTAACTCACCCTAACATTCCGTGGCTCCTCCCACCATCTTTGACTCCACCCTCTATCGTGTGACTCCCCCCGCCGCCATGGTGTGACTCCTCCCACTACCCCGTGGCTCCTCCCACCATTGTGTGACTCCTCCCTCCATCGTCCCGTTGACTCCTCCCACTATCCCATGACTCCTCCCCTCATCATCCAGTGGCTCCTCCCACCATCACGTGACTCTTCCCCTCATCATCCAGTGGCTCCTCCCACCATTATGTGACTCCTCCCACCATCCCGCGACTCCTCCCATCATTCCGTGACTCTTACCCTCATCATCCAGTGGCTCCTCCCACCATTATGTGACTCCTCCCACCATCCCGCGACTCCTCCCATCATTCCGTGACTCCTCCCCTCATCATCCTGTGACTCCTCCCACCATCCCGCGACTCCTCCCACCCTGGTACGACTCCCCTGTATTACTATACATATAATATTACCGTCACTCTGCCCCTTGTGGTTGGATCTGGTATGTCACTATGGTCCTGCAATTCTCTGACACATTTTAAAGTGACCAATAAGAAAGGGGGGTGGAGCCTAGAAAGAAAATCCCACCAGTAATAGTAGAGAACACACAGTCCCCATCATGTCCCTTCACTGCATAGAGATTATTATTCCGCCTCATTATATCCACAATGTATTCTCCACAAGTCCCTCCGTCTGTGGTCCGATGGAGGAATATACCCCCCTCACTTGCCCCTGAGGTGGGCTATTCAATATGTGTAAGGAGGCTTGTGATTGGTTGTGTGTCGGCATCAAACTGTACAAGGTCTCACGTCTCCTCCAATAGATGAAGCCGTCACCAGATTGTGTCACTCCGAGCCGTAGGCCTCAATATTCCATAATAAGGGAAAGTCCCCACATGAAACGTCATTTATTGTAAACATGAACATTTATTCCCCATCATGGCGTCTGACACAACGCCGGCACATCATCTGCAAGCACCTTCCCTTCCCCCTCTCTCTCCTCCGAGGCACCTCAGAGTCGGTGTCCCTTATTATGTCCCCAATATTCACTTTCCATCACCGAGTATATTCAAGGTGCCCCCATTAGTGTATTGGTCTCTCACAATGCCCCTTTCTATAGCTCTGCCCAGCCAGGGCACTCTCCCCGAGGGCACTCTCCCCGAGGGCACTCTCCCTGAGGGCGCACTCCCCGAGGGCACGCTCCCCGAGGGCACACTCCCCGAGGGCACTCTCCCCGAGGGAACCCCCCCGAGGGCACGCTCCCCGAGGGCACACTCCCCGAGGGCACTCTCCCAGAGGGAACACTCCCCGAGGGCACGCTCCCAGAGGGCACTCTCCCCGAGGGCACGCTCCCCGAGGGCACTCTCCCCGAGGGAACACTCCCCGAGGGCACTCTCCCCGAGGGCACTCTCCCCGAGGGCACACTCCCCGAGGGAACCCCCCCGAGGGCACTCTCCCCGAGGGAACGCTCCCCGAGGGCACTCTCCCCGAGGGCACGCTCCCCGAGGGAGCGCTCCCCGAGGGCACGCTCCCCGAGGGCACGCTCCCCGAGGGCACTCTCCCCGAGGGCACACTCCCCGAGGGCACTCTCCCCGAGGGCGCACTCCCCGAGGGAACCCCCCCCGAGGGCACGCTCCCCGAGGGCACACTCCCCGAGGGCACTCTCCCTGAGGGCGCACTCCCCGAGGGCACTCTCCCCGAGGGCACGCTCCCCGAGGGCACTCTCCCCGAGGGCACTCTCCCTGAGGGCGCACTCCCCGAGGGCGCACTCCCCGAGGGCGCACTCCCCGAGGGCGCTCTCCCCGAGGGAACCCCCCCCGAGGGCACTCTCCCCGAGGGAACACTCCCTGAGGGCGCACTCCCCGAGGGCACTCTCCCCGAGGGCACACTCCCCGAGGGCACTCTCCCCGAGGGAACCCCCCCCGAGGGCACTCTCCCCGAGGGAACACTCCCCGAGGGCACTCTCCCCGAGGGCACACTCCCCGAGGGCACACTCCCCGAGGGCACTCTCCCCGAGGGCACACTCCCCGAGGGCACTCTCCCCGAGGGCACACTCCCCGAGGGAACCCCCCGAGGGCGCACTCCCCGAGGGAACACTCCCCGAGGGCACTCTCCCCGAGGGCACTCTCCCCGAGGGCACACTCCCCGAGAGCACTCTCCCTGAGGGCGCACTCCCCGAGGGCACTCTCCCCGAGGGCACACTCCCCGAGGGCACTCTCCCTGAGGGCGCACTCCCCGAGGGCACGCTCCCCGAGGGCACACTCCCCGAGGGCACTCTCCCCGAGGGAACCCCCCCGAGGGCACTCTCCCCGAGGGCACTCTCCCCGAGGGCACTCTCCCTGAGGGCGCACTCCCCGAGGGCACGCTCCCCGAGGGCACACTCCCCGAGGGCACTCTCCCCGAGGGAACCCCCCCGAGGGCACTCTCCCCGAGGGCGCGCTCCCCGAGGGCGCTCTCCCCGAGGGCACGCTCCCCGAGGGCACACTCCCCGAGGGCACTCTCCCCGAGGGAACCCCCCCGAGGGCACTCTCCCCGAGGGCACTCTCCCCGAGGGCACTCTCCCCGAGGGCACACTCCCCGAGGGAACCCCCCCGAGGGCACTCTCCCCGAGGGAACGCTCCCCAAGGGCACTCTCCCCGAGGGCACGCTCCCCGAGGGAACGCTCCCCGAGGGCACGCTCCCCGAGGGCACACTCCCCGAGGGCACTCTCCCCGAGGGCACACTCCCCGAGGGCACTCTCCCCGAGGGCGCACTCCCCGAGGGAACCCCCCTCGAGGGCACGCTCCCCGAGGGCACACTCCCCGAGGGCACTCTCCCTGAGGGCGCACTCCCCGAGGGCACTCTCCCCGAGGGCACGCTCCCCGAGGGCACTCTCCCCGAGGGCACTCTCCCTGAGGGCGCACTCCCCGAGGGCGCACTCCCCGAGGGCGCACTCCCCGAGGGCGCTCTCCCCGAGGGAACCCCCCCCGAGGGCACTCTCCCCGAGGGAACACTCCCTGAGGGCGCACTCCCCGAGGGCACTCTCCCCGAGGGCACACTCCCCGAGGGCACTCTCCCCGAGGGAACCCCCCCCGAGGGCACTCTCCCCGAGGGCACACTCCCCGAGGGCACACTCCCCGAGGGCACTCTCCCCGAGGGCACACTCCCCGAGGGCACTCTCCCCGAGGGCACACTCCCCGAGGGAACCCCCCGAGGGCGCACTCCCCGAGGGAACACTCCCCGAGGGCACTCTCCCCGAGGGCACTCTCCCCGAGGGCACACTCCCCGAGAGCACTCTCCCTGAGGGCGCACTCCCCGAGGGCACTCTCCCCGAGGGCACACTCCCCGAGGGCACTCTCCCTGAGGGCGCACTCCCCGAGGGCACGCTCCCCGAGGGCACACTCCCCGAGGGCACTCTCCCCGAGGGAACCCCCCCGAGGGCACTCTCCCCGAGGGCACTCTCCCCGAGGGCGCACTCCCCGAGGGCACGCTCCCCGAGGGCACACTCCCCGAGGGCACTCTCCCCGAGGGAACCCCCCCGAGGGCACTCTCCCCGAGGGCGCGCTCCCCGAGGGCGCTCTCCCCGAGGGCACGCTCCCCGAGGGCACACTCCCCGAGGGCACTCTCCCCGAGGGAACCCCCCCGAGGGCACTCTCCCCGGGGGAACACTCCCCGAGGGCACTCTCCCCGAGGGCACTCTCCCCGAGGGCACACTCCCCGAGGGCACGCTCCCCGAGGGCACTCTCCCTGAGGGAACCCCCCCGAGGGCACTCTCCCCGGGGGAACACTCCCCGAGGGCACTCTCCCCGAGGGCGCGCTCCCCGAGGGCGCACTCCCCGAGGGCACGCTCCCCGAGGGCACTCTCCCTGAGGGAACCCCCCCGAGGGCACTCTCCCCGGGGGAACACTCCCCGAGGGCACTCTCCCCGGGGGAACACTCCCCGAGGGCACTCTCCCCGAGGGCACTCTCCCTGAGGGCGCACTCCCCGAGGGCACGCTCCCCGAGGGCACTCTCCCCGAGGGAACCCCCCCGAGGGCACTCTCCCCGGGGGAACACTCCCCGAGGGCACTCTCCCCGAGGGCACTCTCCCTGAGGGCGCACTCCCCGAGGGCACGCTCCCCGAGGGCACACTCCCCGAGGGCACTCTCCCCGAGGGAACCCCCCCGAGGGCACTCTCCCCGAGGGCACACTCCCCGAGGGCACTCTCCCCGAGGGAACCCCCCCCGAGGGCACTCTCCCCGAGGGAACACTCCCCGAGGGCACTCTCCCCGAGGGCACGCTCCCCGAGGGCACTCTCCCCGAGGGCACTCTCCCCGAGGGCGCACTCCCCGAGGGCACGCTCCCCGAGGGCGCACTCCCCGAGGGCACTCTCCCCGAGGGAACCCCCCCGAGGGCACGCTCCCCGAGGGCACTCTCCCCGAGGGCACTCTCCCTGAGGGCACACTCCCCGAGGGCACTCTCCCCGAGGGCACACTCCCCGAGGGAACCCCCCCGAGGGCACTCTCCCCGAGGGAACACTCCCCGAGGGAACCCCCCCCGAGGGCACTCTCCCCGAGGGAACACTCCCCGAGGGCACTCTCCCCGAGGGAACACTCCCCGAGGGCACTCTCCCCGAGGGAACGCTCCCCGAGGGCACGCTCCCCGAGGGCACTCTCCCCGAGGGCACTCTCCCCGAGGGAACCCCCCCGAGGGCACTCTCCCCGAGGGAACGCTCCCCGAGGGCACGCTCCCCGAGGGCACTCTCCCCGAGGGAACCCCCCCGAGGGCACTCTCCCCGAGGGAACGCTCCCCGAGGGCGCTCTCCCCGAGGGCGCGCTCCCCGAGGGCTCGCTCCCCGAGGGCGCGCTCCCCGAGGGCGCTCTCCCCGAGGGAACACTCCCCGAGGGCACTCTCCCCGAGGGCACACTCCGAGTTAGAATAAAAAAGAGCCGAGCGGCCCTCTAAAATTCTCAACCCTATGTCCACTTGGATAGTGGGGCTACCACCTCCACTCACGGCGCAGGCGCCGTTCAGCTTCGGAGTTTTTCCGAAGCTTCGTCTGCTCCGTACTGCGCATTACGGAGCGGACAGCATTTGATAGGCGGACTCTATTAGGCAGAACACCGGCCGCGGCTGATTCATTCATGAATGTTTATCAACCACAAACCGCTCTGGAGGCCAATTAACATTTCTCAAGGTAAAGACGGGAGAAGTGAGCGCGGGGGCGGAAAAAGAGCGGCCAAGACGTCTGATATCATTATATCCGTCTCCTTCTCATCAATAAACTGCTCACAGGAACGCTGATTCCGTGCTAATGAGGCGACTGCCTGTGACCGCACAATTACCGCCCACAACTAGAAACCTATTATCTCCCGAGATCTGCCAGACAACCTCCGACCCGAGACCCCTCCCCCTCCCAGAAGAATCCCCCAAAGTCACATGTCACCCACATGTAGCGTGTCACATGTCACCCACATGTAGCGTGTCACATGTCACCCACATGTAGCGTGTCACATGAAGGACTTATATCCCATCCAGTCCTCATAGTCCCTGCAACACATGCTGGACGGTTATAATGAGGCCGGTCCCTCCGTCCTTCCCCCACCGTTATCCCTCCGTCCTTCCTCCTCCGTTATCCCTCCGTCCTTCCCCCACCATTATCCCTCCGTACTTCCTCCACCGTTATCCCTCCATCCTTCCTCCTCCGTTATCCCTCCGTACTTCCTCCACCGTTATCCCTCCGTACTTCCTCCACCGTTATCCCTCCGTCCTTCCCCCTCCATTATCCCTCCGTCCTTCCCTCTCCGTTATCCCTCCGTCCTTCCCCCTCCGTTATCCCTCCGTCCTTCCCTCTACGTTATCCCTCCGTCCTTCCTCCTCCATTATCCCTCCATCCTTCCCTCTCCATTATCCCTCCGTCCTTCCCTCTCCATTATCCCTCCGTCCTTCCCCCTCCATTATCCCTCCGTCCTTCCCTCTCCGTTATCCCTCCGTCCTTCCCCCTCCATTATCCCTCCGTGCTTCCCTCTAAGTTATCCCTCCGTCCTTCCCCCTCCATTATCCCTCCGTCCTTCCCCCTCCATTATCCCTCCGTCCTTCCCCCTCCATTATCCCTCCGTACTTCCTCCACCGTTATCCCTCCGTCCTTCCCCCTCCATTATCCCTCCGTCCTTCCCCCTCCATTATCCCTCCGTCCTTCCCCCTCCATTATCCCTCCGTACTTCCTCCACCGTTATCCCTCCGTCCTTCCCCCTCCATTATCCCTCCATCCTTCCCCCTCCATTATCCCTCCGTCCTTCCCCCTCCATTATCCATCCATCCTTCCCCCTCCATTATCCCTCCGTCCTTCCCCCTCCATTATCCCTCCGTACTTCCTCCACCGTTATCCCTCCGTCCTTCCCCCTCCATTATCCCTCCGCACTTCCTCCACCGTTATCCCTCCGTCCTTCCTCCACCGTTATCCCTCCGTCCTTCCCCCACCGTTATCCCTCCGTCCTTCCTCCTCCGTTATCCCTCCGTCCTTCCTCCACCGTTATCCCTCCGTCCTTCCTCCACCGTTATCCCTCCGTCCTTCCCCCACCGTTATCCCTCTGTCCTTCCTCCTCCGTTATCCCTCCGTCCTTCCTCCACCGTTATCCCTCCGTCCTTCCTCCACCGTTATCCCTCCGTCCTTCCCCCACCGTTATCCCTCCGTCCTTCCTCCACCGTTATCCCTCCGTCCTTCCCCCACCGTTATCCCTCCGTCCTTCCTCCACCGTTATCCCTCCGTCCTTCCCCCACCGTTATCCCTCCGTCCTTCCTCCACCGTTATCCCTCCGTCCTTCCCCCACCGTTATTCCTCCGTCCTTCCTCCACCGTTATCCCTCCGTCCTTCCTCCACCGTTATCCCTCTGTCCTTCCTCCACCGTTATCCCTCCGTCCTTCCTCCACCGTTATTCCTCCGTCCTTCCTCCACCGTTATCCCTCCGTCCTTCCCCCACCTTTATCCCTCCTTCCTTCCTCCACCGTTATCCCTCCGTCCTTCCTCCACCGTTATCCCTCCTTCCTTTCCCCTCCATTATCCCTCTGTCCTTCCTCCACCGTTATCCCTCCGTCCTTCCCCCACCGTTATCCCTCCGTCCTTCCTCCACCGTTATCCCTCCGTCCTTCCTCCACCGTTATCCCTCCATCCTTCCCCCACCGTTATCCCTCCTTCCTTCCTCCACCGTTATCCCTCCGTCCTTCCTCCACCGTTATCCCTCCTTCCTTTCCCCTCCATTATCCCTCTGTCCTTCCTCCACCGTTATCCCTCCGTCCTTCCCCCACCGTTATCCCTCCGTCCTTCCTCCACCGTTATCCCTCCGTCCTTCCTCCACCGTTATCCCTCCGTCCTTCCCCCACCGTTATCCCTCCGTCCTTCCTCCACCGTTATCCCTCCGTCCTTCCTCCACCGTTATCCCTCCGTCCTTCCTCCACCGTTATCCCTCCGTCCTTCCCCCACCGTTATCCCTCCGTCCTTCCTCCACCGTTATCCCTCCGTCCTTCCCCCACCGTTATCCCTCCGTCCTTCCTCCACCGTTATC
Source organism: Lithobates pipiens (assembly GCF_037356315.1). Lineage (NCBI taxonomy): Eukaryota > Metazoa > Chordata > Amphibia > Anura > Ranidae > Lithobates > Lithobates pipiens. The sequence continues at coordinate 956,163 of NW_027507913.1, forward strand.
CCTCCGTCCTTCCCCCACCGTTATTCCTCCGTCCTTCCTCCACCGTTATCCCTCCGTCCTTCCTCCACCGTTATCCCTCTGTCCTTCCTCCACCGTTATCCCTCCATCCTTCCCCCACCGTTATCCCTCCGTCCTTCCTCCACCGTTATCCCTCCGTCCTTCCCCCACCGTTATCCCTCCGTCCTTCCTCCACCGTTATCCCTCCGTCCTTCCCCCACCGTTATTCCTCCGTCCTTCCTCCACCGTTATCCCTCCGTCCTTCCTCCACCGTTATCCCTCTGTCCTTCCTCCACCGTTATCCCTCCGTCCTTCCTCCACCATTATTCCTCCGTCCTTCCTCCACCGTTATCCCTCCGTCCTTCCCCCACCGTTATCCCTCCTTCCTTCCTCCACCGTTATCCCTCCGTCCTTCCTCCACCGTTATCCCTCCTTCCTTTCCCCTCCATTATCCCTCTGTCCTTCCTCCACCGTTATCCCTCCGTCCTTCCTCCACCGTTATCCCTCCGTCCTTCCCCCACCGTTATCCCTCCGTCCTTCCTCCACCGTTATCCCTCCGTCCTTCCTCCACCGTTATCCCTCCGTCCTTCCCACACCGTTATCCCTCCGTCCTTCCTCCGCCGTTATCCCTCCGTCCTTCCCCCACCGTTATCCCTCCGTCCTTCCTCCACCGTTATCCCTCCGTCCTTCCCCCACCGTTATCCCTCCGTCCTTCCTCCACCGTTATCCCTCCGTCCTTCCCCCACCGTTATTCCTCCGTCCTTCCTCCACCGTTATCCCTCCGTCCTTCCTCCACCGTTATCCCTCTGTCCTTCCTCCACCGTTATCCCTCCGTCCTTCCTCCACCGTTATTCCTCCGTCCTTCCTCCACCGTTATTCCTCCGTCCTTCCTCCACCGTTATCCCTCCGTCCTTCCCCCACCGTTATCCCTCCTTCCTTCCTCCACCGTTATCCCTCCGTCCTTCCTCCACCGTTATCCCTCCGTCCTTCCCCCTCCATTATCCCTCCGTCCTTCCTCCACCGTTATCCCTCCGTCCATCCCCCACCGTTATCCCTCCTTCCTTTCCCCTCCATTATCCCTCTGTCCTTCCCCCTCCATTATCCCTCCGTCCTTCCTCCACCGTTATCCCTCCGTCCTTCCCGCACCGTTATCCCTCCTTCCTTTCCCCTCCATTATCCCTCTGTCCTTCCCCCTCCATTATCCCTCCGTCCTTCCCCCTCCATTATCCCTCCGTCCTTCCTCCTCCGTTATCCCTCCGTCCTTCCTCCACCGTTACCCCTCCGTCCTTCCTCCACCGTTATCCCTCCGTCCTTCCTCCACCGTTATCCCTCCGTCCTTCCCCCTCCATTATCCCTCCGTCCTTCCCCCTCCATTATCCCTCCGTCCTTCCCCCACCGTTATCCCTCCGTCCTTCCTCCACCGTTATCCCTCCGTCCTTCCCCCACCGTTATCCCTCCGTCCTTCCTCCACCGTTATCCCTCCGTCCTTCCCCCTCCATTATCCCTCCGTCCTTCCCCCTCCATTATCCCTCCATACTTCCTCCACCGTTATCCCTCCGTCCTTCCCCCTCCATTATCCCTCCGTCCTTCCCCCTCCATTATCCCTCCGTCCTTCCCCCTCCATTATCCCTCCGTACTTCCTCCACCGTTATCCCTCCGTCCTTCCCCCTCCATTATCCCTCCATCCTTCCCCCTCCATTATCCCTCTGTCCTTCCCCCTCCATTATCCATCTATCCTTCCCCCTCCATTATCCCTCCGTCCTTCCCCCTCCATTATCCCTCCGTACTTCCTCCACCGTTATCCCTCCGTCCTTCCCCCTCCATTATCCCTCCGTACTTCCTCCACCGTTATCCCTCCGTCCTTCCTCCACCGTTATCCCTCTGTCCTTCCTCCACCATTATCCCTCCATCCTTCCTCCTCCGTTATCCCTCCGTACTTCCTCCACCGTTATCCCTCCGTCCTTCCCCCTCCATTATCCCTCCGTCCTTCCCTCTCCGTTATCCCTCCGTCCTTCCCCCTCCATTATCCCTCCGTCCTTCCCTCTACGTTATCCCTCCGTCCTTCCCCCTCCATTATCCCTCCGTCCTTCCCCCTCCATTATCCCTCCGTCCTTCCCCCTCCATTATCCCTCCGTACTTCCTCCACCGTTATCCCTCCGTCCTTCCCCCTCCATTATCCCTCCGTCCTTCCCCCTCCATTATCCCTCCGTCCTTCCCCCTCCATTATCCCTCCGTACTTCCTCCACCGTTATCCCTCCGTCCTTCCCCCTCCATTATCCCTCCGTACTTCCTCCACCGTTATCTCTCCGTCCTTCCTCCACCATTATCCCTCCTTCCTTCCTCCACCATTATCCCTCCATCCTTCCTCCTCCGTTATCCCTCCGTACTTCCTCCACCGTTATCCCTCCGTCCTTCCCCCTCCATTATCTCTCCGTCCTTCCCTCTCCGTTATCCCTCCATCCTTCCCCCTCCATTATCCCTCCGTCCTTCCCTCTCCGTTATCCCTCCGTCCTTCCCCCTCCATTATCCCTCCGTCCTTCCCCCTCCATTATCCCTCCGTCCTTCCCCCTCCATTATCCCTCCGTACTTCCTCCACCGTTATCCCTCCGTCCTTCCCCCTCCATTATCCCTCCGTCCTTCCCCCTCCATTATCCATCCATCCTTCCCCCTCCATTATCCCTCCGTCCTTCCCCCTCCATTATCCCTCCGTACTTCCTCCACCGTTATCCCTCCGTCCTTCCCCCTCCATTATCCCTCCGTCCTTCCCCCTCCATTATCCATCCATCCTTCCCCCTCCATTATCCCTCCGTCCTTCCCCCTCCATTATCCCTCCGTACTTCCTCCACCGCTATCCCTCCGTCCTCCCCCCTCCATTATCCCTCCATCCTTCCCCCTCCATTATCCCTCCGTCCTTCCCCCTCCATTATCCCTCCGTACTTCCTCCACCGTTATCCCTCCGTCCTTCCCCCTCCATTATCCCTCCGTACTTCCTCCACCGTTATCCCTCCATCCTTCCCCCTCCATTATCCCTCCATCCTTCCCCCTCCATTATCCCTCCGTCCTTCCCCCTCCATTATCCATCCATCCTTCCCCCTCCATTATCCCTCCGTCCTTCCCCCTCCATTATCCCTCCGTACTTACTCCACCGTTATCCCTCCGTCCTTCCCCCTCCATTATCCCTCCGTACTTCCTCCACCGTTATCCCTCCGTCCTTCCCCCTCCATTATCCCTTCGTCCTTCCCCCTCCATTATCCCCCACGTCCTTCCTCCACCGTTATCCCTCCGTCCTTCCCCCTCCATTATCCCTCCGTCCTTCCCTCTCCGTTATCCCTCCGTCCTTCCCCCTCCATTATCCCTCCGTCCTTCCCCCTCCGTTATCCCTCCGTCCTTCCCCCTCCATTATCCCTCCGTACTTCCTCCACCGATATCCCTCCGTCCTTCCCCCTCCATTATCCCTCCGTCCTTCCTCCACCGTTATCCCTCCGTCCTTCCCCCTCCATTATCCCTCCGTACTTCCTCCACCGTTATCCCTCCGTCCTTCCCCCTCCATTATCCCTTCGTCCTTCCCCCTCCATTATCCCCCACGTCCTTCCTCCACCGTTATCCCTCCGTCCTTCCCCCTCCATTATCCCTCTGTCCTTCCCTCTCCGTTATCCCTCCGTCCTTCCCCCTCCATTATCCCTCCTTCCTTCCCCCTCCGTTATCCCTCCGTCCTTTCCCCTCCATTATCCCTCCGTACTTCCTCCACCGTTATCCCTCCGTCCTTCCCCCCTCCATTATCCCTCCGTCCTTCCTCCACCGTTATCCCTCCGTCCTTCCCCCTCCATTATCCCTTTGTCCTTCCTCCACCGTTATCCCTCTGTCCTTCCTTCGCCGCTATCCCTCCGTCCTTCCTCCACCGTTATCCCTCCGTCCTTCCCCCACCGTTATCCCTCTGTCCTTCCCCCTCCATTATCCCTCCGTCCTTCCCCCTCCATTATCCCTCCGTCCTTCCTCCTCCGTTATCCCTCCATCCTTCCTCCTCCATTATCCCTCCATCCTTCCCTCTCCATTATCCCTCCGTCCTTCCCCCACCGTTATCCCTCCGTCCTTCCTGCACCGTTATCCCTCCGTCCTTTCTCCTCCATTATCCCTCCGTCCTTCCCCCTCCGTTATCCCTCTGTCCTTCCTCCACCGTTATCCCTCCGTCCTTCCTCCACCGCTATCCCTCCGTCCTTCCTCCACCGTTATCCCTCCGTCCTTCCCCCACCGTTATCCCTCCGTCCTTCCCCCTCCATTATCCCTCCGTCCTTCCTCCTCCGTTATCCCTCCATCCTTCCTCCTCCATTATCCCTCCATCCTTCCCTCTCCATTATCCCTCCGTCCTTCCCCCACCGTTATCCCTCCGTCCTTCCCCCACTGTTATCCCTCCGTCCTTCCTCCACCGTTATCCCTCCGTCCTTCCTCCTCCATTATCCCTCCGTCCTTCCCCCTCCGTTATCCCTCCGTCCTTCCTCCACCGTTATCCCTCCGTCCTTTCTCCACCGTTATCCCTCCGTCCCTCCCCCACCGTTATCCCTCCGTCCTTCCTCCACCGTTATCCCTCCGTCCTTCCCCCTCCATTATCCCTCCGTCCTTCCTCCACCGTTATCCCTCCGTCCTTCCTCCACCGTTATCCCTCCGTCCTTCCTCCACCGTTATCCCTCCGTCCTTCCTCCACCGCAAACCCTCCGTCCTTCCCCCTCCGTTATCCCTCCGTCCTTCCTCCACGGTTATCCCTCCGTCCTTCCTCCACCGTTATCCCTCCGTCCCTCCCCCACCGTTATCCCTCCGTCCTTCCTCCACCGTTATCCCTCCGTCCTTCCCCCACCGTTATCCCTCCGTCCTTCCTCCACCGTTATCCCTCCGTCCTTCCTCCACCGTTATCCCTCCGTCCTTCCTCCACCGCTATCCCTCCGTCTTCCTCCACCGTTATCCCTCCGTCCTTCCCCCACCGTTATCCCTCCGTCCTTCCCCCTCCATTATCCCTCCGTCCTTCCTCCACCGTTATCCCTCCGTCCTTCCCCCTCCATTATCCCTCCGTCCTTCCTCCTCCGTTATCCCTCCATCTTTCCTCCTCCATTATCCCTCCATCCTTCCCTCTCCATTATCCCTCCGTCATTCCTCCTCCGTCCTTCCTCCACCGTTATCCCTCCGTCCTTCCCCCTCCATTATCCCTCCGTCCTTCCCCCTCCATTATCCCTCCGTCCTTCCCCCACCGTTATCCCTCCGTCCTTCCCCCACTGTTATCCCTCCGTCCTTCCTCCACCGTTATCCCTCCGTCCTTCCTCCTCCACTATCCCTCCGTCCTTCCCCCTCCGTTATCCCTCCGTCCTTCCTCCACCGTTATCCCTCCGTCCTTCCTCCACCGTTATCCCTCCGTCCCTCCCCCACCGTTATCCCTCCGTCCTTCCTCCACCGTTATCCCTCCGTCCTTCCTCCACCGTTATCCCTCCATCCTTCCCCCTCCATTATCCCTCCGTCCTTCCTCCTCCATTATCCCTCCGTCCTTCCCCCACCGTTATCCCTCCGTCCTTCCCCCACTGTTATCCCTCCGTCCTTCCTCCACCGTTATCCCTCCGTCCTTCCTCCTCCATTATCCCTCTGTCCTTCCTCCACCGTTATCCCTCCGTCCTTCCTCCACCGTTATCCCTCCATCCTTCCCCCTCCATTATCCCTCCGTCCTTCCTCCTCGATTATCCCTTCATCCTTCCCTCTCCATTATCCCTCCATCCTTCCCTCTCCATTATCCCTCCGTCCTTCCTCCACCGTTATCCCTCCATCCTTCCCTCTCCATTATCCCTCCGTCCTTCCTCCTCCCTTATCCCTCTGTCCTTCCTCCACCGTTATCCCTCCGTCCTTCCTCCACCGTTATCCCTCCGTCCTTCCCCCACCATTATCCCTCCTGTCCTTACCCCTCCATTATCCCTCCGTCCTTCCTCCACCGTTATCCCTCCATCCTTCCCCCTCCATTATCCCTCCGTCCTTCCTCCTCCATTATCCCTCCATCCTTCCCTCTCCATTATCCCTCCATCCTTCCCTCTCCATTATCCCTCCGTCCTTCCTCCTCCGTTATCCCTCCATCATTCCCCCTCCATTATCCCTCCATCCCTCCCTCTCCATTATCCCTCCGTCCTTCCTCCTCCATTATCCCTCCATCCTTCCCTCTCCATTATCCCTCCGTCCTTCCTCCACCGTTATCCCTCCGTCCTTCCTCCACCGTTATCCCTCCGTCCTTCCTCCACCGTTATCCCTCCATCCTTCCCCCACCGTTATCCCTCCGTCCTTCCTCCACCGTTATCCCTCCGTCCTTCCCCCACCGTTATCCCTCCGTCCTTCCTCCACCGTTATCCCTCCGTCCTTCCCCCACCGTTATTCCTCCGTCCTTCCTCCACCGTTATCCCTCTGTCCTTCCTCCACCGTTATCCCTCTGTCCTTCCTCCACCGTTATCCCTCCGTGCTTCCTCCACCGTTATTCCTCCGTCCTTCCTCCACCGTTATTCCTCCGTCCTTCCTCCACCGTTATCCCTCCGTCCTTCCCCCACCGTTATCCCTCCTTCCTTCCTCCACCGTTATCCCTCCATCCTTCCTCCACCGTTATCCCTCCGTCCTTCCCCCTCCATTATCCCTCCGTCCTTCCTCCACCGTTATCCCTCCGTCCTTCCCCCACCGTTATCCCTCCTTCCTTTCCCCTCCATTATCCCTCTGTCCTTCCCCCTCCATTATCCCTCCGTCCTTCCTCCACCGTTATCCCTCCGTCCTTCCCCCTCCATTATCCCTCCGTCCTTCCTCCACCGTTATCCCTCCGTCCTTCCCCCACCGTTATCCCTCCTAGATTTCCCCTCCATTATCCCTCTGTCCTTCCCCCACCGTTATCCCTCCGTCCTTCCCCCACCCGTTATCCCTCCTTCCTTTCCCCTCCATTATCCCTCTGTCCTTCCCCCGCCATTATCCCTCCGTCCTTCCCCCTCCATTATCCCTCCGTCCTTCCTCCTCCGTTATCCCTCCATCCTTCCTCCTCCGTTATCCCTCCGTCCTTCCTCCACCGTTATCCCTCCGTCCTTCCTCCACCGTTATCCCTCCGTCCTTCCTCCACCGTTATCCCTCCGTCCTTCCCCCTCCATTATCCCTCCGTCCTTCCCCCTCCATTATCCCTCCGTCCTTCCCCCACCGTTATCCCTCCGTCCTTCCTCCACCGTTATCCCTCCGTCCTTCCCCCACCGTTATCCCTCCGTCCTTCCTCCACCGTTATCCCTCCGTCCTTCCCCCTCCATTATCCCTCCGTCCTTCCCCCTCCATTATCCCTCCGTACTTCCTCCACCGTTATCCCTCCGTCCTTCCCCCTCCATTATCCCTCCGTCCTTCCCCCTCCATTATCCCTCCGTCCTTCCCCCTCCATTATCCCTCCGTACTTCCTCCACCGTTATCCCTCCGTCCTTCCCCCTCCATTATCCCTCCATCCTTCCCCCTCCATTATCCCTCCGTCCTTCCCCCTCCATTATCCATCCATCCTTCCCCCTCCATTATCCCTCCGTCCTTCCCCCTCCATTATCCCTCCGTACTTCCTCCACCGTTATCCCTCCATCCTTCCCCCTCCATTATCCCTCCGTACTTCCTCCACCGTTATCCCTCCGTCCTTCCTCCACCGTTATCCCTCTGTCCTTCCTCCACCATTATCCCTCCATCCTTCCTCCTCCGTTATCCCTCCGTACTTCCTCCACCGTTATCCCTCCGTCCTTCCCCCTCCATTATCCCTCCGTCCTTCCCTCTCCGTTATCCCTCCGTCCTTCCCCCTCCATTATCCCTCCGTCCTTCCCTCTACGATATCCCTCCGTCCTTCCCCCTCCATTATCCCTCCGTCCTTCCCCCTCCATTATCCCTCCGTCCTTCCCCCTCCATTATCCCTCCGTACTTCCTCCACCGTTATCCCTCCGTCCTTCCCCCTCCATTATCCCTCCGTCCTTCCCCCTCCATTATCCCTCCGTCCTTCCCCCTCCATTATCCCTCCGTACTTCCTCCACCGTTATCCCTCCGTCCTTCCCCCTCCATTATCCCTCCATCCTTCCTCCTCCATTATCCCTCCGTCCTTCCCCCTCCATTATCCATCCATCCTTCCCCCTCCATTATCCCTCCGTCCTTCCCCCTCCATTATCCCTCCGTACTTCCTCCACCGTTATCCCTCCGTCCTTCCCCCTCCATTATCCCTCCGTACTTCCTCCACCGTTATCCCTCCGTCCTTCCTCCACCATTATCCCTCCTTCCTTCCTCCACCATTATCCCTCCATCCTTCCTCCTCCGTTATCCCTCCGTACTTCCTCCACCGTTATCCCTCCGTCCTTCCCCCTCCATTATCTCTCCGTCCTTCCCTCTCCGTTATCCCTCCATCCTTCCCCCTCCATTATCCCTCCGTCCTTCCCTCTCCGTTATCCCTCCGTCCTTCCCCCTCCATTATCCCTCCGTCCTTCCCCCTCCATTATCCCTCCGTCCTTCCCCCTCCATTATCCCTCCGTACTTCCTCCACCGTTATCCCTCCGTCCTTCCCCCTCCATTATCCCTCCGTCCTTCCCCCTCCATTATCCATCCATCCTTCCCCCTCCATTATCCCTCCGTCCTTCCCCCTCCATTATCCCTCCGTACTTCCTCCACCGTTATCCCTCCGTCCTTCCCCCTCCATTATCCCTCCATCCTTCCCCCTCCATTATCCATCCATCCTTCCCCCTCCATTATCCCTCCGTCCTTCCCCCTCCATTATCCCTCCGTACTTCCTCCACCGCTATCCCTCCGTCCTTCCCCCTCCATTATCCCTCCATCCTTCCCCCTCCATTATCCCCCCGTCCTTCCCCCTCCATTATCCCTCCGTACTTCCTCCACCGTTATCCCTCTGTCCTTCCCCCTCCATTATCCCTCCGTACTTCCTCCACCGTTATCCCTCCATCCTTCCCCCTCCATTATCCCTCCATCCTTCCCCCTCCATTATCGCTCCGTCCTTCCCCCTCCATTATCCATCCATCCTTCCCCCTCCATTATCCCTCCGTCCTTCCCCCTCCATTATCCCTCCGTACTTCCTCCACCGTTATCCCTCCGTCCTTCCCCCTCCATTATCCCTCCGTACTTCCTCCACCGTTATCCCTCCGTCCTTCCCCCTCCATTATCCCTTCGTCCTTCCCCCTCCATTATCCCCCACGTCCTTCCTCCACTGTTATCCCTCCGTCCTTCCCCCTCCATTATCCCTCCGTCCTTCCCTCTCCGTTATCCCTCCGTCCTTCCCCCTCCATTATCCCTCCGTCCTTCCCCCTCCGTTATCCCTCCGTCCTTCCCCCTCCATTATCCCTCCGTACTTCCTCCACCGATATCCCTCCGTCCTTCCCCCTCCATTATCCCTCCGTCCTTCCTCCACCGTTATCCCTCCGTCCTTCCCCCTCCATTATCCCTCCGTACTTCCTCCACCGTTATCCCTCCGTCCTTCCCCCTCCATTATCCCTTCGTCCTTCCCCCTCCATTATCCCCCACGTCCTTCCTCCACCGTTATCCCTCCGTCCTTCCCCCTCCATTATCGCTCCGTCCTTCCCCCTCCATTATCCATCCATCCTTCCCCCTCCATTATCCCTCCGTCCTTCCCCCTCCATTATCCCTCCGTACTTCCTCCACCGTTATCCCTCCGTCCTTCCCCCTCCATTATCCCTCCGTACTTCCTCCACCGTTATCCCTCCGTCCTTCCCCCTCCATTATCCCTTCGTCCTTCCCCCTCCATTATCCCCCACGTCCTTCCTCCACCGTTATCCCTCCGTCCTTCCTCCTCCATTATCCCTCCATCCTTCCCTCTCCATTATCCCTCCGTCCTTCCTCCACCGTTATCCCTCCGTCCTTCCTCCACCGTTATCCCTCCATCCTTCCTCCACCGTTATCCCTCCATCCTTCCCCCACCGTTATCCCTCCGTCCTTCCTCCACCGTTATCCCTCCGTCCTTCCCCCACCGTTATCCCTCCGTCCTTCCTCCACCGTTATCCCTCCGTCCTTCCCCCACCGTTATTCCTCCGTCCTTCCTCCACCGTTATCCCTCTGTCCTTCCTCCACCGTTATCCCTCTGTCCTTCCTCCACCGTTATCCCTCCGTGCTTCCTCCACCGTTATTCCTCCGTCCTTCCTCCACCGTTATTCCTCCGTCCTTCCTCCACCGTTATCCCTCCGTCCTTCCCCCACCGTTATCCCTCCTTCCTTCCTCCACCGTTATCCCTCCATCCTTCCTCCACCGTTATCCCTCCGTCCTTCCCCCTCCATTATCCCTCCGTCCTTCCTCCACCGTTATCCCTCCGTCCTTCCCCCACCGTTATCCCTCCTTCCTTTCCCCTCCATTATCCCTCTGTCCTTCCCCCTCCATTATCCCTCCGTCCTTCCTCCACCGTTATCCCTCCGTCCTTCCCCCTCCATTATCCCTCCGTCCTTCCTCCACCGTTATCCCTCCGTCCTTCCCCCACCGTTATCCCTCCTAGATTTCCCCTCCATTATCCCTCTGTCCTTCCCCCACCGTTATCCCTCCGTCCTTCCCCCACCCGTTATCCCTCCTTCCTTTCCCCTCCATTATCCCTCTGTCCTTCCCCCGCCATTATCCCTCCGTCCTTCCCCCTCCATTATCCCTCCGTCCTTCCTCCTCCGTTATCCCTCCATCCTTCCTCCTCCGTTATCCCTCCGTCCTTCCTCCACCGTTATCCCTCCGTCCTTCCTCCACCGTTATCCCTCCGTCCTTCCTCCACCGTTATCCCTCCGTCCTTCCCCCTCCATTATCCCTCCGTCCTTCCCCCTCCATTATCCCTCCGTCCTTCCCCCACCGTTATCCCTCCGTCCTTCCTCCACCGTTATCCCTCCGTCCTTCCCCCACCGTTATCCCTCCGTCCTTCCTCCACCGTTATCCCTCCGTCCTTCCCCCTCCATTATCCCTCCGTCCTTCCCCCTCCATTATCCCTCCGTACTTCCTCCACCGTTATCCCTCCGTCCTTCCCCCTCCATTATCCCTCCGTCCTTCCCCCTCCATTATCCCTCCGTCCTTCCCCCTCCATTATCCCTCCGTACTTCCTCCACCGTTATCCCTCCGTCCTTCCCCCTCCATTATCCCTCCATCCTTCCCCCTCCATTATCCCTCCGTCCTTCCCCCTCCATTATCCATCCATCCTTCCCCCTCCATTATCCCTCCGTCCTTCCCCCTCCATTATCCCTCCGTACTTCCTCCACCGTTATCCCTCCATCCTTCCCCCTCCATTATCCCTCCGTCCTTCCCCCTCCATTATCCCTCCGTCCTTCCCCCACCGTTATCCCTCCGTCCTTCCTCCACCGTTATCCCTCCGTCCTTCCCCCACCGTTATCCCTCCGTCCTTCCTCCACCGTTATCCCTCCGTCCTTCCCCCTCCATTATCCCTCCGTCCTTCCCCCTCCATTATCCCTCCATACTTCCTCCACCGTTATCCCTCCGTCCTTCCCCCACCATTATCCCTCCGTACTTCCTCCACCGTTATCCCTCCATCCTTCCTCCTCCGTTATCCCTCCGTACTTCCTCCACCGTTATCCCTCCGTACTTCCTCCACCGTTATCCCTCCGTCCTTCCCCCTCCATTATCCCTCCGTCCTTCCCTCTCCGTTATCCCTCCGTCCTTCCCCCTCCGTTATCCCTCCGTCCTTCCCTCTACGTTATCCCTCCGTCCTTCCTCCTCCATTATCCCTCCATCCTTCCCTCTCCATTATCCCTCCGTCCTTCCCTCTCCATTATCCCTCCGTCCTTCCCCCTCCATTATCCCTCCGTCCTTCCCTCTCCGTTATCCCTCCGTCCTTCCCCCTCCATTATCCCTCCGTGCTTCCCTCTAAGTTATCCCTCCGTCCTTCCCCCTCCATTATCCCTCCGTCCTTCCCCCTCCATTATCCCTCCGTCCTTCCCCCTCCATTATCCCTCCGTACTTCCTCCACCGTTATCCCTCCGTCCTTCCCCCTCCATTATCCCTCCGTCCTTCCCCCTCCATTATCCCTCCGTCCTTCCCCCTCCATTATCCCTCCGTACTTCCTCCACCGTTATCCCTCCGTCCTTCCCCCTCCATTATCCCTCCATCCTTCCCCCTCCATTATCCCTCCGTCCTTCCCCCTCCATTATCCATCCATCCTTCCCCCTCCATTATCCCTCCGTCCTTCCCCCTCCATTATCCCTCCGTACTTCCTCCACCGTTATCCCTCCGTCCTTCCCCCTCCATTATCCCTCCGCACTTCCTCCACCGTTATCCCTCCGTCCTTCCTCCACCGTTATCCCTCCGTCCTTCCCCCACCGTTATCCCTCCGTCCTTCCTCCTCCGTTATCCCTCCGTCCTTCCTCCACCGTTATCCCTCCGTCCTTCCTCCACCGTTATCCCTCCGTCCTTCCCCCACCGTTATCCCTCTGTCCTTCCTCCTCCGTTATCCCTCCGTCCTTCCTCCACCGTTATCCCTCCGTCCTTCCTCCACCGTTATCCCTCCGTCCTTCCCCCACCGTTATCCCTCCGTCCTTCCTCCACCGTTATCCCTCCGTCCTTCCCCCACCGTTATCCCTCCGTCCTTCCTCCACCGTTATCCCTCCGTCCTTCCCCCACCGTTATCCCTCCGTCCTTCCTCCACCGTTATCCCTCCGTCCTTCCCCCACCGTTATTCCTCCGTCCTTCCTCCACCGTTATCCCTCCGTCCTTCCTCCACCGTTATCCCTCTGTCCTTCCTCCACCGTTATCCCTCCGTCCTTCCTCCACCGTTATTCCTCCGTCCTTCCTCCACCGTTATCCCTCCGTCCTTCCCCCACCTTTATCCCTCCTTCCTTCCTCCACCGTTATCCCTCCGTCCTTCCTCCACCGTTATCCCTCCTTCCTTTCCCCTCCATTATCCCTCTGTCCTTCCTCCACCGTTATCCCTCCGTCCTTCCCCCACCGTTATCCCTCCGTCCTTCCTCCACCGTTATCCCTCCGTCCTTCCTCCACCGTTATCCCTCCATCCTTCCCCCACCGTTATCCCTCCTTCCTTCCTCCACCGTTATCCCTCCGTCCTTCCTCCACCGTTATCCCTCCGTCCTTCCTCCACCGTTATCCCTCCGTCCTTCCTCCACCGTTATCCCTCCGTCCTTCCCCCACCGTTATCCCTCTGTCCTTCCTCCTCCGTTATCCCTCCGTCCTTCCTCCACCGTTATCCCTCCGTCCTTCCTCCACCGTTATCCCTCCGTCCTTCCCCCACCGTTATCCCTCCGTCCTTCCTCCACCGTTATCCCTCCGTCCTTCCCCCACCGTTATCCCTCCGTCCTTCCTCCACCGTTATCCCTCCGTCCTTCCCCCACCGTTATCCCTCCGTCCTTCCTCCACCGTTATCCCTCCGTCCTTCCCCCACCGTTATTCCTCCGTCCTTCCTCCACCGTTATCCCTCCGTCCTTCCTCCACCGTTATCCCTCTGTCCTTCCTCCACCGTTATCCCTCCATCCTTCCCCCACCGTTATCCCTCCTTCCTTCCTCCACCGTTATCCCTCCGTCCTTCCCCCACCGTTATCCCTCCGTCCTTCCTCCACCGTTATCCCTCCGTCCTTCCCCCACCGTTATTCCTCCGTCCTTCCTCCACCGTTATCCCTCCGTCCTTCCTCCACCGTTATCCCTCTGTCCTTCCTCCACCGTTATCCCTCCGTCCTTCCTCCACCGTTATTCCTCCGTCCTTCCTCCACCGTTATCCCTCCGTCCTTCCCCCACCGTTATCCCTCCTTCCTTCCTCCACCGTTATCCCTCCGTCCTTCCTCCACCGTTATCCCTCCTTCCTTTCCCCTCCATTATCCCTCTGTCCTTCCTCCACCGTTATCCCTCCGTCCTTCCTCCACCGTTATCCCTCCGTCCTTCCCCCACCGTTATCCCTCCGTCCTTCCTCCACCGTTATCCCTCCGTCCTTCCTCCACCGTTATCCCTCCGTCCTTCCCACACCGTTATCCCTCCGTCCTTCCTCCGCCGTTATCCCTCCGTCCTTCCCCCACCGTTATCCCTCCGTCCTTCCTCCACCGTTATCCCTCCGTCCTTCCCCCACCGTTATCCCTCCGTCCTTCCTCCACCGTTATCCCTCCGTCCTTCCCCCACCGTTATTCCTCCGTCCTTCCTCCACCGTTATCCCTCCGTCCTTCCTCCACCGTTATCCCTCTGTCCTTCCTCCACCGTTATCCCTCCGTCCTTCCTCCACCGTTATTCCTCCGTCCTTCCTCCACCGTTATTCCTCCGTCCTTCCTCCACCGTTATCCCTCCGTCCTTCCTTCACCGTTATCCCTCCTTCCTTCCTCCACCGTTATCCCTCCGTCCTTCCTCCACCGTTATCCCTCCGTCCTTCCCCCTCCATTATCCCTCCGTCCTTCCTCCACCGTTATCCCTCCGTCCATCCCCCACCGTTATCCCTCCTTCCTTTCCCCTCCATTATCCCTCTGTCCTTCCCCCTCCATTATCCCTCCGTCCTTCCTCCACCGTTATCCCTCCGTCCTTCCCGCACCGTTATCCCTCCTTCCTTTCCCCTCCATTATCCCTCTGTCCTTCCCCCTCCATTATCCCTCCGTCCTTCCCCCTCCATTATCCCTCCGTCCTTCCTCCTCCGTTATCCCTCCGTCCTTCCTCCACCGTTACCCCTCCGTCCTTCCTCCACCGTTATCCCTCCGTCCTTCCTCCACCGTTATCCCTCCGTCCTTCCCCCTCCATTATCCCTCCGTCCTTCCCCCTCCATTATCCCTCCGTCCTTCCCCCACCGTTATCCCTCCGTCCTTCCTCCACCGTTATCCCTCCGTCCTTCCCCCACCGTTATCCCTCCGTCCTTCCTCCACCGTTATCCCTCCGTCCTTCCCCCTCCATTATCCCTCCGTCCTTCCCCCTCCATTATCCCTCCATACTTCCTCCACCGTTATCCCTCCGTCCTTCCCCCTCCATTATCCCTCCGTCCTTCCCCCTCCATTATCCCTCCGTCCTTCCCCCTCCATTATCCCTCCGTACTTCCTCCACCGTTATCCCTCCGTCCTTCCCCCTCCATTATCCCTCCATCCTTCCCCCTCCATTATCCCTCCGTCCTTCCCCCTCCATTATCCATCCATCCTTCCCCCTCCATTATCCCTCCGTCCTTCCCCCTCCATTATCCCTCCGTACTTCCTCCACCGTTATCCCTCCGTCCTTCCCCCTCCATTATCCCTCCGTACTTCCTCCACCGTTATCCCTCCGTCCTTCCTCCACCGTTATCCCTCTGTCCTTCCTCCACCATTATCCCTCCATCCTTCCTCCTCCGTTATCCCTCCGTACTTCCTCCACCGTTATCCCTCCGTCCTTCCCCCTCCATTATCCCTCCGTCCTTCCCTCTCCGTTATCCCTCCGTCCTTCCCCCTCCATTATCCCTCCGTCCTTCCCTCTACGTTATCCCTCCGTCCTTCCCCCTCCATTATCCCTCCGTCCTTCCCCCTCCATTATCCCTCCGTCCTTCCCCCTCCATTATCCCTCCGTACTTCCTCCACCGTTATCCCTCCGTCCTTCCCCCTCCATTATCCCTCCGTCCTTCCCCCTCCATTATCCCTCCGTCCTTCCCCCTCCATTATCCCTCCGTACTTCCTCCACCGTTATCCCTCCGTCCTTCCCCCTCCATTATCCCTCCGTACTTCCTCCACCGTTATCTCTCCGTCCTTCCTCCACCATTATCCCTCCTTCCTTCCTCCACCATTATCCCTCCATCCTTCCTCCTCCGTTATCCCTCCGTACTTCCTCCACCGTTATCCCTCCGTCCTTCCCCCTCCATTATCTCTCCGTCCTTCCCTCTCCGTTATCCCTCCATCCTTCCCCCTCCATTATCCCTCCGTCCTTCCCTCTCCGTTATCCCTCCGTCCTTCCCCCTCCATTATCCCTCCGTCCTTCCCCCTCCATTATCCCTCCGTCCTTCCCCCTCCATTATCCCTCCGTACTTCCTCCACCGTTATCCCTCCGTCCTTCCCCCTCCATTATCCCTCCGTCCTTCCCCCTCCATTATCCATCCATCCTTCCCCCTCCATTATCCCTCCGTCCTTCCCCCTCCATTATCCCTCCGTACTTCCTCCACCGTTATCCCTCCGTCCTTCCCCCTCCATTATCCCTCCGTCCTTCCCCCTCCATTATCCATCCATCCTTCCCCCTCCATTATCCCTCCGTCCTTCCCCCTCCATTATCCCTCCGTACTTCCTCCACCGCTATCCCTCCGTCCTCCCCCCTCCATTATCCCTCCATCCTTCCCCCTCCATTATCCCTCCGTCCTTCCCCCTCCATTATCCCTCCGTACTTCCTCCACCGTTATCCCTCCGTCCTTCCCCCTCCATTATCCCTCCGTACTTCCTCCACCGTTATCCCTCCATCCTTCCCCCTCCATTATCCCTCCATCCTTCCCCCTCCATTATCCCTTCGTCCTTCCCCCTCCATTATCCATCCATCCTTCCCCCTCCATTATCCCTCCGTCCTTCCCCCTCCATTATCCCTCCGTACTTACTCCACCGTTATCCCTCCGTCCTTCCCCCTCCATTATCCCTCCGTACTTCCTCCACCGTTATCCCTCCGTCCTTCCCCCTCCATTATCCCTTCGTCCTTCCCCCTCCATTATCCCCCACGTCCTTCCTCCACCGTTATCCCTCCGTCCTTCCCCCTCCATTATCCCTCCGTCCTTCCCTCTCCGTTATCCCTCCGTCCTTCCCCCTCCATTATCCCTCCGTCCTTCCCCCTCCGTTATCCCTCCGTCCTTCCCCCTCCATTATCCCTCCGTACTTCCTCCACCGATATCCCTCCGTCCTTCCCCCTCCATTATCCCTCCGTCCTTCCTCCACCGTTATCCCTCCGTCCTTCCCCCTCCATTATCCCTCCGTACTTCCTCCACCGTTATCCCTCCGTCCTTCCCCCTCCATTATCCCTTCGTCCTTCCCCCTCCATTATCCCCCACGTCCTTCCTCCACCGTTATCCCTCCGTCCTTCCCCCTCCATTATCCCTCTGTCCTTCCCTCTCCGTTATCCCTCCGTCCTTCCCCCTCCATTATCCCTCCTTCCTTCCCCCTCCGTTATCCCTCCGTCCTTTCCCCTCCATTATCCCTCCGTACTTCCTCCACCGTTATCCCTCCGTCCTTCCCCCCTCCATTATCCCTCCGTCCTTCCTCCACCGTTATCCCTCCGTCCTTCCCCCTCCATTATCCCTTCGTCCTTCCTCCACCGTTATCCCTCTGTCCTTCCTTCGCCGCTATCCCTCCGTCCTTCCTCCACCGTTATCCCTCCGTCCTTCCCCCACCGTTATCCCTCTGTCCTTCCCCCTCCATTATCCCTCCGTCCTTCCCCCTCCATTATCCCTCCGTCCTTCCTCCTCCGTTATCCCTCCATCCTTCCTCCTCCATTATCCCTCCATCCTTCCCTCTCCATTATCCCTCCGTCCTTCCCCCACCGTTATCCCTCCGTCCTTCCTGCACCGTTATCCCTCCGTCATTTCTCCTCCATTATCCATCCGTCCTTCCCCCTCCGTTATCCCTCCGTCCTTCCTCCACCGTTATCCCTCCGTCCTTCCTCCACCGCTATCCCTCCGTCCTTCCTCCACCGTTATCCCTCCGTCCTTCCCCCACCGTTATCCCTCCGTCCTTCCCCCTCCATTATCCCTCCGTCCTTCCTCCTCCGTTATCCCTCCATCCTTCCTCCTCCATTATCCCTCCATCCTTCCCTCTCCATTATCCCTCCGTCCTTCCCCCACCGTTATCCCTCCGTCCTTCCCCCACTGTTATCCCTCCGTCCTTCCTCCACCGTTATCCCTCCGTCCTTCCTCCTCCATTATCCCTCCGTCCTTCCCCCTCCGTTATCCCTCCGTCCTTCCTCCACCGTTATCCCTCCGTCCTTTCTCCACCGTTATCCCTCCGTCCCTCCCCCACCGTTATCCCTCCGTCCTTCCTCCACCGTTATCCCTCCGTCCTTCCCCCTCCATTATCCCTCCGTCCTTCCTCCACCGTTATCCCTCCGTCCTTCCTCCACCGTTATCCCTCCGTCCTTCCTCCACCGTTATCCCTCCGTCCTTCCTCCACCGCTAACCCTCCGTCCTTCCCCCTCCGTTATCCCTCCGTCCTTCCTCCACGGTTATCCCTCCGTCCTTCCTCCACCGTTATCCCTCCGTCCCTCCCCCACCGTTATCCCTCCGTCCTTCCTCCACCGTTATCCCTCCGTCCTTCCCCCACCGTTATCCCTCCGTCCTTCCTCCACCGTTATCCCTCCGTCCTTCCTCCACCGTTATCCCTCCGTCCTTCCTCCACCGCTATCCCTCCGTCTTCCTCCACCGTTATCCCTCCGTCCTTCCCCCACCGTTATCCCTCCGTCCTTCCCCCTCCATTATCCCTCCGTCCTTCCTCCACCGTTATCCCTCCGTCCTTCCCCCTCCATTATCCCTCCGTCCTTCCTCCTCCGTTATCCCTCCATCTTTCCTCCTCCATTATCCCTCCATCCTTCCCTCTCCATTATCCCTCCGTCATTCCTCCTCCGTCCTTCCTCCACCGTTATCCCTCCGTCCTTCCCCCTCCATTATCCCTCCGTCCTTCCCCCTCCATTATCCCTCCGTCCTTCCCCCACCGTTATCCCTCCGTCCTTCCCCCACTGTTATCCCTCCGTCCTTCCTCCACCGTTATCCCTCCGTCCTTCCTCCTCCACTATCCCTCCGTCCTTCCCCCTCCGTTATCCCTCCGTCCTTCCTCCACCGTTATCCCTCCGTCCTTCCTCCACCGTTATCCCTCCGTCCCTCCCCCACCGTTATCCCTCCGTCCTTCCTCCACCGTTATCCCTCCGTCCTTCCTCCACCGTTATCCCTCCATCCTTCCCCCTCCATTATCCCTCCGTCCTTCCTCCTCCATTATCCCTCCGTCCTTCCCCCACCGTTATCCCTCCGTCCTTCCCCCACTGTTATCCCTCCGTCCTTCCTCCACCGTTATCCCTCCGTCCTTCCTCCTCCATTATCCCTCTGTCCTTCCTCCACCGTTATCCCTCCGTCCTTCCTCCACCGTTATCCCTCCATCCTTCCCCCTCCATTATCCCTCCGTCCTTCCTCCTCCATTATCCCTTCATCCTTCCCTCTCCATTATCCCTCCATCCTTCCCTCTCCATTATCCCTCCGTCCTTCCTCCACCGTTATCCCTCCATCCTTCCCTCTCCATTATCCCTCCGTCCTTCCTCCTCCCTTATCCCTCTGTCCTTCCTCCACCGTTATCCCTCCGTCCTTCCTCCACCGTTATCCCTCCGTCCTTCCCCCACCATTATCCCTCCTGTCCTTACCCCTCCATTATCCCTCCGTCCTTCCTCCACCGTTATCCCTCCATCCTTCCCCCTCCATTATCCCTCCGTCCTTCCTCCTCCATTATCCCTCCATCCTTCCCTCTCCATTATCCCTCCATCCTTCCCTCTCCATTATCCCTCCGTCCTTCCTCCTCCGTTATCCCTCCATCATTCCCCCTCCATTATCCCTCCATCCCTCCCTCTCCATTATCCCTCCGTCCTTCCTCCTCCATTATCCCTCCATCCTTCCCTCTCCATTATCCCTCCGTCCTTCCTCCACCGTTATCCCTCCGTCCTTCCTCCACCGTTATCCCTCCGTCCTTCCTCCACCGTTATCCCTCCATCCTTCCCCCACCGTTATCCCTCCGTCCTTCCTCCACCGTTATCCCTCCGTCCTTCCCCCACCGTTATCCCTCCGTCCTTCCTCCACCGTTATCCCTCCGTCCTTCCCCCACCGTTATTCCTCCGTCCTTCCTCCACCGTTATCCCTCTGTCCTTCCTCCACCGTTATCCCTCTGTCCTTCCTCCACCGTTATCCCTCCGTGCTTCCTCCACCGTTATTCCTCCGTCCTTCCTCCACCGTTATTCCTCCGTCCTTCCTCCACCGTTATCCCTCCGTCCTTCCCCCACCGTTATCCCTCCTTCCTTCCTCCACCGTTATCCCTCCATCCTTCCTCCACCGTTATCCCTCCGTCCTTCCCCCTCCATTATCCCTCCGTCCTTCCTCCACCGTTATCCCTCCGTCCTTCCCCCACCGTTATCCCTCCTTCCTTTCCCCTCCATTATCCCTCTGTCCTTCCCCCTCCATTATCCCTCCGTCCTTCCTCCACCGTTATCCCTCCGTCCTTCCCCCTCCATTATCCCTCCGTCCTTCCTCCACCGTTATCCCTCCGTCCTTCCCCCACCGTTATCCCTCCTAGATTTCCCCTCCATTATCCCTCTGTCCTTCCCCCACCGTTATCCCTCCGTCCTTCCCCCACCCGTTATCCCTCCTTCCTTTCCCCTCCATTATCCCTCTGTCCTTCCCCCGCCATTATCCCTCCGTCCTTCCCCCTCCATTATCCCTCCGTCCTTCCTCCTCCGTTATCCCTCCGTCCTTCCTCCTCCGTTATCCCTCCGTCCTTCCTCCACCGTTATCCCTCCGTCCTTCCTCCACCGTTATCCCTCCGTCCTTCCCCCTCCATTATCCCTCCGTCCTTCCCCCTCCATTATCCCTCCGTCCTTCCCCCACCGTTATCCCTCCGTCCTTCCTCCACCGTTATCCCTCCGTCCTTCCCCCACCGTTATCCCTCCGTCCTTCCTCCACCGTTATCCCTCCGTCCTTCCCCCTCCATTATCCCTCCGTCCTTCCCCCTCCATTATCCCTCCGTACTTCCTCCACCGTTATCCCTCCGTCCTTCCCCCTCCATTATCCCTCCGTCCTTCCCCCTCCATTATCCCTCCGTCCTTCCCCCTCCATTATCCCTCCGTACTTCCTCCACCGTTATCCCTCCGTCCTTCCCCCTCCATTATCCCTCCATCCTTCCCCCTCCATTATCCCTCCGTCCTTCCCCCTCCATTATCCATCCATCCTTCCCCCTCCATTATCCCTCCGTCCTTCCCCCTCCATTATCCCTCCGTACTTCCTCCACCGTTATCCCTCCATCCTTCCCCCTCCATTATCCCTCCGTACTTCCTCCACCGTTATCCCTCCGTCCTTCCTCCACCGTTATCCCTCTGTCCTTCCTCCACCATTATCCCTCCATCCTTCCTCCTCCGTTATCCCTCCGTACTTCCTCCACCGTTATCCCTCCGTCCTTCCCCCTCCATTATCCCTCCGTCCTTCCCTCTCCGTTATCCCTCCGTCCTTCCCCCTCCATTATCCCTCCGTCCTTCCCTCTACGATATCCCTCCGTCCTTCCCCCTCCATTATCCCTCCGTCCTTCCCCCTCCATTATCCCTCCGTCCTTCCCCCTCCATTATCCCTCCGTACTTCCTCCACCGTTATCCCTCCGTCCTTCCCCCTCCATTATCCCTCCGTCCTTCCCCCTCCATTATCCCTCCGTCCTTCCCCCTCCATTATCCCTCCGTACTTCCTCCACCGTTATCCCTCCGTCCTTCCCCCTCCATTATCCCTCCATCCTTCCTCCTCCATTATCCCTCCGTCCTTCCCCCTCCATTATCCATCCATCCTTCCCCCTCCATTATCCCTCCGTCCTTCCCCCTCCATTATCCCTCCGTACTTCCTCCACCGTTATCCCTCCGTCCTTCCCCCTCCATTATCCCTCCGTACTTCCTCCACCGTTATCCCTCCGTCCTTCCTCCACCATTATCCCTCCTTCCTTCCTCCACCATTATCCCTCCATCCTTCCTCCTCCGTTATCCCTCCGTACTTCCTCCACCGTTATCCCTCCGTCCTTCCCCCTCCATTATCTCTCCGTCCTTCCCTCTCCGTTATCCCTCCATCCTTCCCCCTCCATTATCCCTCCGTCCTTCCCTCTCCGTTATCCCTCCGTCCTTCCCCCTCCATTATCCCTCCGTCCTTCCCCCTCCATTATCCCTCCGTCCTTCCCCCTCCATTATCCCTCCGTACTTCCTCCACCGTTATCCCTCCGTCCTTCCCCCTCCATTATCCCTCCGTCCTTCCCCCTCCATTATCCATCCATCCTTCCCCCTCCATTATCCCTCCGTCCTTCCCCCTCCATTATCCCTCCGTACTTCCTCCACCGTTATCCCTCCGTCCTTCCCCCTCCATTATCCCTCCATCCTTCCCCCTCCATTATCCATCCATCCTTCCCCCTCCATTATCCCTCCGTCCTTCCCCCTCCATTATCCCTCCGTACTTCCTCCACCGCTATCCCTCCGTCCTTCCCCCTCCATTATCCCTCCATCCTTCCCCCTCCATTATCCCCCCATCCTTCCCCCTCCATTATCCCTCCGTACTTCCTCCACCGTTATCCCTCTGTCCTTCCCCCTCCATTATCCCTCCGTACTTCCTCCACCGTTATCCCTCCATCCTTCCCCCTCCATTATCCCTCCATCCTTCCCCCTCCATTATCGCTCCGTCCTTCCCCCTCCATTATCCATCCATCCTTCCCCCTCCATTATCCCTCCGTCCTTCCCCCTCCATTATCCCTCCGTACTTCCTCCACCGTTATCCCTCCGTCCTTCCCCCTCCATTATCCCTCCGTACTTCCTCCACCGTTATCCCTCCGTCCTTCCCCCTCCATTATCCCTTCGTCCTTCCCCCTCCATTATCCCCCACGTCCTTCCTCCACCGTTATCCCTCCGTCCTTCCCCCTCCATTATCCCTCCGTCCTTCCCTCTCCGTTATCCCTCCGTCCTTCCCCCTCCATTATCCCTCCGTCCTTCCCCCTCCGTTATCCCTCCGTCCTTCCCCCTCCATTATCCCTCCGTACTTCCTCCACCGATATCCCTCCGTCCTTCCCCCTCCATTATCCCTCCGTCCTTCCTCCACCGTTATCCCTCCGTCCTTCCCCCTCCATTATCCCTCCGTACTTCCTCCACCGTTATCCCTCCGTCCTTCCCCCTCCATTATCCCTTCGTCCTTCCCCCTCCATTATCCCCCACGTCCTTCCTCCACCGTTATCCCTCCGTCCTTCCCCCTCCATTATCGCTCCGTCCTTCCCCCTCCATTATCCATCCATCCTTCCCCCTCCATTATCCCTCCGTCCTTCCCCCTCCATTATCCCTCCGTACTTCCTCCACCGTTATCCCTCCGTCCTTCCCCCTCCATTATCCCTCCGTACTTCCTCCACCGTTATCCCTCCGTCCTTCCCCCTCCATTATCCCTTCGTCCTTCCCCCTCCATTATCCCCCACGTCCTTCCTCCACCGTTATCCCTCCGTCCTTCCTCCTCCATTATCCCTCCATCCTTCCCTCTCCATTATCCCTCCGTCCTTCCTCCACCGTTATCCCTCCGTCCTTCCTCCACCGTTATCCCTCCGTCCTTCCTCCACCGTTATCCCTCCATCCTTCCCCCACCGTTATCCCTCCGTCCTTCCTCCACCGTTATCCCTCCGTCCTTCCCCCACCGTTATCCCTCCGTCCTTCCTCCACCGTTATCCCTCCGTCCTTCCCCCACCGTTATTCCTCCGTCCTTCCTCCACCGTTATCCCTCTGTCCTTCCTCCACCGTTATCCCTCTGTCCTTCCTCCACCGTTATCCCTCCGTGCTTCCTCCACCGTTATTCCTCCGTCCTTCCTCCACCGTTATTCCTCCGTCCTTCCTCCACCGTTATCCCTCCGTCCTTCCCCCACCGTTATCCCTCCTTCCTTCCTCCACCGTTATCCCTCCATCCTTCCTCCACCGTTATCCCTCCGTCCTTCCCCCTCCATTATCCCTCCGTCCTTCCTCCACCGTTATCCCTCCGTCCTTCCCCCACCGTTATCCCTCCTTCCTTTCCCCTCCATTATCCCTCTGTCCTTCCCCCTCCATTATCCCTCCGTCCTTCCTCCACCGTTATCCCTCCGTCCTTCCCCCTCCATTATCCCTCCGTCCTTCCTCCACCGTTATCCCTCCGTCCTTCCCCACCGTTATCCCTCCTAGATTTCCCCTCCATTATCCCTCTGTCCTTCCCCCACCGTTATCCCTCCGTCCTTCCCCCACCCGTTATCCCTCCTTCCTTTCCCCTCCATTATCCCTCTGTCCTTCCCCCGCCATTATCCCTCCGTCCTTCCCCCTCCATTATCCCTCCGTCCTTCCTCCTCCGTTATCCCTCCATCCTTCCTCCTCCGTTATCCCTCCGTCCTTCCTCCACCGTTATCCCTCCGTCCTTCCTCCACCGTTATCCCTCCGTCCTTCCTCCACCGTTATCCCTCCGTCCTTCCCCCTCCATTATCCCTCCGTCCTTCCCCCTCCATTATCCCTCCGTCCTTCCCCCACCGTTATCCCTCCGTCCTTCCTCCACCGTTATCCCTCCGTCCTTCCCCCACCGTTATCCCTCCGTCCTTCCTCCACCGTTATCCCTCCGTCCTTCCCCCTCCATTATCCCTCCGTCCTTCCCCCTCCATTATCCCTCCGTACTTCCTCCACCGTTATCCCTCCGTCCTTCCCCCTCCATTATCCCTCCGTCCTTCCCCCTCCATTATCCCTCCGTCCTTCCCCCTCCATTATCCCTCCGTACTTCCTCCACCGTTATCCCTCCGTCCTTCCCCCTCCATTATCCCTCCATCCTTCCCCCTCCATTATCCCTCCGTCCTTCCCCCTCCATTATCCATCCATCCTTCCCCCTCCATTATCCCTCCGTCCTTCCCCCTCCATTATCCCTCCGTACTTCCTCCACCGTTATCCCTCCATCCTTCCCCCTCCATTATCCCTCCGTACTTCCTCCACCGTTATCCCTCCGTCCTTCCTCCACCGTTATCCCTCTGTCCTTCCTCTACCATTATCCCTCCATCCTTCCTCCTCCGTTATCCCTCCGTACTTCCTCCACCGTTATCCCTCCGTCCTTCCCCCTCCATTATCCCTCCGTCCTTCCCTCTCCGTTATCCCTCCGTCCTTCCCCCTCCATTATCCCTCCGTCCTTCCCTCTACGATATCCCTCCGTCCTTCCCCCTCCATTATCCCTCCGTCCTTCCCCCTCCATTATCCCTCCGTCCTTCCCCCTCCATTATCCCTCCGTACTTCCTCCACCGTTATCCCTCCGTCCTTCCCCCTCCATTATCCCTCCGTCCTTCCCCCTCCATTATCCCTCCGTCCTTCCCCCTCCATTATCCCTCCGTACTTCCTCCACCGTTATCCCTCCGTCCTTCCCCCTCCATTATCCCTCCATCCTTCCTCCTCCATTATCCCTCCGTCCTTCCCCCTCCATTATCCATCCATCCTTCCCCCTCCATTATCCCTCCGTCCTTCCCCCTCCATTATCCCTCCGTACTTCCTCCACCGTTATCCCTCCGTCCTTCCCCCTCCATTATCCCTCCGTACTTCCTCCACCGTTATCCCTCCGTCCTTCCTCCACCATTATCCCTCCTTCCTTCCTCCACCATTATCCCTCCATCCTTCCTCCTCCGTTATCCCTCCGTACTTCCTCCACCGTTATCCCTCCGTCCTTCCCCCTCCATTATCCCTCCGTACTTCCTCCACCGTTATCCCTCCGTCCTTCCTCCACCATTATCCCTCCTTCCTTCCTCCACCATTATCCCTCCATCCTTCCTCCTCCGTTATCCCTCCGTCCTTCCCCCTCCATTATCTCTCCGTCCTTCCCTCTCCGTTATCCCTCCATCCTTCCCCCTCCATTATCCCTCCGTCCTTCCCTCTCCGTTATCCCTCCGTCCTTCCCCCTCCATTATCCCTCCGTCCTTCCCCCTCCATTATCCCTCCGTCCTTCCCCCTCCATTATCCCTCCGTACTTCCTCCACCGTTATCCCTCCGTCCTTCCCCCTCCATTATCCCTCCGTCCTTCCCCCTCCATTATCCATCCATCCTTCCCCCTCCATTATCCCTCCGTCCTTCCCCCTCCATTATCCCTCCGTACTTCCTCCACCGTTATCCCTCCGTCCTTCCCCCTCCATTATCCCTCCATCCTTCCCCCTCCATTATCCATCCATCCTTCCCCCTCCATTATCCCTCCGTCCTTCCCCCTCCATTATCCCTCCGTACTTCCTCCACCGCTATCCCTCCGTCCTTCCCCCTCCATTATCCCTCCATCCTTCCCCCTCCATTATCCCCCCGTCCTTCCCCCTCCATTATCCCTCCGTACTTCCTCCACCGTTATCCCTCTGTCCTTCCCCCTCCATTATCCCTCCGTACTTCCTCCACCGTTATCCCTCCATCCTTCCCCCTCCATTATCCCTCCATCCTTCCCCCTCCATTATCGCTCCGTCCTTCCCCCTCCATTATCCATCCATCCTTCCCCCTCCATTATCCCTCCGTCCTTCCCCCTCCATTATCCCTCCGTACTTCCTCCACCGTTATCCCTCCGTCCTTCCCCCTCCATTATCCCTCCGTACTTCCTCCACCGTTATCCCTCCGTCCTTCCCCCTCCATTATCCCTTCGTCCTTCCCCCTCCATTATCCCCCACGTCCTTCCTCCACCGTTATCCCTCCGTCCTTCCCCCTCCATTATCCCTCCGTCCTTCCCTCTCCGTTATCCCTCCGTCCTTCCCCCTCCATTATCCCTCCGTCCTTCCCCCTCCGTTATCCCTCCGTCCTTCCCCCTCCATTATCCCTCCATACTTCCTCCACCGATATCCCTCCGTCCTTCCCCCTCCATTATCCCTCCGTCCTTCCTCCACCGTTATCCCTCCGTCCTTCCCCCTCCATTATCCCTCCGTACTTCCTCCACCGTTATCCCTCCGTCCTTCCCCCTCCATTATCCCTTCGTCCTTCCCCCTCCATTATCCCCCACGTCCTTCCTCCACCGTTATCCCTCCGTCCTTCCCCCTCCATTATCGCTCCGTCCTTCCCCCTCCATTATCCATCCATCCTTCCCCCTCCATTATCCCTCCGTCCTTCCCCCTCCATTATCCCTCCGTACTTCCTCCACCGTTATCCCTCCGTCCTTCCCCCTCCATTATCCCTCCGTACTTCCTCCACCGTTATCCCTCCGTCCTTCCCCCTCCATTATCCCTTCGTCCTTCCCCCTCCATTATCCCCCACGTCCTTCCTCCACCGTTATCCCTCCGTCCTTCCTCCTCCATTATCCCTCCATCCTTCCCTCTCCATTATCCCTCCGTCCTTCCTCCACCGTTATCCCTCCGTCCTTCCTCCACCGTTATCCCTCCGTCCTTCCTCCACCGTTATCCCTCCATCCTTCCCCCACCGTTATCCCTCCGTCCTTCCTCCACCGTTATCCCTCCGTCCTTCCCCCACCGTTATCCCTCCGTCCTTCCTCCACCGTTATCCCTCCGTCCTTCCCCCACCGTTATTCCTCCGTCCTTCCTCCACCGTTATCCCTCTGTCCTTCCTCCACCGTTATCCCTCTGTCCTTCCTCCACCGTTATCCCTCCGTGCTTCCTCCACCGTTATTCCTCCGTCCTTCCTCCACCGTTATTCCTCCGTCCTTCCTCCACCGTTATCCCTCCGTCCTTCCACCACCGTTATCCCTCCTTCCTTCCTCCACCGTTATCCCTCCATCCTTCCTCCACCGTTATCCCTCCGTCCTTCCCCCTCCATTATCCCTCCGTCCTTCCTCCACCGTTATCCCTCCGTCCTTCCCCCACCGTTATCCCTCCTTCCTTTCCCCTCCATTATCCCTCTGTCCTTCCCCCTCCATTATCCCTCCGTCCTTCCTCCACCGTTATCCCTCCGTCCTTCCCCCTCCATTATCCCTCCGTCCTTCCTCCACCGTTATCCCTCCGTCCTTCCCCCACCGTTATCCCTCCTAGATTTCCCCTCCATTATCCCTCTGTCCTTCCCCCACCGTTATCCCTCCGTCCTTCCCCCACCCGTTATCCCTCCTTCCTTTCCCCTCCATTATCCCTCTGTCCTTCCCCCGCCATTATCCCTCCGTCCTTCCCCCTCCATTATCCCTCCGTCCTTCCTCCTCCGTTATCCCTCCATCCTTCCTCCTCCGTTATCCTCCGTCCTTCCTCCACCGTTATCCCTCCGTCCTTCCTCCACCGTTATCCCTCCGTCCTTCCTCCACCGTTATCCCTCCGTCCTTCCCCTCCATTATCCCTCCGTCCTTCCCCTCCATTATCCCTCCGTCCTTCCCCCACCGTTATCCCTCCGTCCTTCCTCCACCGTTATCCCTCCGTCCTTCCCCCACCGTTATCCCTCCGTCCTTCCTCCACCGTTATCCCTCCGTCCTTCCCACTCCATTATCCCTCCGTCCTTCCCCCTCCATTATCCCTCCGTACTTCCTCCACCGTTATCCCTCCGTCCTTCCCCCTCCATTATCCCTCCGTCCTTCCCCTCCATTATCCCTCCGTCCTTCCCCCTCCATTATCCCTCCGTACTTCCTCCACCGTTATCCCTCCGTCCTTCCCCCTCCATTATCCCTCCATCCTTCCCCCTCCATTATCCCTCCGTCCTTCCCCCTCCATTATCCATCCATCCTTCCCCCTCCATTATCCCTCCGTCCTTCCCCCTCCATTATCCCTCCGTACTTCCTCCACCGTTATCCCTCCATCCTTCCCCCTCCATTATCCCTCCGTACTTCCTCCACCGTTATCCCTCCGTCCTTCCTCCACCGTTATCCCTCTGTCCTTCCTCCACCATTATCCCTCCATCCTTCCTCCTCCGTTATCCCTCCGTACTTCCTCCACCGTTATCCCTCCGTCCTTCCCCCTCCATTATCCCTCCGTCCTTCCCTCTCCGTTATCCCTCCGTCCTTCCCCCTCCATTATCCCTCCGTCCTTCCCTCTACGATATCCCTCCGTCCTTCCCCCTCCATTATCCCTCCGTCCTTCCCCCTCCATTATCCCTCCGTCCTTCCCCCTCCATTATCCCTCCGTACTTCCTCCACCGTTATCCCTCCGTCCTTCCCCCTCCATTATCCCTCCGTCCTTCCCCCTCCATTATCCCTCCGTCCTTCCCCTCCATTATCCCTCCGTACTTCCTCCACCGTTATCCCTCCGTCCTTCCCCCTCCATTATCCCTCCATCCTTCCTCCTCCATTATCCCTCCGTCCTTCCCCCTCCATTATCCATCCATCCTTCCCCCTCCATTATCCCTCCGTCCTTCCCCCTCCATTATCCCTCCGTACTTCCTCCACCGTTATCCCTCCGTCCTTCCCCCTCCATTATCCCTCCGTACTTCCTCCACCGTTATCCCTCCGTCCTTCCTCCACCATTATCCCTCCTTCCTTCCTCCACCATTATCCCTCCATCCTTCCTCCTCCGTTATCCCTCCGTACTTCCTCCACCGTTATCCCTCCGTCCTTCCCCCTCCATTATCCCTCCGTACTTCCTCCACCGTTATCCCTCCGTCCTTCCTCCACCATTATCCCTCCTTCCTTCCTCCACCATTATCCCTCCATCCTTCCTCCTCCGTTATCCCTCCGTCCTTCCCCCTCCATTATCTCTCCGTCCTTCCCTCTCCGTTATCCCTCCATCCTTCCCCCTCCATTATCCCTCCGTCCTTCCCTCTCCGTTATCCCTCCGTCCTTCCCCCTCCATTATCCCTCCGTCCTTCCCCCTCCATTATCCCTCCGTCCTTCCCCCTCCATTATCCCTCCGTACTTCCTCCACCGTTATCCCTCCGTCCTTCCCCCTCCATTATCCCTCCGTCCTTCCCCCTCCATTATCCATCCATCCTTCCCCCTCCATTATCCCTCCGTCCTTCCCCCTCCATTATCCCTCCGTACTTCCTCCACCGTTATCCCTCCGTCCTTCCCCCTCCATTATCCCTCCATCCTTCCCCCTCCATTATCCATCCATCCTTCCCCCTCCATTATCCCTCCGTCCTTCCCCCTCCATTATCCCTCCGTACTTCCTCCACCGCTATCCCTCCGTCCTTCCCCCTCCATTATCCCTCCATCCTTCCCCCTCCATTATCCCCCCGTCCTTCCCCCTCCATTATCCCTCTGTACTTCCTCCACCGTTATCCCTCTGTCCTTCCCCCTCCATTATCCCTCCGTACTTCCTCCACCGTTATCCCTCCATCCTTCCCCCTCCATTATCCCTCCATCCTTCCCCCTCCATTATCGCTCCGTCCTTCCCCCTCCATTATCCATCCATCCTTCCCCCTCCATTATCCCTCCGTCCTTCCCCCTCCATTATCCCTCCGTACTTCCTCCACCGTTATCCCTCCGTCCTTCCCCCTCCATTATCCCTCCGTACTTCCTCCACCGTTATCCCTCCGTCCTTCCCCCTCCATTATCCCTTCGTCCTTCCCCCTCCATTATCCCCCACGTCCTTCCTCCACCGTTATCCCTCCGTCCTTCCCCCTCCATTATCCCTCCGTCCTTCCCTCTCCGTTATCCCTCCGTCCTTCCCCCTCCATTATCCCTCCGTCCTTCCCCCTCCGTTATCCCTCCGTCCTTCCCCCTCCATTATCCCTCCGTACTTCCTCCACCGATATCCCTCCGTCCTTCCCCCTCCATTATCCCTCCGTCCTTCCTCCACCGTTATCCCTCCGTCCTTCCCCCTCCATTATCCTCCGTACTTCCTCCACCGTTATCCCTCCGTCCTTCCCCCTCCATTATCCCTTCGTCCTTCCCCCTCCATTATCCCCCACGTCCTTCCTCCACCGTTATCCCTCCGTCCTTCCCCCTCCATTATCGCTCCGTCCTTCCCCCTCCATTATCCATCCATCCTTCCCCCTCCATTATCCCTCCGTCCTTCCCCCTCCATTATCCCTCCGTACTTCCTCCACCGTTATCCCTCCGTCCTTCCCCCTCCATTATCCCTCCGTACTTCCTCCACCGTTATCCCTCCGTCCTTCCCCCTCCATTATCCCTTCGTCCTTCCCCCTCCATTATCCCCCACGTCCTTCCTCCACCGTTATCCCTCCGTCCTTCCCCCTCCATTATCCCTCCGTCCTTCCCTCTCCGTTATCCCTCCGTCCTTCCCCCTCCATTATCCCTCCGTCCTTCCCCCTCCGTTATCCCTCCGTCCTTCCCCCTCCATTATCCCTCCGTACTTCCTCCACCGATATCCCTCCGTCCTTCCCCCTCCATTATCCCTCCGTCCTTCCTCCACCGTTATCCCTCCGTCCTTCCCCCTCCATTATCCCTCCGTACTTCCTCCACCGTTATCCCTCCGTCCTCCCCTCCATTATCCCTCCGTACTTCCTCCACCGTTATCCCTCCGTCCTTCCCCCTCCATTATCCCTTCGTCCTTCCCCCTCCATTATCCCCCACGTCCTTCCTCCACCGTTATCCCTCCGTCCTTCCCCTCCATTATCCCTCTGTCCTTCCCTCTCCGTTATCCCTCCGTCCTTCCCCCTCCATTATCCCT